>NC_065922.1:78366052-78677547 GCF_024586455.1 Bactrocera neohumeralis
AACTTGAAAACAAATTACAGTACTATTCGATCTTTATAACTCTTTCGATTGTAAACTAATTGGTATGGACTTTACAGTAAAGCTTACGTAAATCCTATAGGACATAGCTCTCGTCCGAATTGAACGATCGAAATCAGATTCTTGTATATATATTTGTGATGTTTTTAGCCTAAACTACAATTTGCTTAATTGCTTTTATTCGTGCTCTTCAGCAATCTTCCTTTTTGTGCATAAAATTGTCACTTTGTTGGGCAAATGCGCGTGCTTCTGTCCAATGACACCCTTGACTTGGTTAAATTTCGCGTAAACTGATAGCCCACAGCATTACCAACAACCTTTCATGTTTCGCTCCAACACTGGTGTACAACAATAGCGACTACTTTTAATATGTAAAACTCCAAAACAAAACAAAAAAAAAAAAACAAATTGAAAAATAAATCTAATTTAAGTTATATGTATTAGAAAATTCTATGAAAAAGTCCCTAACAAAAAGTCGGTGCCAACTTAGCTCCGAGTGTTAGATAAAGCGCATTTTTGGCACTTCCTCCTTTCCCAACCTTCTAGCAGCACTCAGTTAGCTTCAAGTACACGCATGGCTCTCTGAGCCTCTGCTCGCCTTGGTGTGGGTGCTTACCTTCGCTTTGCTTGAAGATCACTCAATATTTTCGCCACGTTACACATTTTGTTTCGACTGGCAACTTCATTAACAAAGCGGACACTAATTGTGCCAGTTGTTGCTGTTACATTTCTTACATTTACTGAATACTTCGCACACAGTGGTATGTGTGAGCGTATGTAAAAAGTCCACTAGACCCCTCATTTGTTGTTGTTAGAAACGTATCATCTTCACACGCTGCTGCTTAACGCTGTGCTGGCCGTCAGCTTTCGCATTCCAATTACAAAAAGCAAATGCCAAGTAAAAATTTCAAAAATAAACAGATAGAAACGCAACAAAAATGCAAGCGCAACAAAGATACAAGCGAGACGCTCATACATAGCTGCTCATTATGAGGTAAGCGCGCGAATATGGCGAGAGTGTGTGTTTATTGTTCTTGCTTCGAGTTGATATTAGCACAGCGGCAGCTGTGTAAAGCGAAAAAATGAAGCTTAGAGCAAAGCAAAGAAGAAGCAGAAAAAAAACTTAAAAAAAATTTAAAATTTGATACTAATAGCAACAAAAGTACATAAAAAAAACACAAAAACACACAACATCAGCATTGATAGAACAACAACAAACGCTACTGAATGCCATAGCTGCTGCCACACATTCAAAATAACAGCGCTTGCGGCGGTTGCGCGAAGGAAATGCCATTGGCGGCGGTTGCCGCTGAAGTAGCGTTTAGCTGCCGGGCGCGTTGCTAGCGCGAAAATGCCTTTCGCGCTGGAGTTTCTTGCGAAAATTGTTATCTCCTTCACTTCGCGCTTTTGTCCTCATTTTACCTTGTTGTTGCTGTATTGTATATATGCCACTTTGTTGGTCACGCTTGCCTATGCGCTCAGCTTCCTGCTTGCAACGCGATTAATACTCGTCACATTTTTTGTTTGCTTGCTTCTAAACAATTCAGTTTAACTTTTTTTTTGGAAAAATAACAGTTTTTGACCTTACTACTCTTAAGGTCAGCTGCTTGTTGTTCCAACGGTACAAGAATATGTTTTCAAATAAAATTATAGGCAGAATTCTATACCTTTTGACCTCCGCCTTGCAGCGCTCGTTACTTTCGTACTTCACCGTTTTTGGTTCTAAATACAACCAACATAGCAATACACACATACTTTTACCAAGATGTATGTATGTATGTATGTGTTTTCCATGCTCATCGTGCTGCTGCTTTGTTGAGCGTTGACAATTAAAATATATTTTTCTTTTTATCTAAACCATAACGGTACACCGCTTGATTGACAGCTTCACTGTTTCGTACGTAACCGAGAAGCGCTGTATTAAATTCACCATAGTTTTAATTTTTTTAGAGACCTTTTGTTTTTAAATTGTGTACAAATACTAATTATAGCAACAAAAAGCTTAAAGAATAATTAAATGAAGATCGTTGTTGCCATTGCAAACTCGCTGGCATCACTGCGTCTTTTGTTGTTGCTTAATATGTGGCAATATCAGAGCAACTTTTACAATCCAACAACAACCATGAAGACGTTCCAGGAAGTGTAATTTCCAACCCACGTAAAAGTGTTGTAAGAAAACAGATCTTTATATCGATGTTTTTTATTCTTCTGAATGCTATTCCTACTCTCGCAATATGTTGCACAGAGTACAAAAGTTTTGTTCATCTAACGCTTGTTTGTATCACTCTAATTGGATAGTCGAAAAAGTCTTTTCGTATTTCTAATCAAACTTCAGCTTATTTTTTATATTTATAATGAACTTTAACGAACCAAATATGTGCCATTTTGGTCGACCATTTATTCTATATATTAAAAATAATACCAAATATATATATATATTCAATAGATTTTAATAAATATTTTTCCTTCTTTATTTACAGGTGAGTCTTGAAACTTAAATTATTGTTTCGAAATATTTTACAACTAAGTCCGTAAGTATGTACAATTCAAAATATTTATCAAAAAATAATTAAGAGACGAAAATTAAAAAAGTGCCGCTGTCTGCGCTGTCTCAGCTTTTATGCCTTCTGCTCTCTTCCTCACCGTCTACACCGGTAATTTGACACTTCAGTTAATGGATATGTCAAAAATCAGCGCCTCGTGCCGCATTTCTGTTGGTTTCTCATTTGTCAAAGCTAAACAGAATTTTCGCGCACGTTTGACGTTTACTTGCCCCTGCCACACATGTGCACACGCAAGTCCTTTGCATACATTAGCGGCTTGTGGCAAGTGTAGAGGGCTTTTTCTAATTTCGACTGCTCGAGATAAAAAGTAGCACCAACTCATTTTCACATTATCTACTAGAATTACGCGGGGTTCGCTCTCGGCGACACTAACATGCACTTCGCTGTTTGTTTGGCAACTTGTGGGCCTCTGCGCCGCACTGCATTTCGCTGAGTACACGATTTTGCGCGGATGGAACGTGAGTATGCAGGAAATGCGAAAAGCGCTGGAATAATGCAAAACTTATTAAATACGTGACTTAATCTCTGCCACAGGCGATCAGCTGGTTAGCCGTGGCGTGTGAATTAGCTGAAGCCCTCGGCGGAAGCTTTAACAGCTATCAACAGCGTTTGACGTTTCTGAAAAATTCTTTATTCGAAAAAGGCAAAAATTGTCAATGCAATCCTGTCAAAAATTAAAGCCAAAGTGTAGCAGCCGCTGCTTTAAGGCGACACATGCCTTCGAAAATACCCACAATCTCTCGCCTCCACTCCTGCTTTTAGACACAAATCCGTTGTATTTAATCCAACTTCTGCCCATGTTTGTTGTGGCTGCGTCTATTCATTGTCAGCTTCCAAATTGCAACTGGTCGTTTTTCCGGTAATGTCTGTCAACATGCCACATGTCGTGTATGTGTGCCTCGAGTACGCGTGCTGTATCCACCAATGTTTACTTTTACTATGTGACTGCAACATAAAAGCGCAACTAACACCCACACGCAGTGACCGAGACCAATCGCAAGCGGTGTGTGGTAAGATCTATGACCCACAATGTAGACAGAATGCATTTTTCCCGCCGTCGTAGGACGCTTTGAAATCACTTACTTTTCCGGTTACTACAACAGCTATATTGTCCACTTTGTTGTTGCATATTGTTTGTTTATTTTCGGTTAGTTAAGTTTGCAATTTCCGTTGACTGAGAGTAAAAGTGTTGACTTTACTGGGCCACAATGAGTTGAGTAGAAAAAATGTGTAAATGTCAGCAAAAAATATTCTGCGAGTAATATAACTCGGAAAGCTTAGTTTTAGAAGGGGTTGATGAAAGCTAGTTTCCGAACTATATGCTACATACACATATGTAATATGTATGATTCAGAAAGCGCAGTTTTACCGCACGAAAAGTCTCAAAAATGTGAATCCAATACCTCTTACTGAAAGCTTTTTCTTAAAAAAATTCTTGAGGTGATTGAGGATTACATCATAATTGTTTGCAACCAGGACATAGTAGTAACTTGATTGAGATCAGCAAAGGATTGTTTTTTTCTCAAAAGCATTGGAATCGATTGAAAAAGCACTTAAAAAGCTTTCTAATAGATTATTTTTTTCTCACAAGCACGGGAATCATTTTAAGCGTATACACTATACGTTTGGAAAAAGCACTTAAAAAGCTTTAAAAAGCTTTATAATACTTTCAAAATCTGAGATCAGCAAGGGATTGTTTTTTTCTCACAAGCATTGGAATCGGTTTAAAGTCCAAACGCTATATGCTTTAAAAGAGCACTTAAAAAGCTCTCGTGTTACGTACAGAGGCTTTCAAAATCTGAAGGTAACTTTAAGCCTCAAAGGAAATTGAAAGTCTGAACGATTATTCTCTCATTGAAATTAGCTGATGAAGTGTATACGCTTTTAGAAGCGCATAAAAAGGTTTAAGAAGTTCTATAACACACACTGGAGCTTTAATGTTCAGTTTGTCATTTTAATCTCCGCAATGTAAATGAAAGTCTTAAAATCATGCTCTTTTCAATTAACTGTCAACTCATTGCTTAAGATATGGATGTGGTCTGCCAAAAAAGCTCATTTTGATACAAAATTTAAAATTTCTAGTTAAGCTATTTCTGACGATATTATCATATATTAAAATCTTTAAAATATTCACTTTTTATTAAATTTATCTCTGATTCTTCCCAAAATTAATAATGCTGAAGTGTCAACCAAAGCTTGGCTGGAAAGCCTTCTACTTTCTCAAATCAAAAGCGGACTTAAGACTTTCGCTTCTAAATCTTTATATACTCATGCTTCAAGTTTCCGCGCTCTGCCGCCAAAGCGGTTTTCAAATCCATAACATCGAGCAGTGCAACTGTTGCAACATTTCGCTAAGCAAACGGGAGAACACACTCAGTTGACACCTGAGTTGCCAGTTTTCGAATTGCTGTCCAAATTTTCCAAAAAAACAACAACCAAAATGCAAACTGTAGAAAAATGCTTAGAATAAGCCACCGACAACAGAAACTGCTGAATGTGGCAGCAAACGCCTTGCTGTGTATATTAAAAAATGGCACAACAACAAATTTAAAGAACATAGAACCACACTACCTAGCGACAACAACAACAATTGCGGCATGTACGCGTAACCTGAACAGCGTGTCCAGTCGCACGCCGCCCAGTAGCTGGCGCAGCAGCCGCAACTGTAAAATGACCGCCGCGGCATTGCTTGAAGTCTTTTGAGCGCATTCTCATTTTGTTGCTGTTGCTTTTCGTTCTTAAATGCAACCCAGCACCGGCACTGGCACCTTCGCCTTCAACTGTGCCACAGACTGCGCGCTCTCTTGCAACATGAAGTTATTTTGCTTCATTTTCTATTGTTGTTGTTGTTGCCGAGGTGTCATTTTTGATTTCTATTTCAGCGCTTTTTTGTACTCGTTTTCTGCCGTTCTGTGCGCGGGTGTGTGTGCGTGTGACAGGTGGTGTGAGCTGCGCATCTTCAAGTGCCACGGCCAGTGCACCGGCTGGCTGACTGCCTGGCATTCTGGAGCATGTGTTGGCACGCCAAACGAACGCACACACACACATATATATACCTAGCTATGCGTATGTTGCTAAAAATATGCGCTGTTTGTGTCAGTGGCTTTTGCATGTCTGTCCGCCCATGTGTCCGTCCGCCGTCGCGCTCGTTCGTTAGCAATGACACAATTTCGCGCGCCACTTAGCGTCACTGCAGCGACCAAACGCGCACACACACGCCTGCTAATGACAATAGTCAGCCAGCAGCGGACAGCAGACAGCGGACAGTCAGCAGCCGCGTGTGTGTGTGCGTGTTCGCAGTTTTCTGTCGTTGTTGCAGTCATTTTTCACAGCACCTTGATTCCAAGCAACTTTTATACATATGTATGTATGTATACTAAACTTGCGTGGTTGCCAATCCATTGCAATGCAGTTTGGGCCACACAATTTGAGTCAATTGCAAAAAAGCGATCTAACTAATTTATTTAGCATTACTTTCGATTGTGGCAGCGTCGAATTTATCAATATTCAAATTTATTTGCCGATAAAATTGCTTGTTAGTTCAATTGCTTTGATTTGTCTGGGTGCTATCTGCCGCACAGTGAATTGACAGCTGCCACAAGTCATATAATAAATATGCAGAAAATATTTACTTACATACATAAGAATACATACATAAATTTTCACATACAACCACATTCCGCAATGCAAAACTAACTGTTTGCTCGCTATTTTTCATAGATTTTTAGCTGCCAAGAAATATATTCAGTAAAAAATATCGTGAGCGTTACCCTTTGCCGCCGCTTGGCAATGCATCATAGCGCCGCTAATTGTTGCCTGTCGCAGCTGCAACACGATAGAAAGAGTGTGTCATCACTTGGTGCGGCGCGCCGTGGCATCCAGCTGTGTTAACGTGCAATTTAAATCATTTAAAGAAAAATATTTGCAATGATTTGGCGGAAATTAGTAGCGGCTCGAAGTGCTCCGAGTGAGCATGAATTAAAGCTATGAAGTCATCGGCGAAAATAATAAGAATTGTTAGTTTAAAATTTTTTCTTTTAAAAGCCTTCACTTTTTCATGATCACATTGATAGCGTACATATTAAATCCTATTTTAATACTGAACAAGTTTGACAAAACTGAATACTACAAGTTTACAGCTTTCACCTGAGATTTCATCAGTATGATGTAAAAGTAGTTGTGAAAGTGAGAAAAAGCTGTAACTTAGTTTTCAATCGGAAGCTTTCACTGTTATCATGTTTTCATTAAACAATGAATACTATACGATCAGAGCTTTCACCTGAGCTTTCATATCAGCTTTTGAGAAGCTTTCAAATATTTTAATAAACAACCACATTCACCCGGAAGCTTTCACTGTTTTCAAGTTTTTATTAAAAGCTTGCATTTTAAATTCCATTTCGATTTTGATTATATTTGACAGAACTGATCTCTAAAGTTTCAGAGCTTTCACTTGATATTTCTTCAGCATCTTCTCTGTTATTAATATTTTCGTTTAAGCAACCAGTATTGTTAAATTCGACAAAAACATATTTTTCCAAGTTTTTGGAACATCGAATTTTAGTTAAACTTCCTTTACAATTCAGTACAAGGTCTTCGAAAAAGTCTTTTTGTATTTCTAATCAAACTTCAACTTTTTTATATGTGATTGGTAACACTGGAGATATACGACTGCAACAACATCTATTGACTAAATACGAAAAGACTTTTTCGACTACCCAATATACCTTAAACCACTTTTCAGCGCCGCCAGCATAACACAGCTGGTTGCAGCAGTCACTCACCCACACATAAGCAATCAAGCATTGCCAACAGGATGGTGACGCACTGCCGGCACTATTGCGTTTTGCTTAGCGCATTCTTTCAATAATTATTTATTTTCTTGAGTCGCTGCTCTTGCTGTGCCTTGTGACATCATATGTGCGGCGATCATATTTCTGCTGCATAGCGGCCACACTAACTTCTATACCCTCTCTTTTATCTCTTTTTATGCGAAATATTTTATATATGTATATACATATGTATGTACATATATGTGCGGCTCATTGAGATATGTGCTGCAATTGCATTTTTATCGAGGCGAATGTCAACGTAAATCAATCGCAGTTCGCCGCGATCGCCACAGCAGCTTTACGCGTATTTAATGAGATAAACAATAACACACACACATGCATATGTCAATACACAAGGTGTGCAGATATGCGACTGACATGCATGTGGCATGAAGATTGCATTACAGATAAGCGTAATTTATTTTTCTAGCGCTGCAAACACACCCCTCGGCGGACCCGCCAATAAATAATCGAAGGAACTGCGGCAACATCAGTGCATCATGAAAAAAAAGCGTCGATTTTTTTAAAATATGCTTCATTTCAAAATTTTTGATAGTAAATATTTCCTAAATTGCTAACCAAAATGTTGGTTTTATGCTAACCATGCCACCTTTACTATTATAGCCGAAAAAATTCTCTACACAAATTGATTTTTATTGTATGTGTGGCATGCAATAGCAGATATGTTTGCAGACTATCAAGTAAATCATACCCGCCATAGTTCATGTATGCAGCAATGTCTCATGCTGCGCTGCAATGTCGCCACAAATAAAATAAATAAACACGCGCTTTTGTTGTTGCCACGCCTCGTACACTTTGCGACATTTTATTGAAAGCCGCTCAGCCATAAAGTTCATGACCAGCAGCTCAATGCAGCGCCACCTTCCGCCCGAACGTAGCCAATAGCCAATTACTTGATGCGCTAATGAAAATAAAAGTCAATCTAGCGGTAGACAATATATGTGGCATGCCACCGCACGTCAGTGCCGCCCAACGCCAGCCGCATTTAGCCGCCCAATATTCATAAAATATTTTCCGGACGCTAAAAATAAGCGGGAAAGTTATTTTAACAAAAGTATGTGCCGCCGCCGGCAGTTATTGCCACTTTGCTTTGTTTGCAACACATGCACACACATAACGTTGCTGGTGCTCGACTGTTTGTGTGGGGTTGTGGCCGCATAACATCTGTTTGGTATTCATCTTTTGCATGGAAATTGCATCAATTCATCAATCGGCGAATTGGTCGTGCGCACAATCATGGTTGCCATATCTGACAAATGGCCGCGCCGTCGCAGGCTTATCAACCGCATCAGCGCAGCGACGGTGGCAATTACTTGCTTACATATGCACGTCGAGTGCGGTTTGGTTACTTGTGCAAAAAGCAGCAGATACTCGCACAAAAAGGTGGATTTTAATTAAATTCGCACACACGACTTACATCGGTTAACGTTTACGAAGCGGCGTTTGTGTGTGTAGCTGGGCTTTGGCTTGGCCGGTTGACTTAATTCGTGTTAAATCGTAAAGTAAACAATCGTTGCAGTTATTGAACATTTAAGCGGCAGCTTTTTTTATATCGAAACTTGCATAGAAATGAAACTTTATGCTAAAGCTTTCACATTTAATGACTCAATTTTTTAATGCAGTAATAAAGCTTTCGTCATATTTGACTTTGAGCTGCGAGATTGTCTCTAAAACACAGTATTTTAACAATAAAATGCTAAAAGTTCCATGAAAGCTTTCATATACACTTCAATATTAACCACTTTATACGCCAGGGTAACTCATGGGTAACCCTTTCTCTAAAACACTGAGAGCTTTCATATAAAATTCCAGACAACTTGTATGGAAAATTCTTTTAGAACATTTTGAGCCCTGAGCTTTTCCTTTTCTCTCATTTTGTCACTTTATGACCGCAAATACTTGTATACTTTGTAAAGAATCAAGTCTTTTAATTTGTATACTCTGAATAGGGTATATTAAGTTAGCCACGAAGGAAGCCAGAAATAAACGTCAGAAACCTTATCTAATATGTTTCTAAGTGATCATCGCAATGACCTGAGTCAATTTAGCCATGTCCGTCTACCCTTCGGCCAAACTAGTCCCCAGTTTTCAAGATATCGATCTGAAATTTGCACAAATTTCTTTTCTCACAAAAGTAGTTACTAATTTGTTGGAACCACCAATATCGGGTTACTATAGCATATAGCTGCCATACAAATTGAACGATCGCATTCAAGTGCTTGCAAGGAGAACTTTTTTATTTGGCGAGATATTATATTGATATCTTCTTGGTTGGGCTTACTCATTGTGGTATTAATCACAACTGATATAATTTGTACTAATTTTTATCATGATCTCATTACATACTTATGTAAAACAAATTTATCATGACATAACTAATTGTTTATGGAAAAGAAAATGATCGATGAAATAAATGTGGCTTCTCCCATTGCCGCATTAATCTTAAACCAAATAAGTATGTAGGTAAAAATGTTTATCCATATGGCTACATTTCCTTTTATTCAGACACAATCGAGCATGATCTGTTTGCTCAAGTGACGATCAAAGCTGAACAATTCGATCAGTATTAGAATAGTTAATTCTGCACACAACTTAGCTATGTCAGCTATATGACACATTAGGTGTATGTAAATATGTTCATTTACATCTACAGTTTTTCATATTTGCATTTTCGTGGCAAAAAATCGCACACGATCGAACACGATCGCTTATGAGCTCATGTGTTCTAAGTGGCTTAGGCATGAGTGTGTCTGTTGAAATTGGTAGTAATGTGGCACTTGAATAATTTATGCATTTTTACAAGCGAATATTACAACAGCCATTAACTTTGTTGGACTCACGCGATCACTGATCGCAATAGATCGGCATATATGAACCAGCTGAAACAAAAATGAAATATGAAATGAGTAATTGTTTCATTGTTCTGATTAAAATACAAAAACGCTGTAATACTTGCTGAAGTTTACTGCTGGCGATGAATTGTGAGCTGCTTGTTCATAGTATGAGATTTCGCGACTACTCAAACAACTGCTGCCGAATTGACTTGATCACTTGTATAGCGAAGCCTTAACCTGTTTTACAAGCAATGATTGGCACAGGGAAAATGTTTACGGCATACGATCTCATCTTCTTGATGAAACTTGAAATATATTGAGCCATAATTTATTTTTTGATTTCACTGAACTTCACTTAACTGCTGCCAACGCACAGTTTTGCGCCACGCCGCCTTCAACGCGTTCTCCCTCTGCACCCATTAACAATTAATCAGCGACAAATTAGCTGACGTGTTAGCAAATTTTTCAAACTGTCCGCATAAATCAGTTGTGATAAACTACAAACGATTAAAATGTGCTATGCAGCTTGTAAAGATTTGCTGCGCTGTGGCGCCACACAAACACGGGTTTTTATTGCTCACAAAATGTCGCCGTTGGTTGAATGGCAAACCAATTGATCGTGACACGCCAGCACCGGCCAAACACTCCTTTAAACATCAAAATTAATGGCTAAATGGTGTTGCTATTATCGCTGGCGATATGAGTTTGCCACATCGAAGCAGTCTTCGAGAAACAACATGCGCGCGCTGTCAGCGAACCGATCATGCAAATGAACGCGCGCGTTTCAAACAGTTTCGCGGTGTTTTTCTTCTTTTGCTACGCTTTTGACGCGCAAATGCTTTAAAGACATTAGCTTTTGGTTGAAATTCGCATAGCTGTCAGTCGCAGTAAGCGCTGCAAATATGCAAGCGCGTGCCTCATAAATAATGCAACAGCTCATAATTGCCTGTGTGACTCAGTATTTGCCCAACATTCGCCATGATCGAAACGTGTGCTGTTCATTAAAGTCCAGCAAGTGCAAAACGCGGAGAATAAATGCGCACGCTTACGCCACTGATGACTGACGATCGGTGCCTGACTTTGATGGCAGCTGCACCCTGTCAAGCACGTGCGCTTGGCCATAACTCGAGCGGTGGTGGGTGGCGCATCGCGAATTTGCTAAGCGTCGTTAAGACAAGTGTTGCTGCTGCTTTGCAACTGTCTATTTTGACGTGTGATCGACACGTTTGCGGGCGGCGGTGAGGGCAACTACAAATTGCTGCAAAAAATGCATAATTAAAAAGACGATAATAAATGTGGCTGCGAAATACGAATACAAGGCATTAAGTGCCTGCCAACTTGTAGTTGAGTTAAATCGAAACCTTTTGAAGTAGCGCTCGTATTTTGAGAGACAAGCGCACGATCGTTCGAGTGTTGGTTTTGTACGCAGACACAGGTTCCTTACTTGAAAATGCTTTCCGTTGCTTTGTGTGACAGGCGTAACCTTCAGCATTTTTGAGATTGCAAAGTGTCTATCATCTTGACAAAAGACAAAAAGATGCAATGCCAATTTTTTGACTCCAGTGCTTAAATATTGGTTAGCCGATAAAGTCTTTTCGTATTTATCAAATTTTTATTTAATGCTTACCACTTCTTTGTTCGTTTCGCCACTCGCAAAAGTATTAAATATACAGTACAAGATGGCTGTAGAAATAAAAAACAACAAAAAGTATATAAATATGTTAAATCATCTTTATTTCGTTCCCTTAACCCACGAGTATATAATTCTCAGCATACTTACATATATATTGTTTTTTAAAAAACGAGTGTAAATCTTAATTACACATCTCACATTAGCGACTCTTTTAGTTTTTGATCCTCAGACGGTTTATGAAAAATAATACACTGTGCCACTAATTTTCACACGGTTTATGACAAACAGTGGGCTGTGCTAGAGCGTGCCTAATTCGAAAGAGCCGCATATAAACAAAATTTCCGCTGCTCCTTCCCACATGTACATATGTGTTTCGGCTTAATTTATGCTCCGTGTTATTTTGGGTCAATTACTGCAGCATATTTATCTCCAGCTAATTTTAGCTCCAATTATTCGTATGTTTAACTATCAAAAGCGTTTAACGTTGTATCACTCGTTTTCTATCAAACCGCGGAATTTACTTATCGCCACCGGCCGTCCATCATAATAAATACTGGCATATTTGAACACACAGCCATACATATATGCACGTTTTTTATGCGTGTAACGCGCTTGTGGCAAATTGCCGTAAGATGCCCAACTCAGATATTAACGCACACAAAACCACTGCAAGCATCTGTGCGGTTGACATGTGCAATGTAACTGTCAGTTTGCATTTTTTTTGTTGTCTTGAAGTCATATTTTTTTGGCTTGCGTCTTTGGTTGCATTTCAAAGCCGCCAAAAGCCAATGATCGCCAACAGTAGCAAACGCACAAATTCCAAAGCCACACACACACTCACTACGAGTTGCCGTGTATGTATGTATGTATGTGGAGCAATTAATAGGCAGACATTCCTAAAATCTTTTTCTGTGTCGCCGTTGTGGCTGCATTTATGCGGTTAAATGTCTTTGATTTAGTAATTAAGAGTGGTGTGGCGAGCTCTGGTGCTTTTGTGGTGCTGCCAGCTGTCAAACGGTAGCGCGCGTGCTAAACCGTTAGGCTCTAAAGATTTGAGAGACTTCGATGTTGATGATTTTGGGGCGGTCTTATCAGGTCAGATGAAATTTTTTATATTAAATAGTATTTTTTATCTTATTTCTGATTTTGAATTATTTTTTTAATTTAAAAATTTTTGGTATATTTTTGTGGTTCATTATACCTTGAACAGGTTGTATTAAGTTTGCCATGATGTTTGTAACTTCCAAAAGAAAACATAGAGCTATATATTGGGTAATCGAAAAAGTATTTTCGTATTTTGTCAATAGATGTGCTTTATTTATTTATTATTATAAAAGTAAAAAAAAATATGTTCAAAATTGATTAGAAGTACGAAAAGACTTTTTCGACTACCCAATATATAAATGATCTGCGTGACGATCTAAGTCGATTTAGCCATGTCTGTCTGTCCGTAAGCCTGTATAGGTGCGAATTAGTCCCTCAGTTTTTGAGATATCGAACAAAAATTTTGCACCCGTCCTCTTCTCACCAAGAAGCTGCACATTTGTCGGAAAAATCGATTTCGGACCACCATAGCATATAGCTGCCATACAAACTGATCAATCGGAATCAAATCCCTGTATGGAAAACTTTTTCATTTGACGAGATATCTTCAAGAAATTTGGCAGAAATTATTTCCTAATCACTATAACATATAGCTGCCATACGAATTGGCCGATCAAAGTTCTTGTAAGGAATCTTTTTTATTTGTGAAAGGTATTATATGTACCTTCACTGCAATCAAAGTTAACTCTTTCATAATTTTGTATTTAATTTTTTAAATCCCGTTTTGACAATTTTTTATATAAAATATATATTTTTGCAAATTTTTATCAAAACTTTTAATGTTGAATTTTTTCCGTGACTTGTCGTTGATTAATGACTCTTTTATCGGTCACAATTGACATTTAATTTTATCTCGCCTCCTGCCGCTAACGGCAAGCCTTTAATATATCATATCTCATTTGTATATCAGCGCTGCCGTCACAATGTCACAGCCATCACGCATATGATGGCTCACAGGCTCACATTCCAATGAATTTAATGGCTGCATATGAAATTTTAATAAACATATTTAACTACAGCTGTAACGCGCTTAACGTATGTAGAAACAAAAAATTAATTTGTATTCATTAAATTGTTGCATATTGACACAAACAGCAACAAACTGCGCGCACTACACTGCCTCTCACCCTTCAGAGCTTTACTTAAATCCGCCAAAAATAAATTTCGCAGACATGCAAATGCGACTGGCAAAGCACTTAGCGCGCGCGGCGTATGAGTGAGAGGCAGAGCTGCTTGGCTTGACACCGCGACGAGCAAAGGAATGCTAGAAATTCTTGGCTGCAAAATTCCTGGCCGCAATCGCACACCTTAATGCTTGCATATGCTTATTCTTACACGCGTTTACAGTTATGAATATCTTGCGAATGGCGTCGTTGACGCCGCCGCGCGGGATGCACTGGGCGGGAAGCAGCAAAACTTTGTGACTTTTGTAATTGTTTATCGTAAACGGCAGACAAATATGCCAAGCGTAAGGTGGCAAGCGAGCACCGGGTGAGCAGAAATGAAGTTGGTGAGTGAGCGCGCGCTCAGTTAAAATTCGACTGACAGTTTGGCCTACTATTTGTCGAAGACAAACTTCTTTAGTTGCAATGTTGTCGTAGCATGCAGCGCCACACAAACATTCTTTCATTTGTACGAAAATAGTTGCCGAAACTATTTTAGTCTCTCTGTTTGGTGCCAGCCACCGGCAGGCACACGCCCGGCCGCCGTTTGCGCGCGAAGCAATGATTTGCGGTTTGTCAAGGTTTCGACAAATGTTTAAGCGATGATACCGGCAAGGAGTTGAGTAAGAGCTCAGCAGGTAGTATTAACACTTTGTGATTTGTTGGACTCAAAGGTGATTGATCTGAATTGCCGTCACAGTTTAAACGTGAGTTTAAAGACAAGCGCATAGCCCGTAGTCCTTAACAGCGTCGTTTTCAAGCTCACCTTGCTCTTTTTGTGTTTAAAAATACAGCTGGCAGCCACTTTCTGTATTTTGTGAGTTCACGAGCGAGTTCCCAGAAATGAATATTGACAAAAAAATGTATATACTGTTCGACCTCTAATTTAATGGCCGTCTTATAATACAAGTAATATGTTAATATTTTCCTGTATGGTCTGTATTATCAACTTTAGTGTTGAGTTGTTTAGTCGAAAAGACCGAAACCCAAGTCGTCGTCTTCCTCGGACTCCGACTCCGATCCCTCCTTTTTGGCAGTAAAACTTCCCTTTATTCGCTTTTCATGCTTTCAGTTGTCCTCTAGTTTGGATTATACGCACATTTCTGTGTACTCAGTTAGACCCGTCTGCCTTTCTCTTTTGACAACAACTGTTTTCCTTCTCCGCTGCATTCTGATTTCTCTAAACCACTTTGTAGATATTTGTGTAAACAAAAGTCAGCAACTTTCATCGCCGCCAAATCAAATTAGTCGGCATGCAGACACATCCACCTGCGCGCACAGCTCCACATGTGGCATGTTTTGGCAGTCTGCCGCACTACCCTTAGACTGTGGGTGGCGGAGTTGGCTGCAAAGTGCACGAAGAGCCAAACTTAAGGCAGATCGTGGGTCTCGAATATATGCATATATATATTATATAAAGTTAAGAGCGTAGAACCCATGTCAGGTGACACACATACAACCCTGAAGAAATGCATTCTTGCATGGCTTGACCACTGTGTGATTTGCATTCAGGTTTATGTGTGTGTTGCCGCTTGTTACGTTTGCACAGCTAATGAAATTTAGTGCCGTGTTGCAAGTGTGTGCATAGGCGCCTGTTGCAAGTTTTGTCCACACTTCGAAAGTTTCAAAGTGCTGCCGAACTCTAGCTGACATATGTATACAAACTCAAATACATATACATATGTATATACAAAACCGTTAGAAATCAAAATCTTACTGTATGCAACAACCGCTATGTTGACGCCCGTGAAACTCAAATGCATTAAAAATCCATTGTTGAAGCGCACATATTTACTAGGGTGGGGAAAAAAATCAAATATTTGGTAGTCGAAAAAGTCTTTTCGTATTTTGTCAATAGATGTCGTCGCAGTTGTATATGGTATATCCAGTGCTACCAATCGGTTCTACGACATGAAGTTTGATTAGAATCGAAAAAACTTTTTCAACATAATATGTGTGTTATATTCGTTTTAATCGAAATATACATTTATGCCAGCTTCATTTAAACCACTCGTTAAAAATTTGCGTCTCACATGTCAAGTGGAAAAATCTCAGTTACATTATATTTATTTTTATGAGCGTGCAACAGTTTGCCAAAAAAATGTCGCAAAAAAAAATCAAAGCTACAAAAAGAAAATCGTTCACATATTTTGAAACTTTTGTATAAAAAAGGTAAGAATGCCACGCAAGCCACCTACGAAATTTGTGAAATTTATGAAGGCGATGCTGTATCAGTTCGAGTAGCACAAAAATGGTTCGCTCGCTTCGGTTCTACGAAGTTGAAGTTTGATTAGAAATACGAAAAAACTTTTTCAACTACCCAATATTTGGAGCTCTTTCTTAAAGTCGTCTAAGATATATTCGTTTTAATCGATCCACCCTAATATATACATTTATGCCAGATTTACGAAGCATTAAAATGTATTTAGTAACCACTCGTTATTGATTTGCGTCTCACATGTCAACTCGAAATAATCTCACTTTTCATTATATTTATTTTTATGAGCGTGCAACAGTTTGCCAAAAGTCGCTAAATCGAAATCGCAAAAAAAAATCAAAGCTAACTTTTTGTATTAGACGGGAAGAGCGAAAAGATGGCGTTCACACATACGCACATACAGGTGCACAACGTTTTTTTTTTGTCAAATTAATAAAAAAATTTAACTCAAACCTCTTCTTAAACGCCCACACGTTTTGCGCCGTCAACAGTCAGTTGTCAATTGTCAGACAACGCAGACACACACACATACAAACATATATGTATGTATGTGTGATTTACTGCACTTGTTACTACTTGCTGGCAACATGCCACATGTGTGCATGCAACGTCTTGCCTTACTCACACACCCTTTCGTTGGCTTTCCTCCACTTCTTTTAGTTTCTTTATTATTACTTTTATTATTATTATAATTTCGTGCAACACAAATGCCTATAATTTTTAGTCGCTACCCTTGCAACCCTCCACCTGCGCATTGACAGTCACAAATTCATTTACGAGCGTCCCGCAATCGAATTTTGTAACTATGACAATAAACACCTCACACACCAGCGTGCCCTTAAAGCTTAAACGCGCTTAGCGACACACACGCGGCAAGCATTTTCGCCCTTTAATATTCTTTTACTGTGCTGCTTCTTCCGTATCCACTTTTGGTTGGCGAATTTATGCAAATAAATAAACATTCCATACACATTGATTTGGTTATACGAGTATGTGGTATGCGGCATGCGGCATGTGGCATGCCGTTTGTTGTTAATAAGAAATTAGCGCTTGTCACATTGCTGCCACAGGCTCAGTAAATCAACAGTTTTAACGTTGCCCTTGATAGTGGTGGCTAAGGGAGATTTGTTGAGACATTTAAACCAAATACTTTTTTTTAACTTTTTGAGAAAATTTGGGAAGAAAAGTATTTAAAGTTAATGAAAAATGGAAAAGAAAAAGGAGAGAAAGAAATATGGAGAGTCAGTGATCATCCTTCACACAATGCTTTCTTCAGAAGGGAAAGCACTTTAGGCATTGCTACTTCTGACTTTTACACACTATCTCAGCCTAGCCAAATACCAGTACGGCTTCCATAAAGTGCACAGCACCACCACAGCACTTTGCGGCGTAAACGTCAAGACAGCTTGTGGCCGCACCAGCCACCGCCCTGTGAGCGGACAGTCCTCGTAGCGTTGGACTTGTCAAAAGCTTTCGACACGGTCAACCACACAATGCTCCTTGGTTGACTATGCACTATTTCAGTGGTCGATAATCATCGGTATTATTTCGAGGAGAATTATCTAGACCAAGGAAAATTAAACATGGCTTCTTAAGGGCGGTGTCCTACCGTTATTGTTTCATCACTACATTTCAATACTCCCACAACCACCTTATAGGCAGATGATTGCACGATATAGACGTCGGGCAATGGATTTAATGACATGTGCTCAAAGTGATTGCCTATCTTCTAGAACATTCTTACTTCTTCACTGTAAACAGCCCAAAACTCTCTCCTGCCAAATCCATGATCGCCCTATTTTGGGACTAGGCGAGGGAGTACAGACTAGACCTCAACATTTCTGCCTATGATGTCAAAAACGACAAGAGGACCTTGTTGGCAACATACAAAGCAATCGGCCAGCCGGTTATCAAAAACGTCGTCTCAATATGATCATCTGGATGCAGTGGAACAAAATTGGAGAAGAAACAGACCTGCCTGAATACCGCACTCCGGACTATAATAGAATGTCCCCTGATAGTGAAGCCTGCATGTTCCTTGTAATACCCGATTCTCTCCAAGAAGTTTCTGCTCAGGAGACCATCCCTGCAGTCAACTGCTTAAAGCGGAACCACCTCCCAGAAAGTTCAAGAGAACATTTCACCAAGACGTCAACGAACTTAAACAATATATCGACCACATTGCGCATGCGTCCAATTTCCGACCGGCCATGAACGTCATTCACAGAAGAGCTATTAGCACCTTCATAGGCTACCTGTGAATAGCGCACTCGGAGTCCAAACAGCACCAATTCTAACAAGCCTCCAATTAAATTTAAATTATTCTTTCTTCAAACATAACTTTTCTATACTTATAAGGGATCCTTGGTAACTGCAAAGAAAAGCTCTTCCTTCCTAGATCATGAAGAAAGTCAGCACTGATCTATATAAAAGACAAATTTTCAGTACTATTTTATTGGGTTTCATAGACTCTCGATTAAATACAGAGTGGATATAGTTCATAGAATCAATAGCTACGAACTCCACTTGTCAGCTCAAATCTAATGTAAGCTGATCCCCGATGAATTAATCCTTCCTCGAAAATTGAAAGAGAGACCACTAAGTAACGACTTATCAATCAATCTTTAGTTTGTGTCTTTGTCTACCAACACTGTCAAAACGGCAAAACCTCATGACTGATGTGGCAGGATGCTAGTCAGACGCACACTCGCAACGGGAAATTGTCAAGCCAAATTTCGCATTTAAACATTTGTAATTTCCAAATAGTTCAGAGTGACGGAAATATTTATGATTTCTTATGGAGCTCACAGCTTCTCAAATTGCACACACTCATATACCTATATGTAAATATGTAAATATGTAAACATCTTTTCACATTGAGCGCAGCTGCTCACATGCCTGAGCGGAGTTGACTGCATTCCACTTGCTCGCCGCTTGCGTTGCACGTGTACGCGCTGGAAGTGTCGTTTACTGCCATTGACGTCACACTTGTCAGGCCAGCAGCAGCGAAGCGTCAAGCGCGAGTTGGCGCTGGCGGCGGCACAATTCATGCGCATATCTGTGAGCTAATAAACACACAATGAGGCAATGATGGTGCAATCATAGAGCGGCTAATTAATTGCACATATGTTAAATGAACGCTTATGCAAAGAAAAGCAACAACTGTGCAGCTGCAGTCCGCGCGAACGCCAAGCAGAATAGCAAGCAGCTGAGCTAATAGCGCTGCGGCAATAACAATGAAGCTTGTAATTATGATGCATCGCCGCTTTTGCCTGTTTAAATAATTTAAATTATTTTGTTGCCACTGTTGCTGTTGTTGTTGTTGCTGCGGCGTATAATAATCATAATCGTAGAAAACGTGTCAAGCGATTTGGCAATCTTCAAAATAAGTAGTGCATTTCCTGCCAGTCAAATGGCGACAGACAGCAGCCAGCTCAGCACACACTGAGGCACTTGCGTCTGCCCACCTCCGCCGCCTGTGCTGCGGCAGCGCTAAACAATCGAAATGACAGTTTAGCACGAAAAGCTGATGAATATGAATGAGCAACAAGCCTTCACACACACAAACACACACACGCGCAAGAGCACTATATGTGCGGTTATTTTTAAATGCGCTTGCAATCTGCCCATGCAATTCAACGCGGTGACATAATACTTAGGCATATGCACGTATGTGCTCACGTCGCGCGTTTAATGAGTCATTAGTTGTGGTGTGTGCCGCGCAGACCTTGGGCCGGGCGAAAGGTGAAGCGACGAAAGTGCGCGCTGTTGAGAATAGCTGAGCAGGCATTGCTGTTGCAGGTCTTGCAAACACGTCAGCAGCGATGTATCAATCTGCGCTGCTATCACTCACGCGGCGGCGCCTTCAAGTATGCAATGCCAGCGAAGCGCCTCATCAGTGATTGCCTGCTCCTAGTTCCTTTCGATTTTCCATTGTTAATTCAACACTTTACGAATTCATGTCAAAAATATTTACATTTGCTGTTGAGCTAAGCAGTCATTTTTTTCAGTTGCGCTCATAAAAATAGAAAATGCAAATGTGTGGGTGCGAAGAAATGAACTGACAACCGATTTAAACGCCGATTGCGTAGAGCTGTGGCAAATTTAAAGCTTTTGATTAGAAAGGTATGGGAAACGGAACGGTTTTGAAATTTATGCCGCTAAAATGGTGGAGTTTCGGAGGTATGCGTGTAGATAAGGCAAATATGTTGTGTAGTCGAAAAAGTCTTTTCGTATTTTGTCAATAGACGTCGTTGCAGTCGTATATCTGCAGTAGTACCAATCACATGGTGTCATACCATATAGTGTTGGGAAGGAGAGATTTTGAGCTTCATTTAACCAAGGAAAAAAATTAAATTCGGGGAAGTTGAAAAAAAGTTACAGCTGCTCAAAAATGAATGAAAATAATGAAGAAATTCGCTATATTTTGAAATTTTTGTATAAAAAAGGGAAGAATGCCACGCAAGCCACCAATGAAATTTGTGAAGTTTACGGAGACGATGCTGTTCATCGATCAGTTCGTGTAGCGCAACAATGGCATTAGAAATACGAAAAGATTTTTTCGACTACCCAATATTACTATTTTTTTCAACATTTTGTGTAGCGCTAAATAGATTGAGAAAGTAAGGCGCAATATCCTGAATATTTTCTCAAGCTAGCTCATTTTTCTCTTAAAAAATATATAATTTTTCAAATTTATGCGCCAACATTTTATTGAATTCCTCCTTTTCATTTCCATTTGCTAATTTTCGCTCGCCTTTCACTTCTACAACATAACCTCAAACTCTATAGATATATGTACATAAGTAAGCATGGAAATTGCGAAATTCTAGAAAAATGTGCCGCTTGCATGCTTCTTTGTTTATCTTTGACTCTGCCGCGGAAAATTGCTCCGCAAACACATTTCGAAAGCGCAGACGAGCAAATAGCGGAATTACAGAATTGTTGTAACTTTGTTTAACTGCCATAAATTATTGCATGAGGTGAAGCTAAATTTGTGCAAAACTAAGCTAAAATAATTTTTGCAAGAAATGTGGGCAAAAGGTTACGCATACGCCATGGCGCCAATGCAGAATGTTGAGTAAATGATATTTTGACGCTTTTATAAGTGATTTAAAGCTTGAATTAAAACCTAAGCGGTCTGTAACCAGCTGCCCAGCCACTTTTTAGAGTTGACGGTCACTTTTTTGAGCTAACGGTCACTTTTATCAAGAAGAAATTGTTAAAAAAAAAGTGGTGACGATTTTATATTGGCACGTGCAACTTCAAATTGCCACTAAATTCATTGAAGTAATGTTTATTTTATACTTTTAGAAACTTACCGCGTGTTTTATGCAATATTAATCAACTCTCTTTGCATATCCCCTACCAGACAATCTAATATCGATTAACACACTTCTGTCAATCAGCGGTTGACTTTGAAATTCCGCTGAAGTTCAATTGCCAATCGCATTCCAAAAGCTTTGCCACCCTGTCTGCGCAGCTCTCCCCGTTGTGCAACCCTTTAACTGTCGCCTTGCCGCTGCTGCCGGTGCCACTGTGACTTCTATCGAAAATATCGGCAAAAGCGCGTCGGTAATTAACCGTTAATTTCCTTTCTACTGTAATTATCAACACGAATATACACAAACCTGGGCAAACGCTACCACACGAGTTTTATCATTACATACCAATTAAATTAAAGCCATGCGTCAATATGCTGCACGGCAAGCAGCGCAACGTAGAAACACGACAGCACTTTAAGTCACTCACAAATTTCTGCTTTTCTAGCAAATTTAATTCGCGTTGAAAATTTGCATTTTTCTACACTTTCTTTTCCTGCGCTTAGCAAACGCTCATTCAACTTGCTTTTAAGACGCTTATCGTAAATTGATTATCCGCATAAATGCCGTTTTTCGCGCAATCATAATTGAATCACAATCGCATTTTGCATGCTGCGGCGCCAAACCGTCTTCAGGGTTCCTGTAAAGCAATAAAAGAACTGTGGTGGGAGGGCAAGAAATGTCAACCACTTCAAGTAAGCGCTTACTAAGTGGTGTCAACATATTTTTTGTACCAAAACACACAGCGAAGAGCTTGTGCCTTAAAATGTTGCATATTGCGTTAAATTGACATTGGTGACGTCACTTTCTCAACGTGCATATAGAAATCCTGTACACTCTTCGTACTTCAATGAACGAGTTGAAATGAAGGTATTTCAAGGCAAGAACAGAAAGTTGCTCATACGCACTGGTCACTTAAACGAACAAAATCAAGTTTTGTATGACATTTTTTTTACTGAAATAATTATCAGCTCGAAATTTTGTTCAAATGGAATCACTATAGCATATATCTGCCATACCAACTGAACGATCGGAATCTAGTGCTTGCACAGAAAACTTTTTCATTTGTAGAGATATCTTCACGAGATTTTGCACGAGTTATTGTCTAAGGCAATGGTACAATCTCCGCAGAAAGGAGTTAAATCGGAATGCTATGGCATATAGTTTCCATACAACTCAAATGTTTATATGGAAACTTTTTTTGTATTTGATGGTAAATGAAGAAAAGTATTTATATTTACTTGTTAACAAAAAGTTTATGTAGTGGGTAGTCGAAAAAATGTATTTTGTCAATAGACAATGGTGCTTGCAGAGATTTCGATGTCCGTTCTGAAAAATTTTATGAACCGGACCGTCATTAACATCATCAAATGGGAACTATTTAAAAAAGGCTGGCTACAAAAAGAAGCTCGATGCTTTGCAAAACGAAATGAAAACGAAATTTAACCATTTCTGAAGCGAATGGTAACAGGAGAGGAAAAGTGGATCAATTACGACAATTGTGCTAAAAAGATCGTGGTCTAACGAATGGTCGAAAAGCCAGGATTGACGCCTCGAAAGGTTATGCTGAGTGTTTGGTGGGATTGGAAATGAATCATCCTCTATCAGCTGCTCCAGCTTGGTCGAGCGATTGATTCTAAATTATACTGTCAACAACTGATGAGATTGAAGAAAGCAATCGAAAAAAACGGTCAGAACTGATCAACAGGAAGAGCTTCGTCTTCCATCAGGACAACGCTAGACCACACACATTTTTTATGACTCGGCAAAAACTGGGAGAACTTGGCTTGGAAGTTTTGATGCACCCACCATATAGCCCTGACCTTGCACCAGCTGACTACCACCTCTTTCGGTCAATGCAGAACTCCCATAATGAGTAAAGTTGGCTTCAAGAGAAGCCTGTGAAAATTACTCGTTGCAGTTTTTCACCGAGAAACCAGAAAAGTTTTACACTGATGAAATGAATGTCTGTAGCGGAAAAATAGAGCAGAAAGTGGTCGACCAAAATCCTACATATTTGGTTCATTAAACTTCATTATAAATATAAAAAATAAGTTGAAGTTTGTTTAGAAATACGAAAAGACTTTTTCGACTACCAAGTATTTAACCAAAAATATCTCAAAAAATCTATTTTCGCACTAAATATCTACTTTACAAAAATAATAACAATTTATTTATATAAGATATCGATTTACGCCCTCTAAGCTACTGCTACAACAATTTGCTTCCTTTCTACTTTTCTCAATAAACTTGCGTAACTTTCGCCAAAAATCAAGTATTATACGCCGTTTATGAGCCAGTTAATTCTCAAAGTAATTGAAATAAATTGCTCATGTCTGCCAAAATGTTCCTGTTTAATGCCGAATCCTTTGCTGTGCCACTTAGTAACCCCGCTCGGCTGATTTGCGCTTCCTCACCGCTGCAAAGCAAGTGCAACTTTTTGTGCTAAGCAATGATGGCTCCAGACAAAAACAACAAAAGTTTAACCACGAAAATAGTAAACAACAACAACAACAAAAGCGCAAATAACAGCAAAGTCAAACGTCAACGTTGACGACGTCATTAATAAGCAAATCCACACGCAAGCCAAGCTAGACTTCAGCGCAAGTTGTTGTTGTTGCTGTTGTATTATTGCCGTTGTATTTTTGTGGCCGCGTTTTTGGTCTTATTTATGACTTTGTGGCTGGCAATAGCTCAGAAAGTGCACTGCAAGCATGGCGAAATTGTAAATGAAGCGTCACAACTTTTAACTGCCCCAACAACTGGTGCACAATTAAAATCCATGCCATAGCAATAACAACGGTAAACAGCGTGACAATGTTTGTACGCAAAGCAAACGACATAAAACGGCAAAAAAAGTAGAAAAAAACTTCGTGCGCATTTGGCAACCCTGTTGTGGCATGTGTTTGCATGCGCCGGCAGTGGCGTGTTGCTGTTCATGTTGCAACAATTGTCTGTCAACTGGGTATCATCATTTAATTTAACCATATTTGCATGTGGCACCCAGCCGTGCCTGCAACGCCTGTTGTTGCTTTTGTTTTTGGTTTTAAGTTATTACTTTTAGAGCGCACATGCCACGCCAAAATCGCGCTGTCGATAATAGTTAGTTGTTTGGCGGAGTTTTTTCGCGCTGCATTGCCACAAAGAACATGATTTTGGTTTTTAGGGCAATGCGTTGTGGCACGAAGATGCGGTAGACAAGCAGCAGCTAATGAGTAGCGTAAAACTTACGAAGAAATTATTAAAAAATCGAATACAAATTATTGCACTTTGCGCCAAATGAATATGCAGCGCGCATACGCTTGCCACAAAGTGTTGCCCCATATAAATCTCAGCGCCCTGCCACAATGCAAGCGCTTCAATTAACTGGGTGCCGAGCGCTGAATTCAATTACAACAGTTTAAATAGCAAACAATTTGTTGCGCGCACACATACACACATGCAAACGCATGTAGCAGCATACCGTTCTACAAACGGATATAAATATTTTCGCACAGCCCACACAAACGCGCGTACGCTGGCACGTATGTTTGGCTGTCAGCTTATTATGGCAATAAATTGAAACAAATAATTCGCGTGGCAGTGTTGTAGGAACGCGTGCTGCCGCCGTTGTGCCTGCCATAGCGGCACCACTTTGGCCTGCCTCCGTTTGGTGCGCGCTGCTTGCTCGTCACTGCTTGGCGCCTGTTACGAGTGCTCATTTCAAGAGAAACTGACGACGTTGGCAGCCTCTCAAGGTGCCTGCCACAAAGAACGTCTTACACAACGCCTTCGGCTGGCGAAGAAGCAGCTGTAGTGTCCTGCGTATCGGAAGTGCGTGTGGCAAGTAAGCTTCACAGCAACAAAAAACGACTTCTATGTGTTTGTGTGTCGGTGTGTAGGCGAAACCGGAAGCGCCAGCACACAGTCGAAGGCCCAGTTCATGGGCGCGCAGCGCCAACAGCAGCTACTTGCAACAAGCAATACACACCCTTATTTTGTTTGTATTCGCTCTTACCATTACGTATGCAGTGTGTGCGTGTGTGTGTAATTGTCGGCCATCGAATGCAATAAATTGAATTTCTGTATCTGCCACAGCCGACACTGTAAGCTGCCGACGAGCAAACGCTTTTTCGGCGCACTCAATTGCTGCAACAATGCGTGTGGCAGCATCCAGTCGGACATGCTGAAGTTTCCATTTCCCTGTATATCCGTTTTGCGTTGCATGAGTAGCATACACGAGTCGCTGGTGGCAGCCGAATAAACAAATGTCCGATTGCCGAAATGTGCACAAGGGGTGGCTGCCTTGTGGCGCCAAAGTGAATACTGCAACATTTGTGACAATTCTCGTACAAATGCAGCTGCTAAGGGCGCAACACGCAAGAGGACGTACTGCTGCATCGTCAGTCAAACCAAACTGTCCAACAACAGTTGTGTTTGTTGCTGGTAATACCGGTGTGGGAGGATGTTTTTTCACTGACGCAGACAAACAACCACCCCAACAGCCAGCCATGTAGCGCGACTTCTCGCTAATTTTCAACCACCTTTCAGTTTTTAACTTTCACCTTTCACTTTTGCTGCGCCACACACAGCTACAACGCCAGCTGCTGCCTCACTTCTGCGCGCCGCATAGCGCTGGGAAAGCGCAATTGAAGTTGCCTTTGATGTTGCATTTCCACGCTTGTGCCAAAAGGTGTGCGCAACATGTGGCAGCATGTGGAACTCCCAGCGCAGCTGCCAGCAATGGTCAACAATTGCAATTTCAAGTGTAGAACACACACACACAGACACACTAACGTGCAAATAGTTTCGCACACAACGAAGGCCACTCGTGCTCCCTTTTGTTGCATTGTTCGTGAATTTCCTTGCCAGCTGCCTAGCGTCGGTGCGTGCGTGTGTGTTTGGCTGCCAAATGGACACTCGTCTGCACTCGGTGCCGTTATGCCCTCAGTTGCCGAAAAAATTCGCAAACTCTCACCTGCCCAAACGCCCACATCACTTCCTGCATGTATGTGTATGCACGTTTACAGCATCTCTGCGCTGCTTATGTGTCTGTGCCAGCTGCTTCGTGAGCTGTGCTTGCATCTCTGCGCGCCTATGCCGCGTTGCTATGGTTAACCCCTGTTGACAGCCGCACGCATCCATCGTTGCCAATCGGCAGCAGCCCTCTGTTTACCTTCGTGCCACTTGCCGTCATCCTTTCGCCGTTCCCTTTCACATTTGGCAAACATTCGTTGAGATTTCGGCTCTAATGCGCTCAATTTTCCGCTGACATTGGATAATCCGACTTTTCACCCTCAATTTCGCTCTAAATTGTTGAGACCAACAAAACTAACACATTGTAAGGGCAGTAAACAACTGTTGCATGCCACCTGCGTAGAAATGATTGTGTATGGAAATATGACTATGGAGTGGAGGGGTGTGCGGTTTACAGCTCTACTTTAGCTTTGAGTGCTTAGTATGACGAGAAACCGTGTGCTCAGTTCTGCCACAGTTCAATCAAAAATATTTATTTCTTGCCATTTTCACGGTTGTTAGATCGATAGAACCAACCAGAGATGTCTAAACAAATTAATCACAGGATCATAGCCTCAATTTATATGGTCACGCAGAAAAAGTGAGGGCTTTTTTTAAAATATTCGGTTGGTTGGTTTAGAGTGCCAGAAATCTGACTAGTACTTGTTGCTGAAACGACAAAAAATAAGCCCGAAAATAAATCAACGGTTCAAAGTCTATGTACCGGTTAGATAGCTGCGACTGTCGTGGAAACGGTATCAGAACACTTTGACTTAATGCATAACTGGTGACAACCAAAGTCATCCGTAGCATCGACATGTGGCGCATAAAACATGGAAATCACGTATATAATTGCTTAATTTATTTTTGCTACTTTTTCCCATATTTATTATACCCTGAACAGGATATATTGGGAAGTCGAAAAAGTCTTTTCGTATTTCTAATCAAATTTAAACATATTTTTTTCATATTTATAATGAAACTTCATTATTCAATGCACCAAATATGTACCATTTTGGTCGACCACTTTTTGCCATTTTTCCGCTAGAGACATTATTCCAAAACTTTCCCGGTTTCTCGGCGAAAAATTGCGACAAGTAATTTTCACAGGCTTCTCTTGAAGTCAACTTTACTCCATTATGAGAGTTCTGCATTGACCGAAACAAATGGTAGTCCGATGGTGCAAGCTCAGGGCTATATGGTTGATGCATAAAAACTTCCCAGCTAAGCTCTCCCAGTTTTTGGCGAGTCATCAAAAATGTGTGTGGTCTTTCTCCTGATGGAACAATCTGTTGATCAGTTCATTGCTTGCTTCAATCTCATCAGTTGCTGCCAGTAAAATGTAGAATCAATCGTTCGACCAGGCTGGAGCAGTTCATAATGGGTGATTCCTTTCCAATCCCACCAAACAATCAGCATAATCTTTCGAGGCGTCAATCCTGGCTTTGCGACCTTTTGTTGAGCTGCACCACGCTTGGACCATGATCTTTTTCGCACATTATTGTCGTATTTGATCCACTTTTTCATTTGACAAAATGTCTCCTAGAAATTCGGCATAGATATTAACTAAGGCAATGGGGCAATCTCGAAAGAAATTGCTCAGATCGGATGACCATAGCATCTATCTGCCATACAAATTAGCCGTTCAAAGTGCATATAAGGAATGTTTTGTATTTGTGAAGGATATTATAGCTTCGGTGCAACCGAAGTTGACTGTTTTTCTTATTCTTCGTTCACTCCTGTCCGCCTGAGGCTTCACGCCTACCATTAGCTTCACAAACCAGAAACTCATGAACTACATTGAAGCGCGCCGTGTCTCGATCAAAGTTTCTTGTCAATACTTTGTATTCCATTTACCTCATACTTTTTCTTCTTTCACTTTGCGAAACCGCATTACATTTGCATTTAAAGTTTTCGAAAGCAGCAAAGGAAAACTTTCTTTGATACGCGACTTTTTCCCGTTAAAGCAGCATATTTGCGGGCGCAACCGCAAAGACATGTCATTTGTGCGCTCACTGCAGTCGTCATTTCGCAGATTTATGGCACAAAACAACACCGAATATGGCGCAAAAGCTCAGCACAGAAAACTGGAGCAAAGCAGAAGCAAATAAAGGAAGGCTTGTGTAGTAAATAAAATTAAGACCGTGCATGCTCGACAGTTATCAGTACGTGCAAGTTGGGCCGCAAAATCATTGCATACTTTTTGGTGCCGGTCTCTTGTATGCTAATATCATACAATTATTTTATGACTGACGCGGCTGCTACATTTTTAAAGCCTTTAAACAAGCCTTTAAACAAATTTGCACACAATTATACTTTCGATTCGGCAAATACGATTTTTTCTGTGGCGTTTTCACATTTGGAGCCGAAGCGCAAACACCCAAAGCTATGCTTAACCTTTGAAAACAGGTAACAGGTTACCGTTAGGTTTTCTTAATCTTGCCAGCGAATCCGAACGCTTTGTGTGTGCCGTGCGCTTTGTATTTTCCACCTGCCAATATAAAGTGCTGCTAATCCCATTGAAATGCGAATCAGACCTGGCGGATGAGCAAAGCGCAAGCAAGAAAACTCAAGCCAAGGCGAGCAGCGGACTGCCAGTTTTCTTCGCAATTCTTGCAACATTTTGCAAAATGAAAAATTTCGAAGACGAAGGCTTGCAGAAATTCCAGCTTAAGGTGCATATGAGCAGCAGGGTTGGTTGGTAAATTTTAATAAACGCACAAACTACACCTGTGCGGGTCAACAAGCAACTGAAAGCTTGCCACTTAGCATTGTCTTCTTTTGCTTGCAAAAACTTCTAGCGCACAATTAAACGGCTACACATGCTCTGAAGCCGAAGCCTGTCTGCAACTTAATACCCACTTGTGGCGCTCACACAAATACTCGAGCGGATGCGTATGCTTCCTTATACCCCACTCAAACACACGCACTTCTGTGCATATTTTGTGTCAACACCTGCTTAGCAGCGTGCGCTAGCGGAAAAAGCAGACTTTTTGGCGCTTGAAATCATTAGCTGCTTTTGTGCGTCTAAAAATATTTGGGTTATGTACTCAGCTTAACTCCAAAGACGGAGCATAAACAAGGATATTTCGAGCTCGTATTCGTATTTTGTTGCTTAAATCAAAATTAAATAAAACTCGCAGCGTGCTCGCATCTCACGCTTAAACAAGTCATGATATGCCCCTAAAACTATGTTTCGCATATTGGCTTTTTCGTTCGGGCAAGCATGGGCTTTCTTTCCTTACGTATTCTATTACACTTTTCCCTTTGTTGTTGTGTAGTGAAAACATCAGCAGCATATGTGTATGTATGTGTGTGTGTGGGGGTCACAATTAGTTACGGATACGAAAAGGTTGTAAGTAGCAGCGATTCAATTTCAAAGCAAAGTGCAAAAGTTAATTTTGAATAAAAGCTGGAAGCTGAGACCAGGGAAATGCGAAACAACACAACAAACCGGTTAAAAATTCCCGGCAGCTATTTATAGTATACGAAACTGTTAAAATAGTCGTAATTTTTGAGTTGAAGGCCTAAATAATAACTCCAAGAACTGCCTGAGGATTAAGTGGCAAAAATATGGGGTTATGCCACCAAACCAATAAAGCATAGTCTTAAATCTTTGCATTTGCTGTAAAATGTAATTATTATTACAGATATTACCACGATAACATATTGGGTAGTCGAAAAAGTCTTTTCGTATTTTGCCAATACATGCCGTTGCAGTTGAAGTTTGATTAGAAATGCGAAAAGACCTTTTCGACTACCCAATATATCATTCAAGATTTAAATTCTGGGTAGATTTAAGTCCAATAAACTTATTGCTAGCAGCATTCTAACATTTTTTTTTCTATCAGCCACAGTGTGCCAACCGGACGAGTACAGATGTCGAGCTGGCAATTGCATTGACAGTGCCCGGCGCTGTAATCGCGTGCCTGACTGCCCCGATGGTGATGATGAGGACGCTAGCTGCCGTAAGTACATGCTTAAAAAATTCAAAAAAAACTTCCTCGCTTACAAAATGTAACTGTGTGCCTATAAAAGGCAAAAGCTCTGTAGAAATGTTGAGCTTTGAAAAAAGCTCTTTGGGCTTTAGAAAAACCATTAAGCTAAAACGAGTAATTTAAGTAAATTTTGTGACTCATAAACGAGTGACTACCCCAACAACAGAACAAGGCTGTAAACTAAGAACAACTTAACCAAAGCTTTACGCAGCTTTAAGTAACCTAATGTGCAATATGCATATTTATGACCACTAGTAATTAATATATTATAGTATATAGTCATAGTTATATTTATTATGAAATTAATTTACTAATACTAACCAAGTAACCGTTATTTTCTTCTATTTTACTGAATTTGTCTTGAATGCCTGTAAATTTACCACACTCATAACAACAACTAACTGCGTGACGTTTGAAACTAAAATTAAATATGCAATAATATTTAATAATTACCCAATTACAACAATAACAATGACTTGGCTACTAACTGCGCTAATCTCGCACGCTGTAAATATGTAACGTCCTAACTGCATAACATTAACTGTAAATATTTGGGGAAACCATAACTCTGGACCAACTCTGTAACTCGCCACTCGCGCATGCAGTAATCGGTTGTCGCGAAGACGAGTACCTTTGCAAGGACGGCATGCGCTGTATTAGCAATTCGAAGATCTGCGATCGTGTAACAGATTGCATAGACGCCGACGACGAGGATGGATGTGAAGGCAGTAAGTAGTGCACGGCCTGTGCTTGGCGCGGACAAGAAACTCACTTCACTTAAATTTGGTGACCCATATTTAACGAAGTGATTACCCACCGAGCACTCAGCATCGTCAAAAATTCATTTCTCCCAAATCCGCTGCTCATTTCCATTGTGGAACAATGCTCAACCATACTCACTCGTATCAAATGTTGTCTTTATAAGTCTTACTCTCTCTCTTTCTCTCATTTACTCTCATTCTCATTTTGCATTTCACCTCTTACGCCACAAACGCTTTCGCTGGATTTTGGCTGCGGCTCAGTTGTGCCACAGCTGCGTTATTTCTGTCCGAAGGGCAAATTCACCTGTCACGATCTCTCCTGCATATCGATCGTACATCGTTGCGATGGAAAAACCGACTGTCCAAACGATCGCGCCGACGAGGAAGGATGCCGTAGGTTGCCGATACAAAATTTTATGTACTTGCATACTTGTCGCCTTTTCAGTTGTCTGTCTTATTTGTTTTACGTTTTGTTGCAAGAAGCGTGGGTCGTGAGTGCGCAACACTCGCTCACAGTACATGATTTCTCTTTTTTTGCTCTCTTCTCTTGGAATTGTTTGCGCAGCTTGTCTCTACGAGCGCTGGATGTGCGACGACGGCACCTGTGTGCCACAGAACCTGCGCTGCAATGGCAACATTGACTGCCCCAATGACGTGTCGGACGAGCGGAATTGCAATGGTGAGCTAAAGTAATTGTGAAAGAATTCGTGGATTTACAAGGGCTAGGCTTGTGGTGGCAAAACATTTTATTTACATATGCCTAAAAGATGAATATACTGTTAACGCGGTTGCAAATTAATTCAATTGTAAAATCATGGTCCAGCAGCTACTAAATGGCTGAAAATCGTACGGCTTTTTATGGCAGGCTTAGTGTTGCAGCATCCACTCTTCGGCGCCGCCACTTTTCACGTTGAACAATTTGTTTGTCAACTTGAAACATCGCGACGCATTTCCATTACATTTCTGTTTATGTTCTGTTCTAGTTTCTGTTTCTTTTTTCTCTTGCTCTTTTGTTTTTTCTTTTTTTGTTGTCTGAAAACGTTTAAAAATTCGCGCCGCCGGCCAACACATGTTTAGTTCGCTTACAGTCTCACAGACAGGCATACACATGCAGCTTGCAAGACAGCGTTTATTTCGTGACTTTTGTTGCTGGCTGCTGCTTGTGGCGTTGATTTGAAAATTAACATTGCAAAAATCCCTCAACATACACAAGCAAGCCCAGCCAGCAAAAAGGCAAGAAAGGGTTCCCGCGCCGCTCCTGCAAATTCATGCCGTGTTTTTCTGCGCCCAACTTACACTTTTACTCCTTCCAGCCAGTTGCTGGCTCGCTCTGCTGCCTACACATTTGGTTACAACCGTTCACATCTTTATTTTGCGCTTTCGTCTGGCAGTTTGAATGACATTTTAATTTTTCTCCCACATTCCACTTCGCCGTCATTTTTACGTTTCACTTTTCTCTCATGTTTGTTCAGATTTGCGTTTACTTTAAGATTTTATTTATTTAAACAGCTTTAACTAATAAGCTGTTGAACAAAGAGCGGCTGCAAATTGTAAGCCATTTTATTTTTACACACACTCACTCATATCGAGACACACCTTTGACGTTCAGCTGTCACTTCAAAAGCTTGTCGGGATTTCGCGCTTAATTTTGTATGCCTGAGAAGTCGCGTCAGTTTCCGCTTGTGGTTTGTTTTACAAATAAAACAATTTATTCATAATTGTACACCTGTTTAAGCGTTGTTGCAATGTTTATAAAAAGCATTTGACAGCCGATTGGAATATCAAGAGATCTTGACTGAGGCACGCTTTTGCTTTCATACCGTAAAAGTTTACGATAAACTACACTATGAAGGTGTGTAATTTTGAAGTAGAGGACGTTACAGGTGTCAAATCGACTACTTTCGCTCAGGAGTGGTTTCAAAAAATTTACTCAGGATCAATTATTTGTTTAATACTGGCGCTCGTAAGTCTTTCTTCTTTTTTATTTTCTTAACCCTCTTTAAGAGTCAAACTCTTGAAACGACTCACTCGTTACTCGCTAGTACTTCATTTTCGCTTAGAAGTGGCTTTCAAAAAACTTACTCAGGAGCAGGAGCAGTTGTTTGTTCAATACTGGAGCTCAAAAGTCTTCCACTTCGCTCATTGGTTCTTTTATTTTCTTAAGGCTCTCCTGAAAGTCAAATTCTTGAAACGACTCACTCGTTACTCACTAGTACTTCATATCACCTTTCAACGAGTGATTGTGTACTGCACTTGAATCTAATCGATTTTGTATTCTTCAGCTCAAGCCATATCGTTGACCCATGAATACATTCCTCTTGGTTTCTTGGTTTTTCTTATACTATTCATTTGTCGCTCAAACTCATACTCACTTCACTTCACTTCGTGGTTCATCAATTTTCCAAAATTCTAATTTCATTAATTTGAGTTCATATACTAATTATCTAACTTTGTTGTTTTTTTTTGCCAACCCAAACTACCCCCACCAACAATTGTATCCACCTGCAATCATTTTAAAAAATACATTCCTGCGTTTTTCGTTGACTCACCGCGACTCTGCTCTGCTCTGCCAACCACCTCAAGGTGGTGAGTCCGCATGCCGATACAACGAATTCCAATGCGGCAATGGTCAGTGCATACCGATGCGTGAGTTGTGCGATAATATCTATGATTGTGTAGATTATTCAGACGAAAGGGACTGCGGTAAGTGCCACTTTTTCACCTTAGTAACCAAAAGTTTTCGAAAAGGTGGTGGACTGGCTGTTTTATTGAAGATATCTAATTTGACGTTTTAGCATAAAATGTGGTGGTGGTACTTTACTGTAAAATCAACTAGTTTTAAATATATACTCTTACATATGAAATATATTTTGTTTAGTCTTTACTGTTACCTCTTAATAAATATGCTGATATCCGCTGTCAAAGTGTCCCATATGCTTCTATATAGCTGCAAATACAACTTCACGCTTCTGCTGCTCTAGATTATTCTGCAAACATTGAAATTATGATATGCAGGCACGTGTTGAATTACGATTCGATATAGCGGGTTCCAAATGCGAATAACTTAGTTTTTATAACGAGAATTTTTTTCGATTTTGAAAGTACATTTAATGCTCAGTTCATTTTTCACATTGAATTCGAAGATATATTAGTGAGAAAAGTTTTATCGAATCGAAATTCAGAACATTACTGCTTATAAATATTTATCGTACACTAAATAAAAAAAATCACAACTCGCAAATTGGCAAATGTTCAGTAAGCAGAGGACGCGTTAACACGAAATTGTTCAATAAGTTTTGTAGTTTGATAAGAAAAACACAATTTTGTGATTCAAAATACACTTTATTATTTAGTATAATATCCCTGAACTTTAATATACTTGCTCCAACGACCCTTTAATTCTGTGGATCCCATCCCTGAATTGAGAATCCGGAAGGTCTGCAAAATACGCTTGCCACGCATAAATTTTTTTGAGTTCTGGAAACAAATGGAAGTTGCTGTAGGCAGTGGCGTAGCTACAACTTTGGGTGCCCGGGGCCAAGGATGTTCTGCCGCCCTCCTTTATCTACCTACCTACAAGTTTCGTGAGGTGGTTCGAACAAAAGTGAATTTTTACAAAATACCTTCGATAATAAGTATATAAAATTTAGGAACTAGAAGCCACGAAAATTCTGAAGTTCCAAAATTCTCACAATACGGATTTTGAGGAAATTGATAGTAAATTTACAAGACATCTTATTAAAAGCCATAGAAAAAACTCATTTTTGCCCTATATCATTTACACTTTTGACACAATTTGCAGGAATTTTTGCCCGAATTGGAGTTTTTAAATACAATTTTGCCGCCCCCAAGACGTTGCGCCCGGGGCGACGGCCCCCTTCGCCTCCCCCTAGCTACGGCACTGGCTGTAGGCCAAATCTGGTGAATACGGTGGATGCTCCAACAATTAATTCATTAATTTTAGGCATTGTCAAAATGCTCTTGTGACACGGTGCATTATCCTGATGAAAAAGGATTTTTTTATTTTGCAAACCGGGTCTTTTGTCACAAATTTTTTCCTTCAACTGGTCCAAAAGGTTGCAATAATATTCAGAATTAATTGTTTTACCAGTTTGCAAGTAATCCACAAACAAAATTAATCTCGCACCCCAAAAAACGAATGCCATAACCTTCTTGGATAATTTCCGGGCACAAACTCGTTTCCAAGCCGAACAAACAGGTTCACACCACTCTTTAGCCCCTTGTTTGATTCAGGATCATGGTGATAGACCCAAGTCTCATCCATAGTGATGAATCGACGCACAAAATGTTCTTTATCCTTTTTAAAACGCTTCAAATTTTACTCAGAAAGTCTCATTCGAATGTGTTTTTGTTCCATTGTTAACGGAAGCGGCACCCATTGTGCACACAACTTTCTAAAACTCAAAATTTCACGACAAAACTTATTGAACAACCTGGTAGACTTAACGGTGATTTTCTAGTTAAGCAAGACAGTGATGACAATGAAATTTCTTGGGCAGGTAGATAAGTGTATTACAAATTAATGTATTGAAAAAAAAAGTTTTGAAAATTTTTGAGTTGCGATTTTGAAAATTTTTGAGTTGTGACTCTTTCGTAGTTAGTGTGCGTTACATTTAAATATTTTTGGTGTATGTTTCGTGTTAGTGATAATCATACAAAATGTATTGCGCTTTACCGATTACCGCCGCTTATTGCTTTTAGAAGTTTGTACTTTTGGAAAGTCATGCAAGTACTGTAGTTGTCAATGTCGGTGTCCTGCAAATGGTCAACGTTTTTTTTCACTGTATAACAAAATTTTAAAACTAATTTTTTACAACTTTTCTTTCTTTTTGGTTACAAACGAAATTGAATTTTACGGTAACGGTAAAAAACCAAAAACAAAAACAACACTAAAATCTAAAAAAAAAATAATTAAAACAAAATTAACAATACACCACTACTACTTTGCTACTACCACAAATGCAACACTGGCAAAAACCACCCCAAATTGGCAAAATATTGCATTTAACGGCAACTCTTGGTTGTGGAAAACTATTTGAATTTGCGCGCATGTGAAATAAAACAAAATTTAACCAAAAAATATATATTTAACCAACCGCAAAACCCCGCTTAACCTTCCTGTGTCCGCTCGTGGTTGCATGCGGTTGTGTTGTGTAGACCTTGAGGACATCGGACGCAATATCTTCGATGAAGATGAAATAATACGCGAATACGCACCACACGACCACAGAGTTTTAACCACGGAAGCGCCTGTCCTGGAAGGTTTGGACGCCAAGGAGTACTACCTCTACAACTCGGGCCTCTATGAAAAGTCGAACGCGCAGCACGCCTGCAACGAGCGACAATTCGAGTGTGGCAACAAGGTCTGCATACCTTTGCACCTGCGCTGTGACGGATTTTACCACTGCAACGATCTAACGGACGAGTACGGCTGTGATCAATACAGACCGGAGCCGCGGCGCACGACATTGCCGCCGCCGAAGCTTGTGCGCACCACACACTCACCCTGGTGGAATACCACTGCCGCCACAAGAACTACAACGACGACGACGACGAGCCGGGCCAGTACAACAACAACGGACGCAAATATTGTCACACCCTTAGTACCCAGTAGGTTCCTCCGAACTATCAATTAGGTGGTGGGCTGTGGTGAAAAGAACTTGAACATTAATACAACATTATTTTTTTTTTGCCCTTTGGGGGGCAATTGCGTTTAGTGGCGACTGCTGCCTCAAACTAAATTTTGCATGCTTTGCGAGTGGTAACCCTAAGGGGTAAGCAGGGTGGGTTATCCGCGAGGCTAACCCAGTCTTGCTACGCTCTTTCGCCACTCAGCAAACCCGCACTCCCCGCACTCCCCGCAAATAATACGCGCCCACCTGCAACACTCACACACACACACAGACACATGCACATCTCCCCCTCAACTTCCATGCAAAATTTACTTAAACAGCAGTTCACTACAAAGAGTTTAAGCCAAATGCTCAGTTATTATTATTAAGTTCAGCTGCTTTTTGAGCTCAACTCTCTCGCTCTTAATTTTACGCGTTTTCTTCAGTTATTTGCATCACACTCAATCAAACATTCTTTCATATTTTTACGCGCCACAACATTTCACTCATTTTGGTCTCTTAAAAAAAAAATTATCTCAACACATTAATCGCACTCGTAGGCTACAACAATAACACTTGCCTCGAAAATCTTGAGTTCGCGTGCCGTAACGGCGATTGCATACCGATCGAGAGCGTTTGCGATGGCGCTGCCGATTGCAGGCAGCGCGAAGACGAGGACTACAGTTTATGCAACTGCAGCAGCGATAAGGTAAGTCAGTTGCGTTGGTGCATGCGTGTGCGCTCCCCACACCACATCTGGCGGGTGCCAACCGCGCCCACAGTGTGGAGCGCACGCGCCGCCATGCAGCGCACACTTGAGGCACAAACATTGTAGAAATGTGGTGACTCAAGTGGCTAACAGTTTACCGTTATTGTATGTAAATATAGTGGAAATGTTTGCGCGGCGGCGGTTGCATAGCCAAAACTCAAGTCTGCGACGGCAGGCGACAGTGCAAGGACGGCAGCGACGAGAGCATTTGCCGTAAGTATACCAGTAGTTGATTGAACGGCATGCCTTGTGCATGCTCACAACTAATAACTAATATTTAATTATATATCTATATATTATATTATTTAGTATGTATGTATTGTATGTGCCAAACAGCAGTAGTTAACAATTAATACCATATTGAGTAGTCGAAAAAGTCTTTTCGTATTTCTAATCAAACTTTAACTTATTTTTTTTAATATTTATAGTAATAAATAAATAAACAAATAAGCTTAAAATCTCACTTTTTCAACACTATATGGTATGGCACAATGTGATTGGTAGCACTGGAGATATACGACTGCAACGACAGTTATTGACAAAATACGAAAAAACTTTTTCGACTACCAGTATTTTATGTTGCATGCGCATGTCTTATAATATTTCAAATAAATATGGAATTACTAGATATAGATTTAAGCAGTAGCGTAACCAATTATTCGTATTTATAACAATATATGTACATATATAGTAGATAAAATGTAGCCGCTAAATTAGTTTAACAAAATCTAACTACTTTTATCCCGCATTAAAATTAAAAAAAGAAAAATGTATTTTTTAGCTGTATAAGCTTCCTAATTAATAATACTACAGGAACTTAAATGTTCGTTCCCCAAAAATGTTTAAAAACTTCTGACTAAATACCTTTATGCAACTTGATAACTCACGACTAGCTCTCTACTCACCAAGATCACTTAAATTTTATACACTCACGACTAGCAACTCTGCACTTTACTCTCACTCTCCAAAATCACTCAGTTACGAACTCCGAATAATCTCATTAACACGAGCGCATCCTTTATTTTCTCTCGCACACTCCCGCTAACACACTCGGCTTTTGTTTCTCAACTATTTTTTCTCATTTGTTTTGTATTTTCATTCCATTCATTTAACTCGATTAATCCATTTTCACGCTACTTTTACTATTTCACTACTCAAATTTGAACTCATTCATCTATTGTAGATTTTCATGCTAAGTATAATAAGACGCGCATTGTGAATGAATGCCATAGCTTTCAGTATCAATGCGCCGACGGTATCTGCATTTCGGGCTACAAACGGTGCAACGGCATAACCGATTGCGTTGACGGTTCCGACGAAAATAATTGCCCGTTAAATTATGATGACACCACCTACGGTATACTCAACTACTTTTATTCAAAATTCTAAAGTTAAAATTAAAACCCTTGCGAAATTTTTATTCCAATATTAACCCTACTTTTATGCCAACGATCAGGCTACAAATGCAAAAGCACAATTGATTGGTTTCATATTAGCAGCGATTAAGTCCGTAATGCACTGCAAACCCCCAATCTAATCGAACCAGCCATGGTACCATGCCTCTTTATTGTTGAATTTTGCGCAAAGCATGTTTTAATTATATTACATACATTTGTATATATCTTTTCCATGCCACATACCATACACGCACACAATTATACATAAAATCAAACACTCGGCTCTTAGACTTCGAACCGGATCCCGCGCTCAGCGAATGCGATATTTACGAATTTGAGTGCGACTACTCGCGTTGTATACCGATTGAGAAGAAATGCGACGGTTATCCGGATTGCGATGACGAGACTGATGAATTACAATGTCCGCCCTTCACAGGTACGAGTCAAATGCAAGTCTGCGAAGGCTCAAGCTATACGACTACCATGCACCGTGAAAAACTCAGCACAATTAACCACTTATAAGTGTAAAGAGGCTAAAACATTTAAGCACTTGGAATGCCTTACGAAAAACTAACACGTCCAAATACTTAAATTTCGCTCATACAAAAATACCCAACACGATTGAGAGAATATATACCGAGCTTGTGTTGATTGCAATACAGCCAGTCGGCTGACGTCATATTAGCGTATGTTTCGAAATTGAAGTTTAATTGCTGGAAGATTACTCTCAATATTTTCTCCGAGAGTCACCATTATTCGGATATCTAAATATTGTACCTTTTATACGCATAATTTGGTATATATTCTCTCTTTCTTATAACATACCTAACCCACACGAGTGACAATCATCGGTCCGGTCTTCTTTACAAATTAAACTTCAAACTTCAATAAAAAAGGAGTACTCTCTCTCAGCACAGCAAATATATTATATACCTATAAGTAAAACCAATTCGTATAAAATAATATTCAAATTTAATCTTTTTGCTGATAACTCGTTAATTCAAGTACATTCAGTAATTCAAGTGCCTTTTAAATACTCACAACATTATTCCACATTTTCTCATCAATTTTAAATCCAATCACTAAGCGCATGTCAACCAAATTTTTACTAAATCCGTTTCATTTTTGTTTACATCAATCATTCGTTCGTTCATTCATATATACATTCACAGAGCATTGCCACGAAAACGAGTTCGAATGCGATGAAAATTATTGCATACTACGCGATCAACAATGCAACGGTATAGTCAATTGCAACGATGGCACTGATGAGCAAAATTGTACATTTTGTCGTGACAAAGCTTTTCTGTAAGAGAATTGCTATATTTCGTTTGATAACAGTGATGTTCGTTGGATGCGCGTTGAGGTTGAAAATAATTTTTTTAATATAAGAAAATTATAGCATATTTCTACAGAATTACATATATGTATTTTAAGCCTTCACCAAGTTGCAAATTTAAAAAAAGCTGTTTTGTGAAAAATATCCAAATTGATAAAGGGTTTTTGTGTTCTAAAAGTTCACTAACCTTACTGAATGATTCCTACAATTGCATACAGGATAATGGAAAACTTTTTTGAAAAAGCTTTTTTGCCTTTTTCTAAAAAGCTTTCACATTCCCAACTTTAATTTATGTGTGAAAAGCTTTTCTGTGAAAAATATCCATTTAGAAAAACGGTTTAGTGCTCTACAAATTCATTATCATTACCGAATGATTGCTTAAATTGCATACAGAATTATGTGGAAGCTTTTTTGCCTTCTCTAAAAAGCTTTCACATACCATACTTTAATTGTGTTCCTTGAACTCAATTTCATTATAACTATTATAAGCAGTCGTAGAACTTTCGCCGTTTTTACACATGATAAGCTTTCACGCAAGCAAGAGCAAAGCTTGATATGTATTTCAACGCCTGTCCAACAAATATTGCGTATTACCAAACGCTGCGAAACATTTTATTAACGTATATATCCAACATTTCATGCGCGCTCATCAACGCCTTTACAACATATCACACAACCACATACGCAACATCACACAAACGCCAATACAAACATTTCACAACATGCAACATATCATCATACATCCAATAACATGCATACAAACAAACTCGTACACAATACTGCTTGCTTGGCCATGCAGCTGCCACACCGGCGAATGCATTTTGCCACAACAGCGCTGCAACGGTCATCCCGATTGCATCGATGCCAGCGATGAACAGAACTGCGGTAAGTGCTGGAAGTGAACGTTCAGGCGCCACACCTTCAAGTTCGGCAGGTTTACGAGCGCCAAATTCGTTGACTTCTGAATGGCTTTGAACCAGTTGCTTAGTTCTTTAATCTGCTAACTTACTTTATCGTATTGTAGCAAAGCGAAACATTTGTAGTTACTATATACTCCGATATTTTCGACTATTTACCATAACCTCAACTTCCTTGCCTCCCCCCCTGCTTATGTGCCACATAACATTTTGCATGCTCTTTCGGCAACTTAGTGTGTAGTCTCATGCCCCAATTGCGCAAAACACTCTCAGCTTGTCACTTAAGTAGTCTATTAGTGTGTAGAAGCGAAAGTTTTGAAAATTTCTCGTGAATTCTTAAAGTCACAGTACGATTATTGTATCTTTATTGCGAGACAACTGTATGTTTCAATTAAGCAAACCTCTTTCATTCACTCGCACGCATCAAAAATCCTAAAGAACGAGCAACTGTGGCGGCAAAAATCGAATGTCCGAGACTGAAATTCCTGTGTAACGGCACCTGCGTCGACTGGAGTCTGTATTGCAATGGCAAAATTGACTGCGATGATGAGCAAGATGAAAAGAACTGCGATGGTAACGAAAAATTAAAATGAGATACAGATTAGAAAAGTGAATATTTGAGCAAAATTAAGTTGGAAAATCATTTCCGGAAGCTTTTTCGTAGACAAAAATTTAATACAAACTTTTATTCAAAATTGTTCTGAAACTTTATAGTGCTTCTCTTTCTTACACACGTTTAGCTGAAAATACTGAATGTTGAGGTTAATTTTCATTTTTAATAGTATTCTGCACCATATTCTGGAATTAACTCAAAAATGTGCCCCCTACTTTGATTGTCTCTCGCCAAATTACATTGTTGTTTGAAACGCACGTTTCTTTATCAAAAAATCGTAAATAAGCTTTTTAATCACAAAGCTACTTGGTTCACTTACGGTTCTCAATAATTTCTAATAACATAATAAATTTCTGAGCTTGGTTTCTTCAACTATAAAATATTTTACTCATTTTTGAATATATGCCTCTTAGCTGGGTACGTGTGTAGTAAATTTTTGAAAGGGGTATTATTATCTACAAATAAAAAAAACAATAGTTTTTTGGTTTTTTATATTCTGAATAGTCTAACTATCCAGTAGATCCAGACATTGCGACGATATTCTATATATTTGATTTACACTAATATAATGTCGCTAGCGTAAATTGGCAAAAAGTGGTTGACCAAAATGGTACATATTTGGTTCATTGAAGTTCATTATAAATATAAAAAATATAAGTTAAAATTTGATTAAAAATACGAAAAGACTTTTTCGACTACCCAATATTTTTTTTGAAATAGTGCCAATTTTTTAGACTCCACTTTATCAACGTCTATACACCATCGATAAAAATATGTAGCACTTTAAAAAGCTTAGAAAGTCATCATGCCAAATGTCTTCACCTTTCAAAAGCTCTCCACTTCACTCTCATTAACACTCTCTGTCTCTCCATACATTTTGCTTATTTATTTACTTTTTACTTCATTAATTTTTATTTATGTGTTTGTATGTAAATATATATGTATATATTTTTTAATTTTTTTGTTTAATTTCATAAAAACTTCGCACATGACATAACCTCACCTGTGTCCATTTTCAATGTTTTTTTGTCGTTTCAACTGTTTAATCGTGTAATTATTGTTTCTGTGCTGGAAAACTATATATCATACAAAAACAATAACACAACCATATTATACGCATTATAAATGTTAATGTTGACTAAATTAAACACCGACTTCACCAACAAAAACAACAACAACATAAAACCGTACATAGGCACCGAACGTGATAAGGATGTAATACAGTTAGTGTCGAATAAGTCCTGCCACGCCTACCAGTGGCAGTGCGGCAACTACCAGTGTATAAACAAAGATTACCTGTGCGACGGGCACGCCGACTGCATTGACGGATCCGACGAGGCGCCCAGGCAATGCAGCAAAAATGGTAACAGAACAAACAAAAACAAAAATACAAATAGAATATTCAAAATTTCAAGCTGAATTACAAAATTTTTAATGCCACCGGCCTTTGAACAATATGTGTCCGAAAATGTATTAATTATTTATGTATAAGTATATATTATATTTCGCCTTAATATGTTTTTATGTGAATTTATGTAAACAACTTACAGTTTTGCCACCTACAAGCATTAATGAAAACCGTTCCACTTACAGCTGTGTCATCCAAACCATATTAACCACTAATACATATCATTTTGCATTTCTCTCTCTCTCTCTCTCCCTCTCTCTCTCGCTGCGTAATTGCATATACTCATGTATGTCGGCAAACATGCTTTCTCCCATTTTGCTACGACTCATCAACTTCGCTTTCGACGCGCTTGATCGCTTCACACGACTGTAGTTGCTACGCGCCACACGCCGGAAGACTGCACGGCCGATCAGTATTTTTGCGACGACGAATGCCATCCGGACTCTATACGTTGCAACAACATTAGAGAGTGCACGGACGGCAGCGACGAGCTGAACTGTACACCATATCCGCCCACACGACCACGCCCATTGCCCACCTACCCATGCCCAATGCACACTTGTCCGAACGGCAAATGCTACTCGGAGAGTGAACGTTGCGATGGCTCACGCGACTGCGACGATGGCGCCGATGAGGCAAATTGTAAGTGCACACTGTTCCCGAGCGCCGCTGCTTAAGCTCGAGTGGTATATCTCACGATCACACTTGTATTTCTTTTGTATGCACCGAGTATAAAATAGTTTTTCTTCGTTTTCCGTAAAATTGCACACAAATTGGCTATGTGAAAATCGGCATTGAACTATCTATATGTAGGCAAATGAAGTCGAAGAGAGCGTAATTCATTCAGTAGCATAAAATCACGACTTACTATATATTCTTACCGACTGAAAACTTTTGCGCTCGTCTCATGGATGCAGGTTTCTTAAAGTCAAATGACCTGTGCTAGAATTTTTACCTAAGATTGACTGACAAAAATATAAAGCACACAAGCTACGAAATTATAGCGCTAAAGACACCACAGACTGACTCTGATGTAAAATCTCGATAATGTAATGGTCGTAATGGGTACTTTGATGTACATTTGATCGAGCCTCGCTCAAATTGTGATTCTTTAGTTTTAAATAGAGTTATAGTGGTTTAGAGAGTTCGATTAGCCACGAAACGTGCAAAGTGTAGAGTGGTGTCTTTTCCGCAAAGCTAGATACCAAAATCGCATTCCGTCTGCCAGACCACTACAGTGCCTACCAAGCGGAGATCACAGCAATTAAAGAAAGCTTTCTTGTTCTGATAAGAATGCGGGCACACTCTAGAACGAATGTATTTATGTATATAGATAGCCAAGCGGCTTTAAAATCACTGAAGTATTTAGACTATATCCTAGTCTAAGATCTCGCTATTTCACAATAAACCTGCAATAGGTTCCAGGATGTAGTGTTATTCCTGGGAACTGTGAAGCAAGTGCCAGAATAGGCACCACACTACAATCAGACTCCGCAATCCATATGCCTCTGGCTGCATGCAGATATTTAATCGGGAAATATGTTATAAATCTCTGACTTGCTCAACAAGCAGGCAAACTTGACATGATCGGAATGTGGGCCGCACACGGCTATTCGAAATTGAAAGGAATGATATATGATGATATATTTGCTAATAAGTCACTGTCTAAATGTCAAGCATGCCAGTAGACTAGGGACTCCTTACAACGACTATTGTAGCAGCTGTGGGGAGTTAAAAGAGGAAGAGACTATAGAACAATAGCCACTAATAGGCCTCACTCGACACATTATACTATAATGCGAATTAGAAATGATATTCTAAAGCCAAAACTCAGTTTTTTTTTTGATCAACTTGCGACCCTCAGTGGTAAAGAACTGACCGCTGATTTTGCACACGACTTCATTTGCTAAACAAACTCAAAATTCCCCTCATAGCGCGGCACATCACTGTCATATATTTATATTAACCACCATTAAACACCTCTGTGTGCGCAGCTTTTGTCATTAGAAGCACTTTGTAATAAGTTTTCTCATCGGCCTTTACATAAGAATTCTTATATTTATTGTTATGTACCTATGCATATGCTTTGTGAGAAACAGCAGATTTTAGAAAGATTTTCATGTTCGATATTAATTACTTGCCATTACTTTATGATTACTTTATGTAAGCTTTGCTAAAAAGCCTTGGGAAGCCTTTCTAGACTCTGCTGTTGTCGCACGACATTTATTTACGCTTCTTTCTTGCAACAACATGCAAATATTTTCAATCTATCTATTCACCTTTTTTATAAAAAACAAAAAAACAAAACCAACAATTATTTAATACATACTTTGTAAGGCACCACCTGCAAGGAGAATGAGTTTCTCTGCTTTGATCGTCAGTACTGCATAAATGAGACGCAACGTTGCGACGGATACTACGATTGCAAAGATTTCTCCGATGAGCAAAATTGCATTGGTTAATACAAGCATTACTTTCAAATTATTTTTCTTGCATTCTTTTACATATTTTTAGATAAATTTCCACTGATTTATACCCTATTCGTTGCAGTTTATTATTATTAAAGTTACAATTAAGCATTTTAATTATTTTTTTTTATGTCTAAGCTAGCATAGCATAATTTATTTTAGTGCAACTTATTTTTAACTCTCTCATATAACTTTAGTCTAAGCGCATGCAATTGTACTTATGTTCCCTCTTAAAAGCTCTTATCCACTCCAGCAACCGGTCTAGCGCATGCTAAGCCGTTAGCCGTAAACATATTGTATATATTTTATTTATTTGACGAATTTTAATTCTCTGTTACCCCTGTTATGTAGCAACTCTCTTAAAGCAAACCCAGTATATATCCGTTTTCCCGCCACACAAACTGTCTGCGACGCAAACTAATTTCTTTCTTTTACACTTCACTCTCGGCCAGGTTGCGCTGCCAATCAATTCCGTTGTCGCAATGGTGACTGTGTTTCCAGTAACGCCCAGTGCAATGGTTATCAGGACTGCCGCGACGGCTCGGACGAGGAGGACTGCTCTGAGCCCGCCTACGTTGTGCCCTGTACCGGTTCGCAGTTCCGCTGCAATAATGGACAGTGTATAAATGCGGCGGCGCGCTGTGATGGCTACACCGATTGCGCGGACAGCTCCGATGAGATTTCGTGCAGTGAGTACACTCTATGCTTTTTTATGTACATATTTCCGCAAGTTTTATCACTTTCTTCAGTCATGTACATAATACATTTTCAAATACTTTACATACTTACACATAATGTCACATACATTCATCTATCGACAACTGCATACATACCTAAACACATACGTACGTGATCGCTTCGTGTTTGCATACCCAATCTGGTGTACAGAATATCTGCGCGAACTGCAACTGGAGTACGAAGGATCTAACAAGGCGTGCGGACCGCTCATGTTTCGTTGTGAGAACGGTCCGTGCATACGTAATGCCTTGCGCTGTAACGGCGTGATCGATTGTCCACTCGATATTAGCGATGAGCTGGACTGCAACCCGAGTTCAAATGAAATTGAGCGTAAGTTTTGTGTTAAACGGTAATTTAGGGTGCAGGGCGCTTAAAGTCGCACAATTTATGGTAGAAGGATAAGCTAAGAAAGCATTAACAATGGCAAGACAATATAACGGCGGTTGTTGCTGTTGTTGTTATAACGGGTACCTATATATAACGACGGTGTTGCAGACACAGTGAAGATGAAGACTCTATAATATTAATTTTGATTGGGCCACACGAACCCAAATAAAGTTAGAAGCTCACAAAAAGCGTGTATTACGAAGGCCATTTCAAAATATCCCAGCACCAATACGCTCAGACCAAATATTTATTGAAATCAATTCTATAATATTCTATAAAATTCTCCTAGAGTAAATAACTTAAAAAAAAATTTAATTGAAGTTTGATTAGAAATACGAAAAGCATTTTTCGATTAACCAATATAACCCCCACTTGGATTTAGAAAAATTAGCAATCAGCTAAAGATTAGGAGAAATTAACAAAGCCCAGTCATGCTGTCACTCAGTCACCGCTTCCCATTCACGAAACCAATACTTATTGCACACACTTTACTTAACACACATCTGAAGATGAAATTAAAATCACAAAAATTCTCATACTAGCTTTGTTGCTTACCGTTCGTTCTCCACACTAAACTCATACACCAGCACATAAACGGTTCATTTCGAAATTTATTATTATACATATATAAAGTGTATGACTAACTCAGGCTTTATTTTTCCACAGAAGCTGTAGATTTCCCAGCCTCAAATCCAGAATTGAACTTGAAGACATACCCCGAGAGCCAGATTATCAAAGAAAGTGAGTATTCGGCCAATTTTTCATTCCAACGAAATAATTTGTTTAACTTTCTTATAAAAGATAGCGTTATAATATCGAAGTGTCGTTAGCGTGAAGGGGGCTTAAACGTCAAAAGAGACATTTCTGCGCAACTTCCCGCTCTCGACTACCTCGATGCAATAACCATATTGCGTGTACTTAGATTTCGAATAATTCTTGCTTTTTATACTACATATATTCCGCTTTTATTCCCCGAATTCGAAATTAAAATCTGTAAATGAAAAAAAATATACATTGCAATGAAAATGAAACACAGGATATATTAAGGAGGGTAAGTCGGCTTTATTTTAATGCTTAATTGAGTACTTCTGCTGTATGAGACCCCGTCCAAGTGGCCACCGCACGAAATGGCAACCAAATGCAAATGCACTTTTGAATTCGTCTTGTAAATACAATGCTACACACTCACTTAAGTTTACATATATTATATTATAAATCTATAAATGCCTACCCCCTACCACTTGCAACGTTCTCCATGAATTTGACTTTGTATAACTAGCCAAAAAAGTGACCGCATTGTACCATATAGAACACAGTCGCACTGAATGATAGACACCCACACCACGAACTCTACTATCAAATCGTTTATACTAACATCATTCCATATTTAACATCCTGTTAAGGTCGCGAGGTTATCTTCCGTTGTCGGGACGAAGGTTCACTGCGCGCACGCGTCAAATGGACACGCCCTGGTGGACGTCCCCTACCGATTGGCGCACGAGACAATGGCGATGGTCGTCTGGAAATCCCCAACATCCGCGTAAGTGTCCAAATAAATTACACAACTCTTATTATTCTCGTATTAACCGCTAATTTTTCTTTAGGTTGAAGACTCCGGCCCATATATCTGCGAAGCTGCAGGCTACCCCCGTCATGTCTCTGGACAACAAGTAACCGTACATCTTACAGTGGAGAAATGTAAGTAACTGGTTCTACCAGCGTTTAAATAAGCTTAGAAACCAATTCAAAATCTCATTTACCAACGTCCGGACGCAGCGTGGAATGATAACAAATACCAAATATCCTCGCCCAAAATCAGATATGGCACAGTGCCGCATATTGGTGCAGAGTTTTTCGGTCTAGGTACATTTTCCTGCAATGTTTGTATATCATTTTCCCTAAACTAAGCCCTCTTTTTATCTGCTTACTGTTTGATTTTTTTAAAAAATTTTCAAATTTCTTAATACTGGACTTCACGTTCCAAAAATGCGCCGGTAAACATAACTCTACACACGTAAACTAGTATTTTATGGAAATTTTATCTAACATTGTCTTCCTTACTTGATCTACAGTGAATCCCGACAACGAACGTCCACCAACAGCTTGTCGCGCCTACCAGGCCACCTGCCGTGACAACCAATGTATCGATAAGTCACAAATTTGCGACGGTACTCCACACTGTGCGGACGGTTCCGATGAGGAGAGCTGCAGTCACGGTCTTAAATGCCAGCCCAATCAGTTTATGTGCCGCAACTCGCGCTGTATTGACCGCATCTGGCGCTGCGACGGCGAGGACGACTGCTTCGATAATTCAGATGAGGACAGTTGCGACCCCGAGCCAAGTGGTGCACCATGTCGCTACGACGAATTCCAATGTCGCAGCGGTCATTGCATTCCCAAAAACTTCCAGTGTGACGACACAAATGATTGTTTGGATGGTAGCGATGAAATCGGCTGCAGTAAGTCCACTTGAACTTCTATGCACTTGTACTTTATTTTGACATTTTTCTTTACAACTTTCAGTGGGTCCTGCCGCAATCCGTCCACCGCCTCCAAATGTTCGTTTGGAATCGGGCGAGGCCTTAAATATTACTTGTGTGGGCACCGGCGTACCAGTCCCACTTATCGTCTGGCGCCTGAACTGGGGTCACGTCCCCGATAAATGTGTCACGAAGAATTATGGCGGCACAGCTACACTGTACTGCCCCAATATGGCATCACAAGACCAAGGCGCGTACTCGTGCGAAATTCTCAACCCGAAAGGCCGCGTTTTCGTTACACCTGATACACAAGTAACAGTCAACACTCCGACAACCGCCGACGTCTGTCCAGCCGGCTTTTTCAACATGCTCGCTCGCCGGCCCGATGAATGCATCGACTGCTTCTGTTTTGGCATATCTAAGACTTGCAGGAGTGCCAATCTTTTCAATTTTGCTATTCAACCATCAATTTCTTCACACAAGGTCAAGAACGTAGAATTGAATCCGTATGGTGATATTATCATCAATGATGCACCAGTTCCCAATATCCTCAGCCGTCATCATGGTGTACAGTTCCGCGTATCCGATGTGGGATATAACAGCCGTGAACAGCCTTACTTGGCACTGCCTAACGAGTATATGGGCAACCAGTTGAAATCTTATGGTGGCTATCTGCGCTATGAGGTCAATTATATGGGCAATGGACGTGCCAACAATGCACCTGATGTTATAATAACTGGCAACGGTCTAACACTCACTCAACGCGTGCGTAATCAACCGGAACCCAATGTGAAGAACAAGATTTCTGTACAATTCAGTTCTGGTAATTGGTACAAGACTGATGGTCGTCGTGCAACTCGTGGTGAGGTCATGATGGTACTCGCTAATGTGGACAACATTCTCATTCGTTTGAGCTACATTGATGCTACAGAACGTGAGGTTGAACTTACAAACATAGTTATGGACTCTGCTAGTCTTGATGATCAAGGCTTAGGCTCAGCTTCGTTGGTCGAGAAATGCGTCTGTCCACCTGGCTACATTGGTGACTCTTGCGAGACGTGTGCTCCTGGTTATGTGCGTGAGAAATATGGTCCCTGGTTGGGTCGCTGCGTACCTTTTGTACCAGAGCCTTGCCAACCAGGTACCTATGGCGATCCCGCTCGTGGCATACCATGTCGCTCTTGCCCATGTCCACAAACTGGTTCAAGCAACTTTGCCAGCGGTTGTCAGTTGAGTCCCGATGGCGACGTAACTTGCAACTGTCTCGAGGGTTATACTGGCCGACGCTGTGAGATCTGCGCTGCTGGTTATCAGGGCAATCCGCTAATTCCTGGCGGCAGCTGCCATCCAATTCCAGAGAGCACATGCAACGCTGAGGGCACTTACTATCCGCATCCCAACGGTACATGCGAATGCAAGCCGCTAGTTGTCGGTCCACGTTGTGACACCTGTGCTCCCGAATCCTTCCATTTGAACAGCTTCACATACACCGGTTGCATTGAATGCTTCTGCAGCGGTCTGACAAAGCAATGTTCCAGCAGCAGCTGGTACCGTGATCAAATATCTTCAAGCTTTGGACGTTCAGGCGCACCTCATGGTTTCGAGTTGATTCGCGACTACAAAGCCGCACAGCCATCTAAAGTCAATTTCCAACAATATAATAGCGCTCTGACATTCAACCAACAGTTGTCCCCCGATCCACTGTATTGGAGTCTACCTGCACCATTCCTTGGTGACAAGATTACCGCCTATGGTGGCAAACTATCGTATAACCTCAGCTATAACCCACTGCCAGGTGGACTTATGTCCCGCAACACAGCACCCGATGTTGTCATCAGTGTAAGTAAAAATTAAAAACAACTCCTCTATAAAACAAAATAATTTATTTTATTCTGTGCAGGGTGAAGATATAACGATTATTCACTACCGTAAAGCCGGTGTGAACCCCAGCCAACCCAGCTCGTACTCAGTACCGATCATTGAAAGCGCCTGGCAACGTCCTGATGGTCAAGTGGTCAATCGTGAACACTTGTTGATGGCACTTTCGAAAATTGATGCGATCTATATCAAGGCCACCTACACTACCAGCACCAAAGACGGCCAACTGACGCAAGTTTCACTGGATATTGCTACGCAGAATAATATCGGAACACCACGTGCCTACGAAGTGGAAGAATGTCGCTGCCCAGTTGGCTATATTGGACTCTCTTGTGAGCGTTGTGCGCCTGGTTATAAACGTCTCAGCGAAGGAGGTCTTTACTTAGGCGTTTGCATCCCGTGTGAATGTAATGGCCACTCAGACCAATGCGACGCTGAGACCGGCACATGTATCGTAAGTTACCAACTCTACATACACACAAGAAATATACAAACATGTAATAAATGATTCTATTTTCCATTTTAGAACTGCGAACACAATACCGCTGGTGAATTCTGCGATCGCTGTGCTCCAGGTTATGTTGGCAATGCTTCCGGTGGTACACCAAATGACTGCTCGCCCGATTATGATGAACCCTACCCACCACCGGCTCCGGGCAATCAAACAATTGAATGTGCCTACTGCAACCGCGATGGTACTGCCTCCTGCAGTGGTAACTATTGCGCCTGCAAGCCCAATGTAGTTGGCCCATATTGTAGTGAGTGTCGACCGGGCACTTATGGCCTATCCGAGCGCAATCCCGATGGCTGTGAGGAGTGTTATTGTTCTGGCAAGAGCACAAAATGCAGCTCTGCTGTATTATACCGCCAACTTATACCTGTCGATTTCATCCTCTTCAAACCGCTGCTCACAGACGAAGAAGGAAGCATAGTTGATGAAGAGAATCTAAGCTTTGACATACCTACAAACATGTTCACTTACAACTACAATTCGTATACACAAAAGTACTGGAGCATACGCGGCTCAGTATTGGGCAACCAGCTGTACTCATATGGCGGACATCTATCGTATAGGCTGGATGTGGACAGTTACGGCAACAGTGTACCCGGCAGTGATGTTATACTCATTGGTAATGGTATGAAATTGGTCTGGTCCAGACCACGTGAGGAGCAAGATAGTAGTGAATACCGTGTACGCTTGCACGAAGATGAAAATTGGCAACGAAAGGAGTTCGGTCGCTCTGTAAATGCCGGACGTTTGGACTTCATGAGCGTGCTATCCAACTTGGAACACATTCTTATACGCGCCACACCCAAGATACCAACCACACGCACAAGCATACGCGATGTAATACTTGAGTCGGCCGGCGAGCATCGCACACCCGATGCTCAACAAGCCATCGAAGTGGAAGTCTGCACCTGCCCAGCTGGCTACTCGGGCACCTCCTGCGAGAAGTGCGAACCACTGCATTACAAAGACAACTATGGCAGCTGCGTCGCCTGCCCTTGTCGCGAAGACACCACCGACTCCTGCTACCTACAAGACAGCGAAGTGACCTGCAGATGCAAGCCGGGTTACTCCGGTCAACAATGTCAGATAGATGGTAAGTAAAGAGCACCTAGAAAGAGTTAAACAGCAACAGATTGTATAAATTACTCAAATATCGCGAGCATTGCTCAATGATAATACAAACCAATATTTAACCCAAACTCAGCTGTGCCTCAGAGCAGATGTACCAACTGCACACACAGTTCCACTTACAAACGCTCATTTAAACAAACGCTGATTGGTATATATCTGACCTAAACATATGCATATATCTATATTTAAACATATACATATATACTTGTATAGCATGAGAGTGTGTTTAGCACACACACATGCAATTTTAACGAATTGAAGCACGCGTTAAGTACATTTTGAGCAAAATATTCTTCCTTTTCTCCACACATATGCAAAATATAAAGTTAAAAGCAACAAAACCGATAACAATGATAAGTCAACGCTCATTGATAAACCGGACACTTTAGTGATCGAGCCCAAATCGTGCTGTAGTGACTATCAGGTGGACCTCATGCCCAATGAGACATTCGCAAGCAATGAAACACTGCAATTATACAAGGGTAACCGAAAAGTAGGGAACGTGACGAGATTGCGCGGCGACTGCAATCGGCGAGGTTCGCACAACCATTTTACATACAATCGTTTGCTCTTAGAAATATATTGGTAGTGCCTTTGGCTCTTGACTTTCATGTTTGGCAAAGCAATAGTTCATCACTACCCTAGTAAAAATAGTGTTTTCGGGTTAGTTCCTACTGTGTTGAAAACGACTTTGCCATTTCCACTATTTATACTATACAAACCCGTAGGCATGAAGGATGGTCCATATAGTGTGCGCTCTTCGGTAACATTCGTATAAATACATATATCATAATTACTGTGACGGAAATACTTCGGAGAGCATTACAAAAACAAACGATCGAATAAATAATATTTTCTAAAAAGCATTTTAATATTGCAACTGGATAACTTATAAACCGCTCGTTGGCAGTCGGTGCGAGTTTGTCATTTCGCTTAAGGTGGAAATAAAAGTTAACGGTTAGGTCAGCACTTAAAAATTAAGGTCGTGCGCGGGCAACTAAGTAGAACTCTCTTGCGCCAAGTTGGTTAATCGGAGCCGTGACTTGAGTTCGACGCTTTCTTTGTATCACAATCCGTTCAAGAATTAGAGGGGTACTTGAGCGGAATCGCAAATAATGAACACGCAGCGCTTCGTAAAAGAAGATCATTTTTACTAGTAATTTTTTTATGCTTGAAAGAACACACAAAGTGGACCAGCCTGTACATGCGCGCATACATACGTAAATGCAGTACTGACAATACAAGTAATTGGTATTTTATGTCTATAAATGTTTCCTCCTACTGTTAGACTCAATTTTTGCAAAAGACTACCAAGTATCGTGTAGTAGTAGTCGGTATCAGATCTTAAACACTTCATATGGATGATAAAATTAGTGGCGTGTTTTTGGTAGCTTTTAAAATAACTTACCATATTTACGTACAAATATACTATTAGACTCGCCTTAGTACGTGTTCTATGTGTTCTATGAATTTCAAGCGATCATTTAGGTCGAAAGCAGTTCTACCCCGTTGTGAGATCCAAGTGTTCGTAGGCAAAAGAACAAATAGTAATCATAATACTGATACACCCGTTCCCATCTAATCCAGTAGTGACTTTATAACACTTAACTGTACAACAAAGCTTCTACTAGCAACCCAAGCCAACCCGCGTTGAAAAACCACACTTAGCACAAGTATTAACCACATCTGAGCAGCTACTTATACTTATACTCATACACACACACACACACACCATTGTAGTTCAATACACTTAACTTGTACCGAAATACACGTAAAGACTTTCACACTGTTCGAGCTTTAGAGTTTCTTTAAAATAGCTACTTTGTTTAACCGTAGAACACTTACAATGTTTTATACATAGCGGTATGTTGGGGCAGCAAGAGCCGAAAGCAGATTGCCGGCGCACAATGCAGACACTGAGCAACCAAAATTGTTGCTGGCGATTTGCACTTAGTCTCTTGCTGGAAACCAACAAGCCAACAACAATAAGTGTCACTAATATTTATGTTCCAGTGGGGCGGTGAGCTCGTCGTCAGACTTGCTCGCCTATGCCTGCTTAATTATATATGTTTCAAGTAGTTCCATGTTCCGTTTTTTCCAAAATGAATGTTAACCTTAAACTTGCTCCACGCTACAGATGGCTACGCTCGACCGGAACCGCCGAGGCCAGTGCCCACACCGCTGCCAGATTACCAAACACAGATTACCGTCTCGATTGCACCGCCTGAAATCACCATCATACCGATCGGTGGCTCACTAACTTTGAGCTGCACCGGTCGTATGGCTTGGAATGGCGTAAGTATCCACCCTTGTTTTGTTTAATTCCACTAAAGTGCGTTAACACGTTGGCTTTGGTATCACAGGTGCCCGTGTTCGTGTCATGGTCCAAGCTGGGCGATCGTCTGCCGATCGGCGCCGAAGAAGATGGTGGCGTTTTGCGCTTATACAATTTAGAAATACACGACTCCGGTGTGTATGTCTGCCGTGCAGTGAATAACGAGACGAACCGCGTTTTTGAAGACCGAATTTCCATAACCATAACGGGTGAGTGCCAGCGCAAGTAGCGTGAATTTTTTATTCACTAATCACTGCTATTTTGAGTGTATATTTATATTTCAAAATTTTCGTAAAATTCTTGCAAAAACAAAATGGGTGCAGCCTATGCCAGTGAAATGTTGGCTCGTTACGGTAAAACAATTGTTCACGACCTCAAAACCTCTTAACATATATACAAAAAATCGTACCTCTTACCCTGCTCACCTTATATTCTTTTTATATACTATTTCTAATATGTCGACACAATGTAGAGCAATCACAGCGCACGCCATCACAAATCGTCAACCTGCCGCAAGTGGTCACATTCGAGGAATACCAACGCAATGAAATCTACTGCGAAGTGAGTGGTCATCCAACCCCAACAGTCACATGGACCCGTGTCGAAGGCCAAATGTCTCTGGAAGCACGCACAGAAGATACCCGTCTCATCTTCGAAGCACCACGCAAATCTGACGAGGGCCGCTACCGCTGTCGGGCCTCCAACGAAAACGGCATCGATGAGAAGTATACACAGGTTTATGTGCGCGTCGCGCCACCCGTAGCACCACCACCGCCCCGCGAACTTATTTACATCGACCCGCCATCATTCACCGGCGAGTCGGGACAGCCAGTACGTCTCACCTGCCAACCGACTACCTCTATCTCGCTCATCTATGAGTGGAACAAAGATGGTTATCCACTGTATCGTCAACGTAATGTCATCATCAGCGGAAACACCATTGAAATACGTGACTCCACGCCACGTGATTCCGGTCTCTACACTTGCATCGGCATTGATTTGCGCGGTCGACGCAATTACACAAATGACGCACAGGTATTGATCGAAGACAGTGGCTACCCAGCACCGGGACCGGGACCCTATCCAGGACCACTGCCGGGCACGTAAGTGTTATACAAATACGTTGATAGGTTTCCTTGTAATAGTGTGATATTGCTCATATTACAGTATCGAGCCGGCTGTAAAACACTTGCCCGAACAGAACCGCATCATACAAGGACAAGATTTCTCTATCACCTGCGAGGCCACCGGTTCGCCCTACCCCAGCATCAAATGGACCAAGGTAATGTCAAAATGTGACCACATAGCAAAACCTGATCGCTTAAATCTCTGCTCTTAACAGGTTCACGAGGCACTTGCTGACAATGTGCAACAAACCGGCAACGTTCTGCGCATCATTAATGCGCGTCCTGAGAACCGCGGCATGTACTTGTGTATTGCCGAGAGTATTGCAGGCTCTGATGAATCAAACACTATTATCGACGTTGAACGTAAGTACAGCAAATCCCATGAAACACGAATTAGGCGTAATTTGAACTCGAAACCGACCACTTTAAATCATTCTTAACACTCCACCACACTCCACAACCAAAGACAAATTGCGTTATTGAATAAGTAAAAATTACTCGTGGCTGGCAGACGGAATCTTGTAAACTAATTTGATTTATTCTTCTACACAATTTCTCTCTTTCTCTTCTCCTCCCATTTGTTTTATTTGTCGCAATCCGAATTAAAATTTTTGTGATTCCACATTTTTTTCCTACTGCATTTTTTATATCCAAAATGCAAGTTTACAAGAAAGGAGTCGGTAATAAGAACGTCCCAAACCACTTGCTCCTTATATTAATATGTACAACAACAATGATTTGCTTGATTGCAGCACGTGAAAGCCCAACCGTAGACGTACACCCGCCCGGTCCCCAATCAGTTACTGTGGGCACTGAGGCTATGCTTTACTGCAGTGGAACTGGTATTCCCGATCCTAGTGTACAGTGGCGTCGCGTTGACGGCAAACCCTTGTCACCGCGCTGCCAGGAAATCAGCCCCGGCTACATAATGTATGGTACCCGTACTATATAGGCTCAGTATCAGATATTAATGTTTTTTTTTGTCATATTTGCAATAGGATCCGTGAAATTCAATTGGAAGACTCCGGCGATTACGAATGTATTGCACAGAACGATGTGGGACGTGTGACAGTGGTGCAGAAGGTGATCGTTATGTTGCCACCCGTAATCACACTTGAGCCGAATGACGAATACTTGAGCTTAACTGAAGGTGATGAACTCAAGGTGATCTGCACGGCTACTGGTGTACCCAGCCCCATAGTACAGTGGGTGGATGATACCACAGAATTCAACCGCGGTTTGCCACCCACACACAACCAAGTCTTCTTGGAGAAGTACCGTGTAGATCGAAACGACGCCAAGACATACAAGTGCATAGCGAGCAACGAAGCTGGCACCGCTGAGAGCTCTGTGACAGTAGAAGTACGACCACGCCGCGGCGATGTGCCACGTAAGTACACTTCAGGTGTCTTAAACGCAACTTTTACGGTGAGCAAGTGATAATCGCTTCCTTATTCTTGTTTGTTTTCTATTTTCATAGACGATGGCGATGTGATACGTAATCCTTATCCAATTTACCCACGCCCGCCACAGTATGACCCACCACAGAATGTGTATCGCGCCAACAAGGGTGAAGCCGTAAGGCTAACTTGCGACCTCGGTAAATTTAACAACGCCGCATTTTTTGCACTCGTGCTGTAATAAACGATAATTGTATCCCATTGTAGGTCCTGAATTGATGACAAGTTGGCAACGAGAAGATGGCCGTCCATTGCCACCAAACTCGTACTTGGAACAAAGCAGCCTGATCATTACAGCAGTGGAGGAACAAAACAGCGGCAAATATATCTGCAATGCGATAGACAACCGTGGCTCCATTGTATCGTTCGTTATTGCTGAACTGGTCTTAGTGCCTATTCCCCAGATCACCTTCCATCCGAACATACCAATTGTGGTAACTGTTAATGACAACATCGACGTCTACTGCGAAGTAACTGGCGAACAGCCCATCGAAGTGTCCTGGCACACTGACCACAATCGCCCCTTGACAGAGTAAGTACGCCCATTGATATTTTTCCCTATAACCGCATTGTGAGGTCACCGGGGAACCTAGTTGGTTCTAATGCGGTTTTTATTGCTATGCTTTGCTAAAAATCCCCTTGTCTTGTCCTATTTTCCACTCGCAGCACTGCACGTATCGAAGGACAGTACCTGCGCTTCAACGGTATTACGCCAGCTGACGCAGGTCGCTACTATTGCTCGGCTTCCAACCGCTACGGCAACACCACGAAAATGGCCGAGGTTACCGTTAACCGCCGCGGTCCCTACTTACCATCGCCACGTGCGCAGACTTACAACATACGCGAGGGTGACGACGTAACACTGGATTGTGATGTGCAATCCGTTCGCGAAACGTTACGCGGCGAAATCAGAGTAAGTGCAAGCGAAAACTCTTTCAGTTTCTTCTGCAATTTCTCAAAAACTAACTACTTTACTAACTACACTTTTTTTCTGTTGCTCACTCGCAGTACGAATGGCATCGCGAAGACGGTCGACCACTGCCACGCAACGCTTTGGTACGCGATCAACGACTCTATCTGCGCGGTGTACAAAAGCCGGACGAAGGCCGCTACGTTTGCGAGTCCTATTCGACAGGAGGCAGTCGCTCAGCACCGTCGTTTGTAGATCTGATTATCAAGCGTGAGTATAATCCCTATTTTCCTGATACCATTGGAAGGGCCAAAGAAAGAACGCGACGATACAAGGCTAGACGAGCTCAATAATTACAAAAAAAAAAACTTATATATGTATTAAAAAAAAACAATACAAAAGCAAACTTACGAGGAGCTCTATATGAATATCACATTTGCGAAGCATAAGTGAAAAATATGAAAAAATGAACAAAGTTAGGCATATTTTTATAAAGCAAAAAATAAGAAAAAAAAAACATTCGTGACTTGCTAACACACTTTTGATGCAAATTACTTTTTTGATATATATTTTACAATTAATAACGAAGTTAAAACCAATGAAAACATGAAAACATTTGAATGCTTTGGAGCATGTTCAAGACGAAATTCGCAATGTGAGCTAAATTTCCACCACTGATTTTTCTTAATTAGCTGTTAGAGCCCCATTTATTGCCACCCCCGTGTTTACTCATGTCAAGTACCTACTTATTTAGTGGCTTCAATAGTTAGTCCACCAACTACTCACACAACCTAAAACAACAACACTGAAATTCTCCTAGTTCTAACTTTATGCTAACTAGTTTGTATAAATTTTAAACAAAAAAAAATATGTAAACGCCGTACGAAACTAAAATTCATTTTGTAAATAGTATTAGCAGCTAAACTGAGTTTCAAAATTACCCGTACAACAAAAAGAACAACCCATAACCTTTGTATATATAATGTATAAATAGTGTAGTTTTTGTAAATTTAACTGTTAACTGGTGGCGGTAAAAAAAAACAATCATGCGCAGTCTCACACCTCAGACACAAACCCTAGTGAAACAGCCGAGACATGCACCACCCAGCTCACGCAATGTTTTCATTGCAGCGAATTTTCGTTGCAAGCAGAAACGAAGTAGAAATGTTTCGAAAACTAAAACAAAAAGAAAAAGCCAAAAATGAAATTTAAACATTTTAGTTATTTAATTTTACCAAATTATTACCTTATTGTTATTATTGTAAAAATGAGTAATTTACGCAAAATACTTGCATGCCAAATATTATGAATAACTACCCGAAACTGCCCACGCATCCACATGGATCACATACAACCCTAAACTTAAAACTTGAAATCCTCAATCCCCACCCTCGAATCCATGACTGTTTTTTTTCTAATCCCAAGTATCCCACAAGTCCCAAATTTATTTGTAAGCTCGATTTTGTTTAACTGCCCTCAATTGCAATTTTTATTGTCAACACTTTCTCTCTGTCTCTCTGTTTGAATAATCGTAATCGTAAACGTAAACGTAATCATAATAATCTTAATGTCAAACGCAACAACTACAACAACTGGCTGCCATTGAATATATTTTGATAATTAAGTGGAAAAAGAATGAAAAGAATATGAATAAATACACAGAATTTATTAACAATTTCACCTTGAATGAATTATTAATTTCTTCTATGCAAAGTTTCGTCCCAACAATAGATTTTGATAACCTTTCGTTGCGCTAGCTTTGTGCCACGCGTCGTGCCACTTGCCAAACGTTGCTGCGTGGCTTTCGGAACTGCGTAACATACTTTTGAGCGCGCCGGTTTTGAAAACCGCACAGCAGCACAACGCTTTGACATTTGAACATGCGTGACACTGTTTTTTGTTTATTATTTGCCAATGCTTTTTTTAAGTACGAAAACAGTTTTTAAGTTACTTTTATGTTATGCGAGTTTTCAACACTACTTTTAGTATCGTGTGTTTTATGTCCACGCGCCTCACCTACTTAATTGATTTAGTGCTGCCAAATTAACGGGCATTTCTGCGACAAATTTTGGTTGTGGATCTTTCAAAATTATCACTTTTCAGTTTACCCTCATCTTCGGTGTATTCTTTGTGCTGTTTTCTCTAACGCGTCACACACACACACACACACCCTACCGCCCCAATTGCTGAGCGGCGTTCTGCCACACGCTCCATTCATTCTACACGCATAAATAGTTTCCTACATCTTATGACTCGCTTTTACTTTACTTGACATTATTTTTCCACTTACCTACCACACAGACGCCATACACACGCACACACTTTTATATTTGTATTCGAGTGAAATAATTTTCTAAATCATTATAATTTTTTAACGTTTTTTAAAGTGTTTTGTACAACTTCAACCTTAATTCGGACATTTGCATTTAAGAAAAGCTCACAATAAAGCTTTTAGTGTTATTTGTGAAAGCTCAATCCGAGAAAAGTACTTGTTTTATGATAACATAAAATGCTAAAACACAACGAAAGCCGATTTTTTATATGCTGTTAATGTAAGAATTTCAAATTTAAATTCAAAATCAGTTTCGTGAGCTTTCATGTTTTAAAATAATAAAAGCTAAATTTTCTATCTTTAAACAAGCATATTTTTGTCGCTCTTCTACACTTTTTCTGTAAGAAAATCCGTAAATTATTTGAACTTTGCACTACTTTTCAAACATTTGTTACATTTGTCATAATAAATCCGCCAAAATTTGAGCTTTCGACACTTTTTAACGCTTGCAAACCATGACAGCTTTTCTTGTATATTGCCACATCACATAACTTGTTTCCTCCACCGCGTCTTTTAACTTTATATGTACATCATATTCTATCATTATTAAGTGTTTAGTGTTATATAACATTATGTGTTACATCGAAACAAGCCTACATACGCATAAATATTTTGTTGTAAAAGTTAAGCATCATTAGCTCTATGTATTTATGTATGTATAAAGACCATTTGTAGCGTAATTTATGTTGTAGACTATAAGGTTAAATATTAGAATGTCTTTGTGTAAGAAAACTGCAGTGAAAAACTCAAACATCCCGTCATATTGGTAGTTGTACGCAATACGCGTGTAAGCATATGTATTTAACTGTATAAGTAGCCACCAGTTGTCGGTCACCATTCCCAATTGTATTGTAATTTAAAAGTGTATTATATCGAGTGAAAGCTTTTATCAAAAGTTCAATTTAAGTTGCTTGTCACGTGCGCTGTAAGCTTTTTTTAGTTATAGCGACCGTTTTAAGCAACTCAATTTGAGCTTTATTTAAAAGCTCAGCGGAAAGCTGTTTGTGGTAAAATGAAAGCTTTTTTTGCATTTGCAATACAGTCCCACACACACACGAATACACCTATTTTTTTATTCACGCACACAACTGTAGTTGCAAGCACACAATTTCACATCCACATGCACAAATTCAATTATGTGTTAGTGTGGTAATGTGGGAGAACTCTCAACGAAACCGGATACCAGCAACCAGCACACTGTGCTAACCGTTATCGTAAAAAATGTACACACTTCACTAGTAATTTATGTAACTGCCATCACGCACACTCGCTCTCTCTCACTTTCTCTTTTCTATCCATACGTATTTGTACGCCTATCTACCGCTATACTATATGTTCACTCTTAAAGTAACGGTTTAGTAAATGTTTGTATTCCCTTGTCTCCTGTACATGTTGTAGGCTTAGTAGATTTTGAATAAGTCAAATCAGTTTGTCAATTGGAAAGAATAAAAGAATTAAATTCAATTAAAAGTTTGCTGCTGTAAGCAATGGAACAAGCACTATGACGAGTCAAAATTAAGTGATTTTTATATTTTCTTAAATTTGTTATAAATTTTGCTAATTTTCACAAAAAGTACAAAATTAGAAAAACAAAATATTTTTCTTTGTTTATTAAATGCTGCTTCTTTTTATTTCTCTCTTTATCTTTCTTTCTCTCTCTTCAACTTACTCTCTGCTACACTTCAAAAATGTTGCAAAATTTTTTTGCCAAATGAAAATGTAAAACAAAAAAAATGTGTACAACATAAAAAACTACAACAACGAAAACAAATTGTGCCATTCGCAAAACCAAAAACAACATACAACGCCTCATTTCCACATACACACACACATCAACACATGTACACCAACTCGACAAACTTTCATCGTTCACCATGTCGCAACACAAACGACTTCATAAAACAAAAACAAAAACCAATGTCATCAAAACCAAAATCATCCGAATGCCAAAATCGCCACGAACCCATAAACGATAACGATAACAAAACCGCGTTTGGTCATGCTAACGGTATCGCCAACGGAACCTTTCGGAAAACCCCGAACGGTGCACGCGCACACCATACGACACACACGACGCCTCACACTCGCGCTTGCATATACTTGTATGCGCATGGCGCTCACAGGAGGCTACAGCATAAGTGAGGTCCCTTGCGTCGTATTCTATATCTGTACAGGTGTGTGGAACAATAATTTAAATCCTAAAATTTACTTAGTTAGAAACCATATTGGCTAGTGGCTGTGCTCGTGTTTACCGAATAGTACTCGTAGTTGTAATAGCAAATGCAAAACGAAAACCAAAAGCAAAAGCAAAAAAGAGAACAATACTCGAAGTCTATTGTGAGTCACTGTCTAGTTTGGAAAATGTATGGTATTACTAATTTAGATCAATACGTAGTTAGTGAAGTAAAAAAAAATTGTAGTTGTCGTCAAAAAATATGAACGAACGAGCATAAAATTGTATATAATATGCCACGAAGTAAGAACAAAACGATGCATACAGCCCTGCCATTCCAATGTAATATAAATTCCTCTTTGGATTTGTGTTTTTTGTAGCTAGAATTTTTATGCGAATTTCTACATTATTTAAATATTCAACTCAAGCATTCCTCCTTTTGTAAAAACCAAAAAAAAAAAAAAACATTCGCCAGGAATTTAAAGGATCTCTAATGAAAAAATAAATATTTACTGGTTTTGTGTAACTCGCGTTCGGCTTAACGACAGATCAACGAAATAATTAATACATGCGATTTGACTAAACTTAACCGAAATTTAGGCTGAGCGCATAGTGGAGAGAGAATGGAAATACGTCCAATCGCGCTTGGTACTTACTTTCTTCCACCACTTGTTTCACGCCGCTTCAATGCTCGCTTCACTATGCGCCCAGTCTTAGAACACTTATTATTGAAATGCTGAACCATTAACATTAGTATTTACTATTAGATTTACTGTAAGCACTTGGCGTGAAGGCGTCCCTAAGCGGCGTGTCTCTTTTGATATTTGAAATTTAAAATGCAACTAAACCCGCTTAGCGGCGCGCTCACTGCCCCACTCAGTAGCCCGTAGTTTGTATGTATATGTAGCTGTAGTGTTGTAGTATATATTTGTTAAACGCGTAGTGTATTTGTTTAATTTTAGTACGGTTTCGTTCATTTGAATTCATTTTCGACATCCGACAGACATACTAGCCTAATGAAACTATTTTATTTTCATATTTTCTCACCTCTACCCCATATATTGCGTACTCACCTGCCCCTCATGGCGCATCATCGACTGACTCTCTGACCAATCTTTTCACACTACTCGCGCTCTGCGCCTCATTTCCGCTCGCCACGTTGCCTTTTTGGTTGTTGAATGTCATTTTGAATGTCTATTTTTCAAACGCTAAGATTTCAAAGCACCCAAAGCGCTCGTCTCCAAACCGCCCACGCGCCTCTCCTACGCTTGCCAATCGAGCGACTTCAAGTGTGTCTCGCACCCGCACACCTGCATCAAGGCGGCGATGGTGTGTGACGGCATACACGATTGCACAGATCATTCGGACGAATTCAACTGCACGCCGCCACAGCCGCCTACCACATTGGCGACGGCCCAATCGCTGACGACGCCACCAGCAACACCACTGCCAGCGCCAATGAGTGCACCGCCCACGCACAAGCCGCTGGCAACGCAGAAGCCGGCGCAGAAGGCAACGCAGAAACCCTCACAGAAGCCCAGCTACAAGCGCTGGAAGAAGCGGCACAGCAGCCACAGCAGCCACAAGGAGCGCCGCAATAATCACACGCACACACACAAGCGCAAGCAGCGGTTGCGCCTGAAAAAACGACGCCATCTGCTGCCGACGTCCGCTTTCCGCCAACCACTTGGTTTGTTTTGAATTTTCTGTCCTTTTGTTTGGTTTTTGTTTTGTTGCGCACCTTGTTTTGGATTTTAACGCTGTATTTTTTTCGTACATGGAACAGGCGCACACAAACACCTGCCTTTTAAGTTTGAAACCCTCTCTCGGTTTTGCATTCACTTTGAGGTTAAGTTGCATCACAAACGAGCACACTGAACGCATGTGTAGAAACCGTTGTAGTCATTAACGAAAATTGTGGTTTAAACGTACACAAAACGGTATTTTTAAACACCGCAGGCCAAAGTAGAATGCACCCACTGCAGCAACGTATTTTGAGTAGCAAAGCTTTGTAACTGTTGTGCCGCAAGTAAGCTTAAAGCGCGCCTAAAGCAAATGTACACTTAGTACACAGCACGCACTAACAATGCAAGCACGCAAAAGCGCCTTAAAGTGTATTTGTATAATTAGTGTAACCCTAACTCTTGGGACAGGAATTGGTGGCGAAGAACGCGTGAAAATAAAGCACTTAAAGTACGCTGGGAAACTCCCCTCGTGAAGTCGTATACGATCTACAACCGAAACACGCATACGCGCCTAAAATCATACTAACCAATAATTGCAAATTCAAAACCCCTGCCTTGAGTGACCTGCTGGTGAAGGCTACGTAAAAATGAAGTCAATCGAAATTGTTTGCGTTAATTTTTTTTTCAATTCGGCGGGCAGGACCGAATACTCTTTATACATATTTCGGCCCAAAATTATCAATATAGGCACATTTGGCGAACCCATTTCAGTCTACTAACATTGCTCATAATACCCCGTGCCCTGCACTCGCCAGTCGACATTAAACCGCACACGCTGCTCAAACTCGACGCGTTGTAATTATTTTGAATTCCTCTCTGCATTACGATTAAACCTGTCGGCGTTATAATATACCATACATTTGTAAATATTGCGCCTTTAGCCTTAAGTTGGAGGTTTTTTTCAGCAATACAAACCCGTTGTAAGTACCAAAGAGGCAAGCTAGAGCGCCTGGGCTGCACAGACAACATATAACAGTGAATTTCGAGCAAGAATATTCTAATAGGTAGTCGATAAAGTCTTTTCGTATTTCTAATCAAACTTCAACTTATTTTTTTATATGTGATTGGTAGCACTGGAGATATTGACAAAATACGAAAAGACTTTTTCAACTACCCAATATTATGCAACCCACGCGTTCTACTTGCAAAAATTATGCCGTTAAAGGCCTTACACTTATCTACGACTAGCTGTATGTATGTATGTATTTATGAATTGCAGTAGCACTAGTGTATGTATGTATATATGTATGTATGTATTAGTGTACTTATAAATTTATGAAACATAGTAGAGCTGATAAGTATACCGTTATGTATAGTTAGCAAGTAAATAGTATTTGCTCAAATGTATGTATGTATGTAGGTAGTTTGTGTGTATGTAAATACATGTAACTACACCACCGATCAACTTACGCACACACACATGCATGACATCACTTTATAGCGACTTTCAATTGCCTACATTGATCATGCACACACAGACACACACAGGCATGCCCACATTGTCATTTAGCGACACCAGACCATATATTTAGATATTTAGGCTTGCATGCTGTTCTATTTGGCTTTCTAACGTCATCCTTACTAAAAGAATGCAAATCCTTGAAAAAAAAAAAAAAAAAAAAAAAAAAAATCCGTACCAAAATTTTGTGATTAAAATGCACTAACCGGTTTTTCGAAATTTATTTACTTTTTTCGTTTACAAAATTCTTTTATTTTTACAATTTGTGCAATCGGCATTTGTATGGTTTTTGAGTTGATTTATTTTTGACTTTTGTTTTCTCTTGCTTTTGTCCGATTATTTATTGTCTGTTACATTTGGCATTGGTAGTAGTTAATTCCCTCCAACTGTTCCTGATAATTCTACCCAACTGCAAAGATACACCACTCACCTTTTCTACACTCATTTGTAAACTTAGTATTTTGTATTACTTTGTTAGCTTAAAAAATGTTGAATTTATGTTGTGAACAAATTGATTTTTCCAAATTTTGCTAATCGTTGTATTTTCTCTACTTCTCCTCCTACAATCCACCACCAAACATTGCCACCGCCTAAATATTTCCTACCCCACCCTCCACCAAAAACTCCCATCCTACTACCACCACCACCATGCCCACCACCACCAAACGCTTGTCGATTAATCGCCTCGACTTCTGTTTGTCATCCATGTCGTTGCTACTTTGTGTGTTCGTTCAAAATGCAAAATCGAAAACAACTCAAAAATACGCGAAAATGCGCAAATACCGAAATTGGCCAACAACCTGAAATTATCGTCATCAAAATGTTATCGATAACACATCGTCAATCGCCTTACTCGTAACACGTCACACGTCCATCGCCAAACATATCGACTTGTAACTCATTTTGTAACTTAAAATCTCAAATGTCAACTAATTGCAAACAAAAACAAAAACAAATCAAACCAAAAACAAAAACAAAACTCATCACAAAAACAAAAAAACGCTGTTCATCAAATATAAAAACTATGTGCGTGTATGTGTTTGCGTGCTGCACTTGGTATGGCCTGTGAATTGACGTTGCACCCGCCAATGCATTCGTCTGAATGAATATTCGGTATGCTGGTTGGTCAATATTTCGATTTCGATTTCGATTATTTTCACTATCGATAAATGCGCATGCATAAATCGATAAATTATCTGCAAAATGCAATATGCAATATGCGCTCGCACACAATAACAATAGCAGCGGCAGTGCCAACACTTCGTTTGCCCGCAATACCACAAGCATTACCGGAGCTTTCCACCCCACCTCCACTACAGCAGACCTTCCCACGTGACCGCAGTCTGAAGCTAGATCAACAGTCATCACAATTGCGCATCGGCGAGTCGACGGAGGTCGAGTGTTATTCCTCGGACAGCAGTTACACGGATGTCGTATGGGAACGTGCCGATGGCTCGCCACTACCACTAAACATACAGGTTAGTTGTCAATTGTCTTATCTCCTTATTATTCTCAACTTAACTTTCTGCTGGCAATTTTAGCAAATCGGTAATCGGCTCGTCATCTCTCATGTCTCCGCTTCCGACGCTGGTGACTACCGCTGCAAGTGCAAGACAGACGAGGGCGAGCTGTACACCACCAGCTACACGCTCGGCATCGAGGAGTGGCCGCACGAATGGAAACGTCCGAAGTTGGTACATGCCAATGTCGGTTCATCTGCCCAGCTGAACTGTGATGCGGAAGTGCCGGGCAGTTACCGTTGGTCACGCCAATACGGTCAAATGCAAGGTGATCGCGATCTGTACAACGTGAGTACTGGCTTTTACAGTCGATTATTGTCATACTTGCCATATATTATTGCTCCATTTCTCTTTTAGGAGCGCCTGGAATTACAAGATGTGCAGGCAAATGATGCCGGCACCTACATTTGCACATCAAGCACTCCAGATGGACAGTCCGTGGATTATCCCATCATCTTAGTAGTAACCGGCGCGATTCCGCGTTTCCATCAGGAACCCGTCAGCTACATGTCTTTCCCCACATTGCCCGAGTCATATATCAAATTCAACTTTGACATTACATTCCGCCCCGAGCAGCCCAACGGTCTGTTGCTGTTCAACGGTCAGAAGCGTGGTAGCGGCGACTACATTTCACTGTCGCTGAAGGATCGCTATCCTGAATTCCGTTTCGACTTCGACGGCAAACCAATGGTCATACGCTCCGAGCGTCCAGTTTCACTCAATGAGTGGCACACAGTGCGCGTGAATCGTTTCCGTCGTGATGGCTACATACAGGTTGACGATCAGCACCCAGTCGCTTTCCCCACACTTGCGCAAATCTCGCCATTAGATCTCATCGAAGATTTGTACATCGGCGGTGTGCCTAACTGGGACATGCTGCCACATGATGCAGTCGATCAGCAAGCTGGCTTCGTGGGCTGCATCAGTCGCCTTACTCTACAAGGAACTATCGTTGAGTTGATGAAGGAAGCGAAACTGAAGGAGGGTATCACCGCCTGCCGTCCATGCCAACAAAATCCTTGCGAGAATGGCGGAATCTGCCTTGAGAGTCAAACAGAAGTGGCGTACACCTGCATCTGTCAACAGGGCTGGACCGGACATAACTGTGGCGTCGAAGGCACACAATGTACCCCAGGTATTTGTGGCAGCGGACGTTGTGAAAATACCGAAACCGGCATGGAATGCCTCTGTCCGCTGAACAAGACTGGCGATCGTTGCCAGTATATTGAACATTTGAATGAGAACAGCTTGGCGTTCAAGCTTAACAGCTATGCTGCCTATCCGTAAGTTACACTGAGTTACCTTCAAAGATTTTATTTTATTGTACAATGACTTACAGGACACCACGGGCCTCTAAACTGAATGTGAAATTGAAGGTGAGACCTAATTCCTTACATGACGCAGTCCTGCTCTACGCCGCCGAATCTAAACTCCCCAGCGGCGACTTCATTGCTGTACTGCTGCGCGACAAACACGTGGAACTGATTATCAACACCGGCGCGCGTCTAAACCCTGTTCTGGTGCGATCACAGAATCCGTTACCAGTTAACAAATGGACCGAAATTGAGATATCACGTCGCTTCGGCGAAGGCATCCTACGTGTTGGCAACGAACCAGAGCAACGAGCCAAGGCAACGAAGTTGGCGCGCATGTTGTACATAAAAACACCGCTGTACGTGGGCGGCTATGATCACGAAAACGTCAAACTAAACCGAGACGTGAACATTACGCAAGGCTTTGATGGCTGCATCTCTGGCGTAAGTGTCCATAACAATTTGTAGAATGTTCCTAAATAATATATTTACTGCATCATAGTTGTTCGAGGGTCAACGACAAATCCACCTGATTGCCGATGTTATCGATGCAGCCAACATCCAGAACTGTGGCGAAATCAACGAGATCGATCAAAATGAGTCCTTCGACAACTTCGAACAGGATGCCACTAAACTCCAGCCAGCGACGGGCACAGAGAGCAAAGCACGAAGTGAGAAAGTAGACCAATTAGTAGATGCCTGCGCCAGCGACCCGTGCGAAAATGGCGGAAGCTGCAGTGTGCACGACAGCGAAGCCGTTTGTTCGTGTCCAGTTGGTTTCACCGGCATGCACTGTGAAGAACGTGAGTCGCAGAGCAACTCAATTGCGCTGCTTATACTAACCGCATTTATCTCTCATACTCTAGACATAAGCCTCGTATATGACGCCAACTTCCATGGCAACGGCTATCTGGAGATCAACCGTGATCAGTTCAACTCGGACGTCGAACAAAAATACTCATTCGCAGCGATGGTATTCTCCACAACCGATCCCAATGGCCTTCTGCTTTGGTGGGGCCAAAAGAAAGATGAGGAATATACCGGACAAGACTTCATGGCGTTAGCCATAGTTGATGGCACCGTTGAATTCTCATTCCGTCTCAACGGCGAGGAAACCGTCATACGCAATCCAGACAAGCGCATCGACGATGGCGGCCGCCACATTGTTTTGATTAAGCGAACGGACAACACTGCCGTACTCGAGTTGGATCACCTGTTGGATGCGGGCGAAACACGTCCGACCGGCAAGGATCAAATGAACCTACCGGGACATGTGTTCATTGGTAAGTGCAACAAGAAGAAATCATACATGCTTAAGTTTACTGATTACAATGTGTTCGTGTCATTTTGCAGGTGGCACGCCGGACGTAGCCAAATTCACTGGCGGCCGCTACACCAAGAACTTCAACGGTTGCGTGCGCGTCGTGGAGGGTGAAGCGCGAGGCATCATACAATTAGGCACTGCGGCCATCAGCGGCCAAAATGTCGATACGTGTTCGCAGTAAGTTAAAACCACGATCTAGTTAGTACCTAGCAGCCTTAAGTTATGAGTTAAAAAGTTATTTAGAAGCTACTATGTGCATAATCATATATTTTAAGATAAGTGATTTGTATTCCCTCAACGCATGCTGCTCCGTTATGCCTGGAATTGCAGCAGTTGGAATCCGTCTAGTTTGGTTTACCACGAAATCGACTTTATAGACGCGCGCTTTGATCCGTCGCTCTTCGACGAGTTCGACCAACCGCCACCGGTGCACATACTCTACCCGCGCCCCACCAATAATCCATACTACCGCAACAGTGCACCGAACGCCTACTCCCAGACGAACAGTTTGCACTTGGAGTGCATCGTGCGGTGGAACGTCGTTTCGCTGCGCTGCTGCTGCTTGCCGCTAACCCTGACTATCACTCTGCTGGCGTATGTACACTCGTGTGCGCAAAATGTGTTGCCGCGCGGCAGTTTGCAGGCGCAGCGGCAGTACACACTTGGGAGTGGCTTGAAATAACGCCTTGAGCATGGTTGCTTGGACCTGGAAATACTCGCTGATGCCTATGCGCGACTACTCGTATAACAGTAAAGACTGCAGTTAATAATTCAAAAATGGCGGCGGTGATGAGCTTGCATCGATTTAGATCTTTAAGAAAGCATTTATAATGTCTGAGAGTTAAATTCAATGTGGTTTATATGTGCGCTTCTGTGGCTAGCCGAGACTAAATGCTAAATATAAACGTGTGTGGGGAATTTGTGCCTAAATAGCGAATAGAGCGAGCGGATCGAATATTTAGTTCAAGGCCTTGAGTTGGTCAAAACTCTATGTGCATGCATACATACATATACAGTATACATAATACTTATCTGCCATTATGCTAAAAGCTAATTTAGGAATAGATAAGGATTATAAACGATTCGAGACGCAAGGAGAGAGTGCGTGTCCTAAGATTATACGTGTGAAAGAGTTAGTTAGCTAATGTTTGCGCAAATGGATATTCATAGTGATATATTGTACATACAAACATACATACATACATATACAAATATAAAATATAGTATATAAAATATAGCATATAGTGTGAACTAAACTGTTGCATTATACCATCTACAAATACTCAAATATGCGATTATTAGCAAAAATCATGTATGTGCTAAAGGTTTCTATGAACAAATTATGAATTATATTCAAAAATAACTACAGCAATTTGTAAAAATATTAAATTATTAAAATTGGTCTCACAACTAAAACTATGGCTGATACAATACGTTTTGAATGGAACTAAAATTTTAATACTGGGTAGTCGAAAAAGTGTTTTCGTATTTCTTGGCATTCTTGGCATATGGTATGACACAATGTGATTGATAGCACTGGAGATAAACGACTGCAACAACTTCTATTGGCAAAATACGAAAAGACTTTTTCGACTACCCAATACAAAATGTGAAAATATTTGGATTTATTTTATTTTTTTAATTTTTTTTGTTAAATTGAAAAATAATTTCTTCACTCCAGATTTTTTTAAGACATAAATTCTATTTCTGTTTAACTTAAAAATATTTTCTCACCACTGTTTCGATTTCTATAAATATTGTATATTTTATATATTTTTTTATATTTTTTTAATGATATTCCAAATATCAGAAAATTAAGCGAAAAATATCAAACTGCACAATAAGAGTCAATTAAAAAATAAATAAGAAATACAAACATTTATAAATATGTAAATATGTTAGAAAAGAATATTGACGAAGTATTTAATATTAACGAAGAGACATGTCGACAGTATAAAATGCTTTCTGGCTTCTCGAAAATGCTTTGAAGATATTTAGCAGTTCGAAGTAGCTCAAAAAATGGCTTGAATTTAATGTACAACGGTAATAATAAAATCTAGCGTAATTTACTATGAAAATTTAATTAAAATATACAGTAATAGTTAAAAATATACATACGTGTATAAATGACAAACATATATACATATATGTGTACTATATATATAAACATTATATATACATATGCATAAATATAGCTTAAAATGTATGAAAAATGAAATTGGGAAATATGTATGTATGTGTTGTAGTTAATTATTGCATTAGCTCAATATTGTAATTACTTTGAAAGCATTACCATTTGATTATGCGCTGTGAAACAGATCAATAAAAAGCTAAGGTTAATTAGTTAGGCGAAAAGTGGGCGTTAGACAAGGCACTGGAGGTCCATTGAGGATATTTTTCACTTATTCCTTAAAAGCAATTAGATTGCAGAAATTTGTTGGGATGGAAAGCAAATGATACAGAAAATCTTCATTTTCTACATACAAGTATTGAAAATAGTAATTATTTTATGTTGTAATTTTTAGTAAAAATTATTTTATTATCATTCTTATTTCTATTATTATTATTATCATTATTATTATTATTATTATTATTATTATTATTATTAGAATTTATGTAATAATCGCCTTATAGTAATATAATTATTGCAATTATGTATTTTTTAAATATTACCGGAAATTAATGTTATTATACACTCGCCACATGTTGCACAGAGTATAATAGCTTTGTTCATCTAACGTTTGTTTGTATAACCAACAACTAATCGAGATACATAGATATGGAGTTATATATACATATAGACTCTAAGGCTGCTTTCTCAATGTCTGGTTACCAGCCTTTCTGTCCAGTGAATGGAGTTGTCCGCTTAATAGATCGTCCATTTAATAGAGCTTTCAATGTATTTTTTTATTTTTTTATTGTTTTTATTATCCCAGCTTCTAAGTTGGTTCAAACTGGACACAGTGTGCTAAATTATGCTAAGACCGGTTCAGTAGTTTAGGAGTCCATCGCAGACAAACAACGTGGCTCGTCATTTTTATATATAAAGATGTATATAAATGATCAGCATAACGAGACAAGCTGAATTCCGAGTAACTGTTTGTTTGTCCATCCGTCCGTCCGCGCGGTAAGCTCACTGAACTTATTCATGAACATCAAATTTCTAACCAGAATGGCAGGGAAGAGCTTTAGAGGAGCAGATATCAAAACTGGTCAAGGAACGTGGCACCGCCTGCCTTTAGGTGAAAGTCTATGTCACAAGTTTAAAGCAAAGTTAGTGATTTATGTTACCTGCGAAAACCATCTTCCCATATAAAAACTCTTTAATTCCAACTGATTCTTTCACTTTGCAGTATATACGTATACTATAAATCAAACATCAATGAAGTAGTCAGAATAAAACTTTGCACAACTAGTGCTCTTAAGGCACATCATTTACGCCCAATAATTTACGATATTGAAAGTTTTCAAGGACCCAGATACCAAATATGTGAGCCCCAGTGCAACTGGCTTGGCTGTTGTGATGTGTGTTGTGTGAGGCCTAATATTAAAATTCGGGGACCTTATTTTTTGCTGACAGCGTGACTTTGTTCCAAACCTGCGTAAAATCCAGTTGTTACGTCCTTAGTCCCCATATATCTAATATAAATGTTTTCGAAAATTCGGGTGAATTTATACCGCATATATCGGCCTGTATGTAGGGAAGATATTTAGAGATATTCAGATATTTCCTAGCGCCCGTGTACCCTTTATAAAATAATTGGAATTTTTCATCTTTTGGTTGATGTTGTCCTCAAACAGGTTAGGTTAGGATCAAAAATATCGCACATGGACTGCTATGTATAGTCCTTTATGATGCCATAGAAAGGAAGAACTCCTGTGATCGAATTATAAATTTGCAAAACGCTTAGTAGCCAATGCAAACTTGCACAGGCGTTTAATTTCCACTCCCGCCAGCTCGGAGGGATGTCCAAAGGTATGCGCACCCAAGTGCTTAAGTCTTGACCGCCCAAACGTGGGACAGTCAAGAAGGAAGTGTTGAGTTGTTTCCACCTCACCTTCTTCCATACAGCTTCGACAGATAACATCTGGGAGGATTCCCAATCTTACTACGTAGACGCCAATAGGGCAATGGCCCGTTAAAAGTCCCACTACTAGGGAGAGGCTAGCCTTACTGAGGGCAAAGAGATCACCTGATCTTTTAACATCGATCTTGGGCCAAAAGGCTTTTGCGACAACCCATGTACGGATTGTGTCCCAGCGCTGACCAAGCTTTCGCGTAGACCGCAAGAGGTTAAGGGAGTACCGATCCGCCCCCATTCTGCCAATGACGGCTCTAAGGTGCCTTGCCTCATATACCTCACATATTAAATGAAGCCCCTTTGATTCAGCTTATATCATCTATATCTTACTTGAGTTACTAGGTTGATCTCAAGTGTTGCTACGTCCTAGCTTATACATAATAATAAGATACCAAACTTAGTTGGAATTCATTCGATTTCTTCGAGCAAGACCTGTTGAATAGTTTCGCAACAGTTTTTAACATCAAATTCAGCAAACCTGAAAATTTTTCCTCGCACTTGAACTTAACCGAACTAAACCCTTCCTTGCTGATTTTATTTTGTATTTTTTTGTAAATTTTTCTAAAAAAAAAAGTATGTTTTTATTATTATTACGATATTATTGATATGTGAAATATAATTTATTGCAAATTAAGTTTTTTTTATTTGAACTTAGTTTTAATTTTTTTAATATAATAATATTTTTATTACGTTTTATTGCCTTTTTATTTATGAATTTACTCTCAAGTTTTCTCACCTTTTTCCTTTGATTTTTTCTCTTTCGCCCGATCACAGAACCGACGATGGCACCGAACCACCGGTCGTTTGAGCATAGTTTTTACCGTTATATATAATAAACATATTTTTTATAAATACGAATTGTTCTTAAGTTACAACAACAAATCACACACTCACACGAACCGGCAAACTGATGGATTTGAGCGCCAAACGGCACTTGGCACGAACAAACACGAGACCGCCGTGTGGCGCGTGCCGAGTGCCCACCAAGCGGTTTGCTGTGTTTCTCTATACTCGTTTTGTAATAAATCTTAACTTAAGCGCACTAATGACTTTACAACAAAGTTAATTGTAATGAAATAATGTGTCATATATTTTGCAATAATTTCTTATGCATAAGTTTAATAATTTTTAAATCGAAGAAGAAGAAGAAGCAAATGCGAATGCGAAATTCCAAACACCAAAACGTCGACAACACTCAGAAACTGCCCTTTCGGAGATTTTTTCAGTAGCATTTAAACTAAAATTGTAGCAAATGTAAACAAACAAACCCACAACTAACGCCAGCACATGGCTCGAAACGAGACATAACGGTACATGATAGCGCAGGCAAACAGCTTGTCGCGTCGCTTTCCAGTTACCCAGTGTGTTGAGCAAGGATGCGCGGCCAGCGAAGCCAGTTTTCTTTCGAATTCAATGCTCAAATAGTTTCTTTAACTTCCAGTTCTCGAAGTGGAAGCAAAACAGCAAAGCCAGTCTAATATTAATGAATACTAACTAACTCACTAAAACATTTCTATGTAATGATTAATTTTTCTACTTATATTTGTATGTGAATCGAAAAAATTAAAGAAACAGAAACAAAAACAAAAAGGGAAACCGTTATAATTATCGAAATGTGTATGGCAAATAATTGTATAAAGCGTTAATAAGTCAATAAATTATTAATACTAAAATGTTAATATGAATTATTATAAAAATGAACGACTAAAATAAACGAAAGAATGTTTGAAAATAAATACGAAGCTGCTTTTCATTCACCAATTGGCCAAATAACACGGCTTAATCGAAATGTTGCTATTCTACTCTCAATTTGAATTCAGAATTCAGAATTTCATGCAAAAAAATAATGTTGGACTCTTCTTTTTGCCTTTTTGAAGAGATTTTATTGCCAAAAAACATGAAAATGAGCCTTAAATATTGAACAGGTGTCCGTAAGCAGTTAAGTATTAAATTTGAAAATTTTATTTAAAAAATGTACGATATCGAAAAGTTTTGCACTTGGAGTAGATAGCAAAAGACCTGGAAATGTTCCCCCCACCTTATTTCAAGGCACTCACCTAAGAAACAAAGGCGTTTTAAGCATTATTTCGTAAAAAACCGTCGATTTGCAACACATTTTTAATTCTCTAAAATGTAGCGTAGTTCCAAATTAAAATTTTCTTAAATGAGATTATAGCCCATGCGATTCTGCAAATTTCCACATTTTTAGATTTTCTCTAGGACCTCTAGTTTAGAAGTTATTAGCGTTTTTCTATTCTGCGGTTGCTTGCTGCATGCTTCTGGTTGCCTGGTAGAAATCGTGGATTTTTGTGCCAAATTGAAATGCAATTTTTCTGCAGCCGGCAGCGGCAGCGGCAGCGGAGGTACCCAAAAACTTGCCGGTAGCCGTTGCATATGCAAAGGGGCAAATTTGAAATGGCGGAAGCGGACAAACAGGATGTATGTGGGACCGGAAATGGACATAGGGCGGAACCGGAAACGGAAAATAACGTTACCCAACTTCCGGTTTAGGGGTATTTCCGGAAGTTGTAAACCGGAAACGGAAGTGGTGAAACGGAAGTACCAATTTTACATATCCGGTTAAAGCCCGGAACGAAAATACAACATATCCGTCCACCGTTTCCTGTTTCGGCAATATGACAACATCCGGTACATGGTATATCCGGTAACCCAACTTCCTCTTGGATATTTCCGTTTCCGGTTTGTCACTTCCGGAAACACTCTTAAACCGGAAGCTGGGTGACGTTATTTTCCGTTTCCGGTCCCGCCCTATTTCCATATCCGGTCCCGCATACATCCTGTTTGTCCGCTTCCGCCATTTCAAATTTGCCCCTTTGCTTATGCAACGGCAACCGGCAAGTTTTTGGGTGCCTCCGCTGCCGCTGCCGCTGCCGGCTGCAGAAAAATTGCATTTCAATTTGGCACAAAAATCCAGGATTTCTACCAGGCAACCAGAAGCATGCAGCAAGCAACCGCAGAATAGAAAAACGCTAATAACTTCTAAACTAGAGGTCCTAGAGAAAATCTAAAAATGTGGAAATTTGCAGAATCGCATGGGCTATAATCTCATTTAAGAAAATTTTAATTTGGAACTACGCTACATTTTAGAGAATTAAAAATGTGTTGCAAATCGACGGTTTTTTACGAAATAATGCTTAAAACGGCCTTTTCTCTTCAGTAAGTGCCCGTGAAATAAGGTGGGGGAACATTTCCAAGTGTTTTTCTATCTACTTCAAATCCAAAACTTCTCGATATTGGTAAATTTTCCAGTAAATTTTGATTTTTTAGCAGTCACTTTAAGCTCACAAAAACTCGTCATAAATTTTTTGGAATTGGATTTATTCAAAAACGATTTCGCAAAATTTTTGTATTTTTGTTTTAAAAAGGATTTGGCATTGTTTTCCCACACAAGAAGAGCTATTGGAGGTAGGCAAGGTAAGTGGTATTTGAATATGGTAAGTGGAAATGGAGAAGTCGGATACCACACATTACTTACCGGATATCCAACCCAACGCTGGCTTTAATAGCGGTTTTTATTGAGATACAAACTTTTGTTGTAACAGATGTTCTGAAAGTTGTTGTTGTAATTTAAGCACAAGCCAATTGTTTTGCAAACATTTTATTGAAAGTATTGCCTCGTCAAAAAGTTTTACAGTTATTTCTTAAACACAACAACAGTGATTGTGTGCGTACATATGTACTTATGTGTATGTGTGTGTGTGTGTATTGATAAGGCTAATGATGTGTGTGACATTTGAAAATGATAAAATACAAATACAAATAATAATCGTTTTGAGTGATCGAACGCTGTGCGCCGCCTTAATTTGTTGGTAACAGGATATGATAATACAGTTACATAACTACCGCAACGCATTTTGCCACTTCAAGCCGCTTGAAGTGTTTGTTGCATATACCGTTAAACTTAAATAGTGCAATAGCTCTAATTATCTACTGTCGAAGTCGCGAAATCAGCAAGGCTTCCGTCAGATCGTGCCGCGCACGAATGCTGCGCCCTCGTGTTGAGCACTGTCGGTTGTTCTGTTGTCTAGCGCCCATCCTTGTTCCGCTCTCTCGTTTCCGCTACAAGTAGCTTTTTCTTAAAATTAGGTTTCTTGTAATTTCTGCTTATTTACTTAGTGGTACATATGTTTGTATGTATGTATGTAAGCTCATATAAAATACATGCATGTATGTATGTAACTCAATAAATTACTATGTGTTCAGTCTTGCGTGCTTACGAGTAATTCAATTTCCAGCTAAAAACTATTATTTTATTATCCATCATATTCACGGGGCTTCTAAGAGTCCTAGTGAATGGTTAAAGTGAAGCCATCGAGCGGCCTTCGACTTTTCATCAAAATCTGCAATGCGTGCAAAAGCCGTACAGCATCAAGAACGCTGGCTTAACGTGCCTCCTCGGAGCCGTCCACTGACTCTTTCTCCTCCGTTGTTTTTGCAGAGGCGCATAGGCTGGAAGACGGCTGATCCGCTGTTGAGCCGGTTTCGATAGGACTGTGCGTTGGCTGAGTGTCTGCGATTGTAGCTACCTTTGCTGGCTTAATCGTCTCCAAGACCACTTCTCCTTCCCTCATCATGCTGCCGGACGCTGTGTCGTCGAGTGCCGATTCGCTCAAATTGCGTTTCGGCGACAACGAGGCCGACGAAGAGGCCGAAGATGGCGTTAGCGAAGTTTCAACGGCCATTTCTGCATCGAGTTCGGTGAAAATGTCGATTAAATTATTGATGCCAATCAAATAGCCGTCCTCATGATTGCCCACCGTCCAGGTGCTTCTGTGGTCGATTTTTTGGTTTTCGGGCAAGCCGACGGTCTTGGCAAAATCAATTAGCCACACGCTCGCGTGATAGTGGTCGTGCACGAACAGTAGCGAACTGCCTATAACTTCGTGTGTCTGAAAGAAGTCGGAGCATTCGAGTGTGGCGCGAATCGCCTGCAGACGATGTATGTAACGGGGCTGTAAGGCACAAAAGATTAATGCCAGTGTTATACATGTATTCTTCAGGAGTCTAATATTAAAGTAATTCGCTCAAAATGACTCAATTAGATTAGATTCGGAAAGCTATTGGGTAAAAGAGATGAGCTATTTTTGTTGACAACACTCACCATAGCATGTTGAAAACCATTGACGAACTCGCGAAAGGCTTGTTTGATTTGCTGGCGGGACTTCGTGGTCTTGAAATCCTTGGAGCTAGTGCCATCGCTTTTTTTAATGCCCTGCAAAAGAAAATTGTCTATTTTAGTACTCGTGAGTATGCTTAGCGCTGCAGCGGTCGCTCTCACCTCAATGCGAAAGCCCAGTGTCGCTGTGCTGGAGATCGTCTCGCGCCAGACCATATAACGTGGCTTAGTCACACCCTTCGCCTTGTGCTCCTCCTCACTGGGTGCATCCGGATCAATCTGTATCATTTTCTCATACATATCCTTGCGCAGCTTCGGCTTCTCCTTGGCTTTGGAAAGCTCTTCCTCGAGATAAGTGCGCACACCGACCTTGCAGTCCATAACACAGGGCTGATTGAAATCGCTCAGCAAGTCCTGCAGTTGCAAGTATACTGTAAACGAGAGATTTATATTCCTCATTAGACTGAATTTATATAACAGTTAAGAGTTGTTTTTACGGATATTCATACATACTGTACTTACATTCACCATCCTCGCTGGTCACTTGCCCCTTATATTGCGGTACATAGGGGCGCAAGACGTCCTTCATGAGCACACGAAAGCAGTCCTCCTCCTTTGGACAGAGTTTCTTTAGGACGGTGCCCTGTTCGGGACCGGCCTTGAAATTGCCTTGATGACCGGCCAGTTGGACCCAGGGATAGCGCTGTTTCTTGTAGGTTTGAAAAAATGGCGTCCATTGCACAATGTTGCGTAGCTTGCGCCAACCAGAAGGCTGTCAATGAGAAAAAACCACAATTAAACTTAGCAAATGCTCATTAACTCTACCAAGGTGAGATGGGGAGCCGAGCGCGCTTCGTTGTGGCAAAATGTCTAACTTGCTATGCGCATACCGACGCGTGACAAACACGCCATACATCACTCAGCAGTTTAAAAGCGCTGACAAATAGGCGCAGATCGCTTATCTGCGGCAGCAACTCTCCTAATTGGGCGCACTGGACCAGCGCCCACCGTACACGTAAGCGCTTGATAATTTGGCGATAACAACTTAATGTGTAGCGCGCTTCTGCTGGGCCGTCATCTGCATGTTTGGTAATTAAGTCAGCAACGCGCACGCGACCAAATCTTAGCAGATCAACTTGTACATATCGAAACCACCATATTTCCTTACAACTCGCAACGATAAATATGTAGTGGCTATATTGCTTCTCCAAAATTTTCTGATCTCAAGTATTTTAGTATTACATTTTATCTACGCGCGTTTCTTTGCCGCTTATTTTCCAACCCGATAATTGCTTAAGTGCATATGAAGTGTGCATGTCTGCAGTGCGCGTGTGTGCGACCATGTTAATTGCCAAAACAAATGCGACGGCGCTATCAGGCCGAGGCCAGCTGCAGCTGAATGAGAGTGTGAACGAGAAGACTACGTAATCCGTCGGTAAACAAAGCGCGACGCTGCGATTTGCTCGCTACGCTCCAGCAGTCATGCAAAACACGAGCGCAAACATAATATCTACAACAGCGCACACATAGCGGCTGCGCTGATAAACGCAGTGTGGCCGCGCGTCGGGCTCTTATACTTGTACGCGCACGCTGACGTCAATAACAATTAGCGGCCGCCACAGCGTCTTTGCAAAATTCAAAATTAAAAAAAAAAAACAGCGAAAATTAAAGAAAAATCAGCAGTATAAGCGTCGGCACGTACTCCAAGCCCGTTTGCAAGCTAAAGCTTGTGCTAATTACCGCTGTAGCGCGTTGTTATCGCTCATCTACCCACATAAATGCCATCGCCACAATACGTGACCAGGCCGCCGCCACTTCATTTATTTTAATTAAGAAAAGCGCCGTCATTGCTAATAGGTCTTGTAAAGAGTGCGCGCGCATAGACACTTTCTACATTTATATGTATTAGTTTTCAATAAGTGAACCTGTGTGCCACAGGAAGGCAAACGGCATAAGCGCCCACGTCATCGAACAGCGCGCACTAAGCGAGTGCATCATATCGAATTCTCATCTACTGCGGAAACAAAACTATACTGTTACCAAGTGACGCAAGTGAGTAATGCAACGTTGAGATGTTCAATATTTGCTTGAACCCTCCACTCTTCGCAAAAACTACGAGATTCCAAGCGTCCGTTGCAAAAAGCTAAGCGCGGCCACCTGTCGCTTTATGTGTCACCTGCCACCTAATAATAGAAATAAAGAGAGCCAATAATCAATTAGCCAATTAGTTGGCATGCAACAGCAAACGCGCCAGTCAAATATGCAACCAACAACAGCAGTCCTCTCTCACAGATCATGGAGGTGAGGTGTTGCCTGCGCAAGTAGCTGTAGCCGCATGCAGATCGCGCGGCCTAGGCCGCTTACGTGCGCGACAGGCGCCTACATATATATAAATGCACTTTTGACACTTGAGCAACGGTCGGCTAGCACGCGCGCCGGTAGCTGCAAACAACTTGTCACAACAACTTTGTAAATTTATGCAAATGAAAAAGCACACTAATACAGATTAGTCTTGATTAGTTTGGGATTGGGTGCTGTAAGCATGCAGAATGTAAAGACTGCAATGATTAGGAGACGAGTTGATTAAATTGACTTGATTGCTGGCGACTTGGTCAGGTGGCGATTATATGTCTAAAGTAAAAGCTGCGGCGGGCGGCTGAAGTATTCGGGCACAATTTTGCTTTGACTTATGGCGGCCGCGAGGATTTAGCGCCGCACTAGTTGTCAACTATAAGCGCTACCTACAATAAGCTGAGGAAGTACTTTCTCTAACTGAGCATTCTAAAAGCGTATTCCGACCGCAAATCATAGCAAACAATTCTTGAGCTTGATTTCTGTCCTAATGCTGTCTAGATTAAACAAACATTGGTGAACATATTCTACAATCCGGTTGCATCAGATACTGCTAATGGACTTTTCGCAGAGGAGTTAGTTGATCAATTGACTGGGCTTTGCTCGGTTGAAGCTCTAATTTAGATGGATTAGATACTAAATATAAATTTTAATTTACTGCAACTCGAGTTGAAACTGGAATGCATCTCTGCGGGTTTTTGTTTAGGCTATGAATTTGGTTGTGTGGATGGATAAATAGCAGTCAGCTGATGAATTTTAATCATTAGAAAATATACAAAATGAAGAACACAAGCAAGTATAATATCTGATCGTTAATCGAATCTATCATTAATCGACCTGCCGGCTGTGCAAAAAAACAGGTTTCTCAATTATACTCTTAATGTACTAAATCTTTGCGAAAAGGCTATTAGCAACTACCCTAAAGCTCTCTATTTCTTTTTTCGAATATCACGACTTGAGCGCCTGATCGCAATCGGCTCACAATAGACTACTTTTCATTTTTTAACCCAATATTTCGCGTTTCTTCACTGTCCATTCAATTTATTAAATTAGTAGATATATTGTCTTTGTGCGAACACGTCGCGCCTGGGAACGCCGTGAGATGGGTTGGCAGCACCGAAACGCATGAACTGCCACACCATCAAAGCGTGCACAAATTGATAACAGTCAGGCGGCAACAACAACGCATCGTCGACATATACTTTTGCTGCTGGCGCTAATGAATTGTGCAAATTGACTTCAATTGTGGCGAGAGTTTGCAACAAAAAGGCAAAATGTTCAACGCGCCGCATCGTTAAAAATAGCAGTCAACTAAATTGCCTCTAATGTGTGCGAAATCTCGCGCGCACAGGCGCATACAGCCAATGAGGCGGTCAGTGTACTTACGCAAGTGTTGTGGCGGAATTTTAGGCAGCGCCAATTTACGCAATGAGCCGTCAAGGATTTTCATATTTACCTGAAACGAGAATGAGAAGAAATGAAACAAATTAGTGCTTGTTTATGTTATGTTGTGTTGTGCAAATAAGAGGAGTAAATAAAATATGCTGCTTAATATATATGTGCCAGTTGATTGGCATTCACATTTCAGCTGTGAAAATACCCGGTCTAAGCGCACGGCACACTTTCGTCACCACAGCTCGACAAACGCTTACGCCTATGAAAAACAGTCTACAACAACAGTCGGTGACAATTTCTGATTTCACATCATTTCAAGAAGCTTGGGAATTCCACAGCGTCTGTCTCATGCTACTGTGTTGCCGAGCACAGTCTGTGTAAACAGACTCAGGGTTCTTGCTTTGCGAAGCACATTTCCATACCGCAAACTCCGCGCATGTTTTCTAAATCAAACATCAAGAGTGACGCAAAACCACTCGGCGGTTTGTACACAACACCCATACTTAAGTACTTCGTTGCTTCAAGTACCGCGTAGACGTGTATATGGTATTAGCCGACTCGCAGCGCACCAAAATAATGCTGATAGCATAAATATTGGATGGGCTTCGATACACACAGAAACTTGCTTATTTTTATATTTTTATTGCTTAAGAATTGAAAGAAAAAAGTATGTATTTAGGAAAAAGATGAACTCACTTCTGCCCCTCAATTGCATATTGGTAAATGTTACCTACAATACAGCGCTCAACCCGTGTCAAGCCTGTTATTGGCACTCTTAGCCAAGTTGTGGCTTGTGTGCTGACTAATAGCTTCTACTGTTACTCAGCAAATTTATCTACTCATGGAGAAACCTAAGAGTCTTAAAGCCAGTTATGGAATCGGAAATTGTCCCCCAACTTTGTCTTAGCCGGGTTTAGAACCACCTGGTGTGAGTAACTGAATAAAAAGGTACCACTGATTTCGGCTACATATATTAAAGCCGCATAACAAAATGTCAGACAAATGATCACCAACCGTTTATGCCAATTTTCGATGACCGGGCGGTCATTTAACTGGGTCATTTTTCGAAACTAATGCGTCGCCAAGCTTTGCACTTCGAAAGAGAAAAATCCATTGATGCCACCATGCCACCATGCCACAATCCGCACCAAACCAATAATTGTTGTGGATGCAATTGCGTTCCTTGAACGACACGAGAATTTTACTCACCCTAATAGCGACAATTTTCTTTGTTGACTAATCATCAGAAGATGACTTTTCAATGAAGGCTTTTTCAACTTTTTTTTGGTCGAGAACATAAATTTACGTACTAGTCTTGGACAAGCGTTGTACGAAAATGAATCTAAACACGATGAAATGGCAATCCTTACTGGACGCACTGACAAAATTTTACACAAATATGAAAGTTAAATAATCATACCCTTTACATTGGTTTATAGAATGAACATGTACGGAAAGCACGCGTAGATTTTATAGACCTACCTCAAACTTCTCTGGCGTCTCGTATAGACCGCATATTATGAATTCTTTACTTAAAAGCAACTTGTTTAACACATTTTTGCCACGCCTCAAGCGACCACGCACAAATGGCAAGCAAACGAATGCACGAATTTTAGAACTGAAACCGTTACGCCGCTGCTGAAGCATGCAGATACCGAAATGACGAAACGGTAAACACAAGCGGACTTCCTATTCACTCGGAAAGCAAAAAACTACTGAAATTAAGGGCGATGATGTTTTGAACATAACAAATTTTCCGATATTATTTCGCTTTTAATTTTCGAAACCGCTGGTATCCGTTGGCCAAGTGCGCCACTAAACGCTCGAGAAAAGCTACTAACCAGCAGACACGCGGATGAAACTTTAAACAAGCAACCAAGCGAACTCTCGCCTGGCAGCTAGCCGCCCCATGCGCTGAGTTAAAAATATGTTTATTTAAAACAGTGGAAAAAATATTAAAGCGGCAAACAACAACAGCAACCAGCAGCAGAAAAAAGAAAAATAATTCATTATTATAATTATTATGAATATTACGCCAGTCATTGCTGCGCAAAGCTCGCCGACGCTTTCCTCCTGCCACCTGCGCGCTCCCTGGATCGCTGGATATCCAACTGCAGCAGCGCATTCCTACACTGATCACTGACTTATTACGTTTACTTGGCGCAGGGTTAATGAGCGACGCGCACCGCTACTATAGTACACCCAACGCCTGATGCTTGTAATGACGTCGTTGATGTTTCTAGCGGCAGAGTTAATAAGAGCGACAGAGTTTGACACAGCGCTTAAAACGCTGTTTGCTTAGATATGATAGCACCAGAAAGCTTACCGCGCAAGAGCGTAGAGTTTACAATTTGCAATAAAAAGAAAACAGACTGCAGCGCTCAAGATTAAACTCTATGCGCGTACTGCGAATGCTGCGCAGTTTCGAGATATTTTGATAATCTGGTCGCTGACCCCTTGCCAAAGTGAATCTGAAAGTGTTTTACTGTTTTTCGACATAAATATATTATATATGAATCGTCTCTGAAACCTTCGAAAACTTATGAGAGGAACTCAATACCATGTTCCTCTACTACTCTCTGTTTTGATCGTTTCGTTGAAACAACTAAACGAACGCTTAATTTAAGCGCACCATAATTTTTATTGGTGAATGTTCTATACCAGCACCCTGTTTTGTATTCGCAAACATGTTCATACACCAGCGCAACTGCCACGTGCTACACAAGCGCTCAGCATTCTACAAATGTAGGCAACTAACATGATATCAGCTTGAAGTCCGCATCCGTTCCTCATTTGTTCATGTCACAATTTCACGGGCTGAATACGAGTTTCTCAACTTTCTTGGCCAAACAATATCTAACGTACGTCATACCACGCGATTTACTGTTTTTGGTCTAATCCGCATAATAAATCATTATGCGCTTGTTTCTCAGTCTTTTAATTTGTTGTTTTTGTGCTAAACTTGGACTCATTTCACCAAGTAATTGTATACCAACAACTCAACCTACGAATGTCACAAGCGCAGTGAGCCCAGCACGTTTCGCCAGTGTGACGGAACCGACTCATTGTCTGCTGCTTTTGTTGTTGTGCGTGTTGTCAACTTTTTAGTTGAGGCGTCATAACATGGGATTGTCTTCATCACAACTGTCAACTCGAGTGAGCTGTACGCGACTGTGGACAGACATCATAATAATTACAAGATCCATCTATTGGCCATTTGGCGGAAAGAATTGGAAGGGATGCGACGCAAATTTGCATTCACAGACTTTGAAACCGCCTCTGAATTGTACGATTTCTTTGTTATAGAATACTTTCGACCCAATTTCGAACCCACGATTCAATGAAAGATTGCCAAGTACTAAATCACTCAACAGTTCATATATGACAATAAAAAATGTGGGGCAAAAGTATGTTCAAACGAATGCTGAGAGAGAGGCCTGAATGGAGTAAATGGTGGGCTTTGGCATTGAATGAGAAACGCAAATTCTTAAGAAAGAGTTCTGGAATATGCTCAGGTCCAAAAAGTATAAATTTCATGTTCTACAAAATTATTACACACAACTGTGATAACGTCATTATAAAAGCTTATAGATTTACCTCGCATATTTTACGCCTTTTCTCATGCAAACTAGCCGCTACACGCTGTGCGGCCACAGAACGCTCGTAAAATTATAAAAACAAAAACTGAATTGTATTTGAAATTCTCCACGGTATTCTACTGAGGAATTTCACACAACACGCCCACTGATCTTTAATTCATGCGCCGTCCGCAACAACCTATATAAATGAGCAGTTGGACGTAGCGAAGAGAAGACAGTAGCTCATCGCAAACAGAAGTCGGCGGGCAGTACTGGGGCAATGCCATTGAAAAATGGAATTTATGAAGGCGCGTGGCAAAATGTCGGTTAATACATATACATATGAACTCTTACATAAAGCGATTTATTTTTAGATTAATTGGAGTTTTAATGACAAATTAAGTGTACATAACTCCCTAGTCGAGACTAAGTTAACGTCAGACAAATAAAGCTATTCCACCAATATGAATTTGTATGGTAGACCAAATCACACCACATAAAGCTGATCTACATCCGCATACTGGGGCAAAGATCGTGATCACAATATAAGAGCAATTACCAGCGAAAACGTGCGAAGCGAAAAGCTTACTGAGTCATGTTGAGTCAGTTATGAAATCTTCCCTCTTAACAGTATGTCTGAAGACACTCACCTTTTTCGTTTGCGTCTGTCCGCGGCTCGCTGACATCGTTGGCACATCGGAATCCCATTCGGAGCTCAAATCGTCGCTGGACGCATAGCCATAGTCACGTGGCAGCGGCACTTCCAGGAATGACTTGGAGTATTGCATATAGCCGGGACAAAGATTTTGCTGTGGTGATGGCGAACGGCGCTGCAGTTGCAGGTGCCGGCGCAGCGCACATCCCCTGAGTTCATTTGACGCTGGAGCGCGCGGCGGCACCATAATAGTGGGCGGCACACTGACCGGCAGCCCGTGTGCCTGTGCAAAGGCGAGACTGCATTTGCGGGCATGCGTCTGATTGCCGGTGGATTTCTTGCGAAAGATTTTCTTAGTTGGCACCGAGTGACTATGCTGATGCACGGGATGTGGATGCGAATGTGTGGGCATGGGTAGTGCCGGTGAGTGAGGACGTGATAGCTCATCGGCCTCACGTTCAGCGGTCTCGTCGTATAGTCTGCCTGTCTCATCAACCTCATCCTCTTCGGGATCGTTATCTTCCTCCTCCTCAGGGTCGTCATCTTCTGCAGCAGCTTTGGAGCTTTTCACGCGTGGCATGCCATTCACCAAAGACGAGCTAACGCCAGCGACGACCTTGTGTATGCAACACTGCTTGCAATTGGTGTGTGCCATTACCTCAACTGCCTCGACGGCTTCTTCGGCGTAATCGGCGTCGTCATCGAATTTCATATTATCCACTTCCTCAGGCGGTACATCGGGGAAGTGCAGCAGCTTCACGGTGACCTTGTTGCCGGCTTCGTTGTAGTAGACCTCTTTGGCGCTCATTTTATCGAAATCTTCGTAAATGCGTACTTGCGGATAAGCGCACAAAGACATTGTCACATACACAAACACAAGCGCGGCGAAACTGTCTCGCTTTCACGCTCGCTGTTCTCACTTCACTTTTCTCTTTCACTATTAGACAAATTACTATCTCTTTGTTTTAGAAAATATGCTTCACGACGAGTTTCAAACGAGCTATGACAAGTTGTCAGTCCATCGCGTATTAATCATTTTATTACATTGTCTTATTGCATTGCTCTGGTGAAGCCTTAATGATGAATGAAGTTCTGGAATCTGAAATATTTACGGAATTCGCAGCTGTATTTTTTATTACTCAACCACGGGATTTTTATATTTTCAATGCAACTGTTTATTCAGCAAATTCTTTTGATCGGGAAAAACTCTGGCAATTCTCTCAGCCCTCCCTAAAGTAAACGTAAATAACTTTTATACCTAAATCAACTTTATATATATCCCAATGGCGCAATGAAAGCATGATAAGAAATGTTTCATTGCTGTATGAATTATAGGCCTGCAAAAATACTCCGTCCGACATGGGACAAATCGCCCTGAAGAACCACGTTAGTAGATTGCTTTTTAACGCAGACTTTAGCGCTGAAGCAACACTGGTTAGATACGCGATTCTAGTTTGGCCCTCGCCTCTTTCTGAAATGAAAAGACTATCTTCTAAGACTTCATCACTCCAAGCTCATTTTTAACATGAAATTAAAGCGGACGCAACGAAGTTCTATCTTACAATAATTAACTAAAACATTTTATGCATAATCGAGGCCTTGACAATATGCGGCGTAGACTATCAGGAAGGAACTAGACATATTTAAATAAGAGTCAACACGGTTGATGTAGCTCGACCCCAATAAAATGTGCGTTCTCCAAGTGATCTCCCATCTACCAGCTATGCCATTACGACAAAGTCTTGCGAGCTTTAGGCAAGCAAAGTCACCACATGGCAATTCACAGCACATACACAAAGTCTTTACCGTTAACAACTTCATACAAGCGCATTAGCAATTCGAATGTGCGTACGTCATGGCAAGAGCAGAAGGTGGAACGCGTGCAGCAGATTGCAACATCGTAAAAATATTAAATTATCGAATACCGAAGAATATTACACGATTTGGCATTTTTTGGCCTGCAGTGACCAAGTCATCCACATGCCAAGCGCAACACTAATATTTTATCACCCGAGGTGCGGTGACGAGGTTTGTACAACAAGCAATGCTGTAACAGCTAGCCACAACTCGTCTTGCCAAAACGCGATGCAAGCAGAAGAGGGAAAAAATAAAAATAAAAACGAAATAATGCAGAAATTTCAAAGAAACGCTTTTAACCAACGCTTTGGCTACGGTGCGCCATAAATGGTTGCGAGCTTCGACTGCCAGAATTCGTTGGCATTTCGTCAAAATCTCGGCCAAACTCACTTGGCCGAAACTCACACAGCGCTCAACCACGCATTGAGGAGCACTTTCAATTCAGCTTTGCACAAGTTGTTTTAATTCTCTCCTTTATTTTCCTTGACATACCCGTAGCCGCAGTTAAATCGCCACCCACGTGGAATCAACCGGCTGTGAATGTTGCGTTAAGACTCCATATTTGCGGCAAGCTACTTAAGACGTAATTTAGTAGTTATTTATAGATTTCGCGGAACGATATTAATTTAATGTTCTAAACACCATTACTTGCCGTATTGCCGCACGTCGCAGCAATAACAACAACATAAAAAAGTATTAGTAGGTCCGGAAATGGTAGCGTATATGTCATAACTGACAATTGGCGCCAAAAGAGGATTGAGAAAGTGATTGAGTTATTAATAACAAACGTGATGTATTCTGTTGGGAATACTTTGCTGGTCAACTCTCAATAGACCCATAAATTTGCGGTACCGCGGAGACAATAATATTAGCTGGTCGAAAAACTCTTTTCGCATTAACACCGATTAACCGAATTAACATCTGCAATTCTTTGCTGAAACGAAGAAGAAAATTAGATCAAATACGACAATAATGTGCGAAAAAAATCAAGCTCCAAGCGTGGTGAAGCTCAACAAATGGTCGCAAAGTCAGGATTGACGCCACGAAGGGTTATGCTGAGTGGGTTTGGAAAGGAATCATCCACTATGATCTGCAACGGTCGAACGATTGATTCTACATTTTACTGTCAACAACTGATGAGATTGAAGCAAGCAATCGAAAAAAACGGCCCGAACTGATCAACAGAAAGAGCTTCGTCTTCCATCAGGACAACGCTAGACCTCACACGCAAAAACTTGGAAAGCTTGTCTGGGAAGTTCTGATGCATCCACCATGTAGTGCTGACCTTGCACCATCGAACTAACATTTGTTTCGGTCAATGCTGAGTGGGTTTGGAAAGGAATCATCCACTATGATCTGCTTCGCCCTGGTCGAACGATTGATTCTACATTTTACTGTCAACAACTGATGAGATTGAAGCAAGCAATCGAAAAAAACGGCCCGAACTGATCAACAGAAAGAGCTTCGTCTTCCATCAGGACAACGCTAGACCTCACACGCAAGAACTTGGAAAGCTTGGCTGGGAAGTTCTGATGCATCCACCATGTAGTGCTGACCGTGCACCATCGAACTAACATTTGTTTCGGTCAATGCAAAACTCCCTTAATGGCGTAAAGTTGGCTTCAAGAGAAGCATATGAAAATTACTTGTCGCAGTTTTTCGCCGAGAAACCAGAAAAGTATTACACTGATGGAATAATGTCTCTAGTGGGAAAATGGCTAAAAGTGGTCGACCAAAATGGTGCATCAGTCCGCTTTTAATTCAGCCAATTAAAAGCTCAAAAGCTCGCAATTCATTCAGTCAATGCCATAAATGCATTCGTTTTCGCTAATTAGTTCCGCGGAAAGCAGAATCGGTAAATTTCCCTAGTTGACCGCGCCTATAAATGACGATTGCTAATTGCTTGGTCATCACATTAAATTATTTTTCGATTAGAAAAAGCTTTCATCAATTATACGCTTATATTATACAGCAAATAAAGTGCTAACTAATAGCAATGAAACAATACTAATAAAGTGAGAAAGAAGAAGACACATATAGAAATTGCGCATTTTGCGTCATTTACGACGCACGCAGTACCAGTTGCCGACATTGAGCTTCTGATGTGTGAAAAAAAGAAACGAAGAAGAAGCATTCTTAACAAATTTTGAACAAAAGCGGCGAGATGCGCAGAAAAGAAAGAAGCGCTTAGCGTACAGACGTAATAACAGCAACAATTCGGTTGTGTCATTTAATTTGCAATGGAAATTTAACGGTTTTCGAATGACACAAGCCAATGAGCGAATTCGTAAACATACAAAAACAAATACAGTGAAGGAAAGTGGGAGGGTAGACGTAGTGGTAGTATTTCGAAGCTTCTTAGCGCGAAAAGCTCGCAAGAGTTGCAATGCAGATGTGCCGCAGCAAATATTATGATACAATAAACCCCAGTTAAAAACAACAACAAAGAAGCTGAGTGTTGCTGCAACTGTAATTTCACCTGATTTTATACGCTGCTTGACGTGAGGGTAGCTCATAAGTCATGGCGCACACTGTTGGGTATAAAAATGCTGGAAATTTGGTTACGCATGTGTGAGAGTATACATATGTATGTATATTTTGAATTATGTCTAAACCCGCGCCTTCGCTCGTTTCTTTAGATTTACCCTGCCTTTCATCAAAAAAAAAAAAAGGTTACGCAGATTCCTTGGTCGCATCTGAACTAAATTGATTGATTGGTTGAGAAGGAAAACGTATGAGTGCCGAATCGCAGCCGGCCGCACTTAGCCATCTACACTCCCATTGCGATCCCGGGTGGTAACCAATTTAAGCGTTATCCAGCAACTTAGTGTATTTGGTAAATAAGTTGATTCTTTTCCTCCCCATCTGACCAATATCTCTTAAGTTGGAGTAATGAGAGCTGTGGAAATTGTCCCTACTCATCTAGCTGAAGGGCTGGGAATAGCATAGCTAATGTTCCAGCATCTCATCATCCGAATCCACTCTTCCTATATTTTGAAGGCGGAATCTTTAATGACCCCTTTTGCCTAGATGTAGAATCCTTTTTGTCTGTCCATCATTACCACTGCTCCAAAGTAGCTTTGTGGTAAATCCTGTTTTGTGTGTGATCCAAGACCTGAGGTGTTCCTCTTAGGTCCATTGCCTCAAACAAGCCTTGAAAGAACTAATGGCCTGGGACAGCTTAGGTGAATTGTGTCTCTAGCTGCCCCCGAGCGTGCCAGCTCGTCTGCCTTATTATTTTCTTCTATTCCTATATGACCGGGTACACAGATTATAATAACCGAGCCACCTATTAAATGTCTATTGTCTGATTTCATAACCTTACGTATCAGCTATAGTTACAACTGAAACCCACCCAATTTTCGCCTGAAATACTGACTTGTAGGTATTTAGTTTGAAGCTGCCTTCTGTGTTCACATTACAGTACAGAACATAAAAAGCCCGCTACTGTTCCTGTTTCACCCTTCGATCAGTAAGTGAATATGTAGATTTCGCCGTTGGAACTGTCGGTGACATAACTATTGGTCCACTCTTCTCTACAGGGGAATGAAAACGAAAGGTTTAATTCCTCGTAGATCTCCTTTTCACGGTCGCTTTGTCAGCTTAACTAGAGTACATTAACAAGATCGAGTATAATGCCATGTTCGTAATGACGACTAGCCTGGCTTCATTGGCCTAAAATCATAAGCACTGCCTCATACCTCACTCTATTGGTCGGATGTCGAGCATTAACCTCCAGAGTCTCCTCTAAATTAAGCTTAAGAAATATTTTGCTGGATTTTGTTGGCATTGAAAAAATTAACTATTTTGAAGGCGTCCCATCAATTTTATAAGAACTACCAAAACAAAATTATTTATGTATGGATCCATTAGCTTTGGGCAACTATCCCAAAGTGCCAAGGTGTTAAGCCTAACGTCTAACAGTAGGAAGCAATAGATGAGACTCGCGATTTCATTAAGTGAAGTCTAAGCCAGCTTATAAATAATAAAATTATTTACGCTTCGACTGCTGTCTTGACATATTATGTCACCCATTTATTATTCAATTAATCAAGACTTCTACGTCAGCAAGTACATGCCTGCTTAATCTCATAAATATCTAAGTATAAGGAATCAGTAATTGTTTTTTCATTATAAAGCTTGAACGCATTGCGACGCTTGAATGCCGCAGTTAATTGCAATAGCAACAACTACAAAGCATTAGAATGAATTTCAATTCTAAATCTCCTTGTATTGGTCTGCACATTTTTGAATACGACTGTGGTCATGTGTAACCAGCACATGTTGCCGCCAATGGTCTGTGGTGTTTTTGTGATTGTCACGCCTAGTTCCCTTGCCGCAATTTAATAGAAATGTATACACTATCTCTTGATAAGTCCACACACACATACGAGCATACATATATATGTATGTGTGTAAGTGTAAACGAGTAGTTTTAATTACAGCTGACTTTTTTTATACATTTTTGCTGTGAGAACGCTTGCATCTGACGTAAATAAACACTTTGACACAACAACAACCACAACAAAGCAGCTGTAATTGTTGTAGATGCATATGTAGATAGCGCTCCTCGGATCAACAAGCCAGCGATCGGATCACTTTAATTGAACTCATCCGGGGAGGTCGCTTCGCCGAGTTCGAGTATTTATTTTGCATTTAAAATTTCATAGGCACTCATGCGCACACTCACATACATACATGTGTTCATGTATTGTGCTTACCTAGAAATGTTTATTCCAGTTATCAGCGATTTCGCAAATCAGTATTCAAAGTGCATAGAATAGAGGGACTACACACCCGAAGTTAGCACGTCATTTCACACTTGAATGAGCTTACAGCGAAGCGCAATCTACAATGTATGTACGTTCGGACCGCATCGTATTGATTTTTTATTGCGCTGGAATGCTAACTTGAAAGGCATTCTTGTTAGAAATGACTTATCGTCATGTCAGTGACTGAGTAAAATCTCTCCCAATGACAGCGCGCTCATTAAAAGTGAAGGTAAGGGAGCACTAACAGCATCTTTAGGAAGTGTAACGGTCCAAGAGTGCATAAAAAGCGTTAGGATGGTTTAGATATTGAAAAAACTCTTGTTAGAAAAGTGCACTTTAATATAAGAGATGATCGAAAATGTGACTTTAGTCTGCCCCATTGTTATGAAGGTAACCTCGGTTGTCTCGTAACCACATGTGGGCATAATATTGGGTAGTCGAAAATATACGACTGCAACGACATCTATTGACAAAATATGAAAAGACTTTTTCGACTGCCCAATATTTTCATGACGTTCATAAATGAGAATTTCGTCTAACTACGAGTATACGTCCGTATACTATTGAGGCTTCATAGATTTTATACGAAATAGACATGAACTCTGCAAAAATCAACAATTCTGTCAGCGAATTTCAATAAAAATATATGATTCCAAAATTATCATAATTTTTCTTTATCGTAAATAAAAAGGCGTGTTCATTTTGCTCCGCCAGACAAAATATTTCCACTATTACCTCATTATTTATAGAACATAACACGCTTAAATATTTACATATATTTTACTGCTCAAATTTATAATATCTACATATATATTTCAATAAAAGTAAATTTAGATTTTAGAAGTGAATTTCCATGCTCGCTGGCACATTCCAACGGCAAATCAATTGCGCCAAGCCAATGGGCGTGGATAGATAAAACCAAAACCAAAAGCATTGAAGGCAATAGAAAACTACATAATTTCGAAATCGAAACGGGAATTGGGTGTATATATGTACATACATATTTATGTATCGAGCTGTCAGTATCTACTACGTGTTCTCTTTTGTTGGCACAACAAGGTAGGGGCATATAATTACAACAATTCATTTGCCAAAATGTGTAGAGAATAAGTAGAAGTGGATACATCAAAGCGATAAAACGAAACAAACAAATGGCAGCAGATTTCAACAAAATGCTTATTGATATAAGAATAACCGTCCATCTCTGTTGCACCGAAGCTACAATACCATTCACAAATAGAAAAGTTTTTCATCCAAGCACTTGATTCTGATCGTTTATTTTGTATGGCATCTGTATGCCGGTCCGAACAGTTTATTCGAATATTGCGCCAATGCGTGATTTAAAATACACTTTTTTATTTCAGTATAATAACGATCCTCCAATCTGTGGATCCCATCGCTGAAGTAAGAATCCGAAAGGTCTGCAAAATACGCTTAGACAGCCGTTATGAGCTCTTCATTTGATGAAAAACGCTTGCCACGTATACTTTTATGAGTTCTGGAAACTAATGAAAGTCGCAAGAGGCCAAATCTGGTGAATGCGATGCGTGCTCCAATGATTCGAACTTTACTTCATGAATTTTAGCAATTGTCAAAATACCCTTGTGACACAGTGCATTGTACTGATGGAAAAGGATTTTTTCTTCTGCAAACCGGATCTTTTTCATGAATTTTTTCCTTCAGCTGGTCCAAAAGATTGCATTATGATTTAGAATTTATTATTTGGAAGTAATCCACAAACAAAATCTCTCTCGCATCCCAAAAAACTGATGTCATAACCTTATTGGCCGATTTTCGGACACGAGGTCGTTTCGAAGCCGAACAACCAGGTTCACACTACTCTTTAGCCTCTTGCTTTGATTCAGAATCATGGTGATAGACCCACGTCTCATCCATAGTGATGAATCGGAGCACAAAACCCACTTTATCCTTTTTAAAACGCTCCAAATGTTGCTGAGAAAGTCGCATTCGAATGTGTTTTTGTTCCATTGTCAGCGAATGCGGCAGGAAGCAGAGTTGCATTTCCAAAAATTGTTTTATTTCAGAAGCCACCCCTTTAAGCTCATCAATTAGCACATACTGTTATACATATGTGGCCATAACTGTTTGCATGTAATCTCCAAAATTTTCAAAACATATATTTTCCTCCCACAGACAACCCTACCACAAAACAGTCTGGTACAAGAGCGAAAGCATAGATCGGCCGTCGATCGGCAAAATTATGGAATTTGTATTGTTTTTGTTTTTGTTTTTATTGTTGCAATATATTGACTAAATACAGCTTTTTAGAGCGGCTATGCTATAGCTAGTATATTGTGAACACCCACTGTGCTTGATGAGCAAGCGTAGAAGTATCACAAAGACGGTAAAGTGTGCGCGACGCAGTACAGGTGCAACTGAGAGACGATACGAAACAGATGCGTGTGTTATTACGCAGTAAAATATACAGCAAAGTTGGCAACATAAATGGGCAGCATATGTACGATTGATGCGCACTTGATCTCTTCAACAACAAAAATGTGGCAAAGGCGTACCGTGCCCTGTAAGAAAGCTGACTTTGAACATATGACACATTTTATTCGCACATTAATCGGGTCGCGTTGAGCACACCCTTAATAGGTATGTTTCCCATGTCGCTGAAACGTTGTCGCTAAACTTTGCACGCAAACCTTCAATTTCCTATAGGGTTTGCTTATTTTGTTTTCTAATTACAGCAATGTTTGTAAAGTATTTAAAATCGACTGTGTTGTGTTCTTTTGTCTCTACACTTTTCAAATTTCCTCTTTGTTTTGTGCGAACAATTTCCGTTTTAATTGACACTCATTAAGGCGAGCGGTCAACTATAGCTGTTGTTGTATTGTACATTAATTGATTAACACACTTGTTGCAGTGACTGTTCGCAGCCTTTCTCGATCTGAGTGAGATGTAAATTGCATTTTTTTCATTTTTTCATTTTTTCACTGAAAACTGTCACTTACAAGTGCCGGCTGCAAGCAATTAAACACACGCACAGCGTACAAATGCGCACAAGCGCGTAACACTACCGTGTGGGCTTTTAATTACACACGCGGCCATGTGTTCGTGTAGGTGTTGCTGAAGTAATCAGCTCCAAACCAAAATCATGTAAAACAACATTTGAAAGCTGTCACTTTTCATATTTGGCGCTGATCGCAGTGACCGGCCGTGCCGCTTAGCGTTCGAGGCTCTGACTCGGCGGCTGGTGGAGAGAGCGCGCTTTGTGAGTGCAGTGGAGACTAAGGCGTAATTGTGTTGAATAACGGTAATTTATAGAAAAAACTTAATTTAAAAAATGTCAAATTTTCACTTTACGCAGACTCAGGCGGTATTCGCCATAATAATTTTCGAAAATAGAAACTTTCAAATTAATGATTTACATTTTTTTCATTGACAAAAGCCACGCTTAACGCTTGAAAGGCGCCAAAGTGCACTTTGACAGCGTGAATAGAGTATACACTAGGCGTCAAATGAAAGTATAAATGTAGTATATACTGGCAACCTCAGATCATTAATTTACTTCCTAGATTTTTGCTTAAGAATAAATTCATAAAGCATTTTATGTAGAAGCACCGTTATGTAAATAAACAGTTGGAGTAATATTTACACTTATTATTTAGACGAAAAAAATGTTTACTGCATCGGGAGTGATTAGTCTTCGCTGGTGAGCCTATGAGTGCGCGTCAAATGAAAGTATAATTTTAGTTTTGGTTAATTTTTTTCAAGGTAAAACTGAATTATACCATATATTTAATACATTTGTATTTATTAAGGGAATTTATGTTATGGCGAAAAATTTTTTTTTCTGTTCTTAGTAAAAAATATAAAAAAATTGAAGAGAATCGGATCTTAATTGTAGAAGATGGGAAGAGGGGTGAAACGTATCAAAAAAATGTATGAAAAATATTCCATTTCGATCAGAGAGGGGAGAAAAAAGATTTTTGAATAATCCAAGAGAAGAAAGAAGAAGCAAGACTCAATACGGTGGAGGTCCAAAGTCCAAAATTTCTATACACGCTGAGCGACTTGTACGAGAAAAGCTCCTGAAAACCCTGAAATTTTATCACGGGAGTTGATTAAAAGTTTTGGTTTGGATGTTTCCATTAGTACAATGAAAGGAAAATTACAAACATCTGGTTTTAAAAACTATGTCGCAAATAAACGAGCTATGTTTTCTATTTCGAGTAGGAAAAAAGGACTAGAGTTTGCAAAACAATATCCAAATATGCCAACCACATTTTGAGATAAAGTAATTTGGTCCGCTTAATTCAAATTCGAGCTAAGGAGTTAAAAAACACGTAAGGGAGTGTGGTGTAAACCTTCAGATCGCTTAAAACCACAGTGCATACAATCATCAGTGAAGCATGGAGGTTGTTATCTCATGGTTTGGCGCTGTTTCTCAAAATTTGGTGTAGGTAGTGTACTTAAATTCGATGGACGAATGATGGTTGCTTCATATGTCGACATTCTTAGCGAAAATTTTAAAATAAATGCGAAAAAAGTTAACTTGGGGTCGTTTATCTTCCAATAAGATAAACGCACATCTCGCCTGACTACTCGCTTTTTTGAAGAAGGCTTAAAGAAAAACTGTCCTGGCCAACTCAGTCACCGGATTTAAATCCAATGAAGCATTGTGGTTAATTTTTGATTCAAAAATACCAAAAAGCAGCCGTACAAACTTGGAATAATTTTTCTTAGAGACGAAGTGTCAACTTGGCGTTATTCCAATGAAAATATAAGAAAATTTGGTTCGAGGCATGCCAAAACGTCTTCCTGCAGTAACTCAGAATAAAAAAGGCAATATTAATTACTAAATTTACTTTTAAACCAAACGTTTCGTATTTTTTTCAAAATTTATACTTTCATTTGACCACTTTTATTTAAGAGTCCCTTTTTTAAAGTGGAACAAAATTTTTTCCTTTCTATTCCGGAAATTTTTTTTAATATATAATTTGTTACTTAAATACTTATGTACATAAATGTAATAACTAATGTATGAATTATTAGTTTTTTTATTTTAATAAAACTGCACTGAAATAACGTCTGTGAAATTTATACTTTCATTTGATGCCTAGTGTATATATGTATGTATGTATGTATGTATATACTACTTGTATGTAACTATAAACAAGTGTTGTATAATCAATTATTGATAAAAATAATACTGAGCGTTTTTATGAACAATTTAAAAATAAACTTCATAAAAAATTTCTACAAGCTCAAACGCAAATTATTTCCTGAGAGCCAAAGGCCAAAGAAATATTGAAAAACAATACAGTTGAAGGAGAAAACAAACACTAGCCTTTTTTTACACTTAACTTCAGAGTAAAAATTTGTATGATAAGCCGCGCGTGTCTGTCATACGTCATTCAGTGACTAACGAAACATATTTAATACAAAAAAGGGGATTTTTTCTAAATATAGATGGTAGTTAGACTTGGCTCTCACGTCACTGTGGACAGTCATAACTTTGAAGTCGTAGATAATTTCATTTATCTTGGAACCAGCATCAATACCACCAACAATGTCAGCCTCGAAATCCTACGCAGAATAACTCGTACCAACAGGTGTTACTTCGGACTGAATAGGCAATTGAGAAGTAAGGAAGAGGAAAACCTCCGCTCCGTTGGAAAGACCAGGTGGAAAAGGACCACCTCCAATTGCGCCACCTTGCGAAAAGAAGAAACGACTAGCGCGCTGTTTTTAACTCGGCTATAACGGTGTAACCGGTGTCTACGCCAGTAAAGAAGAAGAAGTTAGTTTTGATCAAAAAATCGAGGCCCAGTTTAATCCAGTTCATTCTAAATGGGACGAATAATAAACAAAGTAAAATGGGGGAGAAGATATCCCTTCAAACGAGCAGTTAGCAACATTAAAAAGACCACGTCCTGCTCAGCCAATACTACCTCATATTGGGTACGCAATCGAACATAAAAGACCCCTTGTAGATCGTTTGTTTAATAACATGTAATATAAAACTGCTCTCAAAATACTATAAGGAACCTTTCTGTGAACTAATTCTAAAACTTTGATTGCAAGCGCTCCTGTATTTCCTGCCATTGCAATTTGGAAGGAACAAACAGAACTCCTCTCATGTTTTTCTCTCTCCTTTCTTTGAACTGAAAATTTGTGACAGAAAGGGGAAAGAGGAACTCTAGAGACGTCCGTAGCAGTGCATACTTTTGTATATTTTTTTTTATCCAGTTTTCTAACTGCTAAGCTATAATTAACAGCGAACGAATATGATAAGAATTTGAGAACAAAACTGTTGATTTAAATATTGGAAACTTCCAAGCGTATTTCAAACACAAAACAATTTGCTCTTATCAAGTAAATGATGGCATTGTAACGATTTTTAATCAAAACACAAATACATCGGCAAAATTGTAATGCAAATTTCACCTTGTTTTCACTTTTTCTGACGCGTTCTCTTTGCTTCACACGAATTTCAGATTTGTTTTTCAACAGTATTTTTACTTGTTTCAACTTTGCTCTTACACCTTCGCATTCCACTTCGCGTTTATTCGAAATATTATGTAGTTGACTGCGCTTCTCTCCGCAGTTCCTTTTTGGAATTCTGATCACTTTAGCAAGTTTCACCGACGCGCCAGCGACAATGCCACAACAGGGTCACGTTGGGCTTTCATAAAACAACAGAGAAAACAATAACACAGAATAAAACAGAAAAGCGAAATTAAATCAAAACTGTGCGGAAACGTAAGCGAAATTCGGTCAACTCTTCGACGTCCGCCTTGGCATTGACGGACGGACAATTGCCGAAATGTCAAAAATGCGTTATGCGCGATTTCGTGTCTGCCAATGCCTGCTCGCAACCAGACGCCAGACGAAAGTAACGTTAGTGTGATAACTGTCTAAACGCTCATGAACCACCGAACCGTCGACGCTATGCACCACTTTAACCACGCGAACGCTTTGCGAGTAGAAATTCAACTGACAGTAGCGCAAACGTATGGCTACGACATAACTGAACTGAATTAAGCCGAACGGCGCGTTTCTGGGCGGCGGCAGCGCCCAAGTGTAGCGCGGCATGTGTTGGCGCTGAGCGCAGCGGAGTTTAGTTGAGACGTATTTAGCTGACAGTGCTAGCGGTGAAGAAGTTATGAGCGGGCCACATCCCATGAAGCAAAAACACTAGACGTAAAATAAAACCGCTGTGTTTATTGGTAGGAGTGCTAAGGCCGGTGGCAAAATTGACAAGATCGCTTTTTGTAGAAGTTACGAGCACAGCGCAGCGTGAGCTAAAGACGCTCTTATTACTCAGCCAGTGCAGAGAGGCATGCTTACAAGTGCGCGCGTACTCCGGCAGCTGATGGAGTGATAATAATGTACCTATATGTACAACATATTGCATTGCGATAATGTGTAACCGAAATGGAGCAAGAAAAAGTGGCGCCCGCATTGCGAGCGAAATGAGGGCGCGCATTAACGCGAAGCTGCAATTGATGGGCGCCCTTTGAACTGCGCTTTTGTAACAGCAAACGCAAGCGATGTGTTGTTCAATTCTTTAGTTATTATTGTATTGAGCGCCAGATGAGTGTGATCCAGACACCCAATGTGGCATTATGTTTGGATTTGCGTGCATTACCGATTTTAATTAATTTCGTTTGTTGAGTGATTTTCTGTTGCGCTACATTAAACTTTCAGTTGTACGCCGCTCTAAATGTTTATTTCGCTTTGTCTGTTTGTTTATTTCCTTTGCGCTACTGTGCGATTTTTTGAGGAAATTAAATTTAACAGTTGACTGATAAATTTGAAAATTTATTTTTAGTTATGAGAAGAATATATCTGCCATAATTCTAGGTCTGTTCATTAGCAAGGCAATAATTGCTTAGAAAAATAACGGGCGGAATAAAAATAAAGAATTTTAACACCTAAGCTGATTGACGCTAATGCGTAGCTGGGACGTAAGCTGCTACGCAATCATTTAACTTGAAAAATAACGCAAGAAATGCGCCTCGAGTATGGGAGTAAAAGTAAAAAAAAGCTTTTGATGGTGAAACCAACCAATTCGCTTTAGAATGCCTCTTTTGAAAGTGAGGAAAACTGAGCTCACTTAAAAACTCTTTAAGCCACACTTCCTTATAACAATCACTCGGCTTTTAAAGCTCCTAACGAAAAAAATGCGCCTCGAAAATGGGAGTAAAAGTAAAAAAAAGCTTTTGAAAGCTGTTTTGAATTGAAAGAACACTGAGCTTACTTAAAAACTCTTTAAGCCACACTTTTTTATAACAATCACTCAACTTTTAAAACTTCTGAGCGCAAAACTCCAATGTATGTAAATAAATATTTTTAGGCGCAGATGAACTGTTTTAAAACCAGTGAAATTTGTCATCAAACATAAAAGCTTGCGCTTGAAAGCGCTCTAGCGATAAGCTCCATAGCAATGATGATAATTTTCCAGGACAAGTTAAGTTAGGTGATAACCAAATTGCGAAATCAGTGTCTAAACAAAAATAATTGATAAAAACGCTAGGCTGGTCAGAAAAGAAAAACCGTTACTTAGAACATTGAGGAAACTTCCTGTTTAAAAAAACAGAAAATAATTTTACAACCAGTCGTCGACTGTCTTATCAAACTGTTCGCATCATTCGATACAGAAATCTTAGTTCCACTGTGTTTATCGAGTATTTTTCAGTATTGGCGGCACAAGTCTCTATTGCAAAAGCAATAAAACCGCAGCGCACCACAGCGTGCTTCAAACGGCTCATGTACGTTGTTTTACGGTTTTCTTGTTTTTTAGCTTTCATTACGGCAATTGTTTATCTTATGAGCATCCATAAAATATCAAATTAATTATTATTTACACAAATAGAACAATGAAAAGTGCTGTCGGTTATATAAGTGTTATTTTACAACAATAGTGCACACCACAAAATCACCACACAAAAACAGAAAACCAAAAGATATAGTTATTTAGAGAGAAGCCAAAGAAAAGCAGCAACGGGTTGAGAAAAATAATTAATTTTGAATATGTTCATACAAATAAATTTTATTGGAAAAAATAAGGAATTTAAGGCTGCTTTCTCAATGTCTGGTTACCAGCCTTTCTGTCCAGCTAACAGAGATGTCCGTTTAATAGAGCATTCATTTAATAGGGATTTCACTGTCTTTTTTATTTATGAATGGTTTTTACAATCCTATCTTCTAAGTTGGTTCGAACTGGACACAGTGTGCTAAATTTTACTAAAATCGGTTCAATAGTTTAGGAGTCCATTGCGGACAAACAACATGGCACCTAATTTTTATATATAAATATATGATATCGCATTGAATACGTTCATATATAGGGTGTCTGCCACCTTTCGGTAGATATGTCTTAGACAGATTAGCAGAATATATTTAATTTACTGAGCCATGTATGTACGTGTCATCCTAACATTCAGAGAGCATATCACCAAAGGCCAACTCAATGACTGCTGTCAGCGCTCAATAATTCCCTGCATATACAGTGCAAAAAGTGTGGCTATCATTTAAGAATCCCCTGTTTTTCATGCAGCACACATTAATAGCTTTCCCAGCCAGCTAAAAGCTGCCAAAATCCTTATAGATTACAATTTAGCGATTTAATTCCAAATTATTCAATTCAAAACAATTGGCAATTCGTTTCCATATGTGTGGGTATACAAGCTGATAATGGCATGAAATGAAACAACAAACATCAATACAACAACAGCAGCAAAAACAGCAACAGACACAGCATGCTAACCAGCGAGCAAATAGAAACGCTCGTTTAGCAAAGCCGCTAATCTACAATACTCATCGGCTAATGGGCGCATGGACAGGGGCGACAGTGGGGTTCACACGACTGATGTGCAGTGACGTCAAACGATAGCTGGAGCTGAGACTGAAGCTACATGTTACCTAGCGGCATTTACCGCTAACACCGCGAGCCGACTAATTCGGCGACTTCAAATTAAGCTTTTCGCATTTTTTTGTTGTGTACGCGCGCGTGTGTGTTGTATATTTGATATTTACTTTTATTTTTCCATAGTATATATTTCTATGTGGTATTGGCTGGTAAAAATTTCACTATTTGCAAAGTATTAGTTTCAGCCGCGTCGAGCGGCAGAGGAAGCTGACTTTGCTCCGTGCTTCGAAATCCGATTTAGTTTAATTTTATTATTGATTTTTATACTTGTATGTGCTGGCAGTCAGCGTGACTGTTATATTTTTAATATTCTAATAAATCTTTATAGACTAGATTAGACTAGAGCAGAAAGAAGCCTTTGAAAAAGGTAAAAAAGAAAGAAATTCATAGTAGTCTGAAACCCAGCGGAAACGAAAGATAAAATGACAAATATGAAAAGAAAAATAATTTACAGGCGCACTGCGTTCGAGAAAAGGAAGGGAAGCGTGGTTGTTGGCGGTAACTTACTTTCTTTTGCCCAAAAATTATCTGCGGTTTTTTCCTTTTTTTTTTGCGAGAAAAAAGTTTAATTTTAGAATTACATCAAAAGTCTTTGGCCTTTGGCCGTCGAGACACAAAAGAAGCAAAAACAATTAACGATTTGATTATAATTATGAAATTACAGTTAGTTGACAGCCAACAATAACAAAGTCAGCACAAATAGCCGCGTCAAGCCGCCAAAGCAGCCACGGAAGGCGGTCTACGTGCTGAACAGTATGCTCGCACACACGCGCGCATAAATATATGTCTATATATGTGTATCAATAAGTAATACATATATATGTTAGTTATGTGTATATGTTTGCTTTTTAAATTTTGTGGGCCATTGACGTATCTGTGACGTCACGCTATGCCCACATGAAGCTTGAACTGGTTTGACGAACTCAACTAAGTAAACTGCGCTCGCAGCTTTAGATAAATTCATCGTTTGCTGATTAATCCAAGTGAAAATGCGCAAAACATATTTGCCTTATATGCGATTAACGCGTCGTACAGATGATGATGCGGAAGAAGATTTATCCAGTGATAGGAGTGGTTTGAGAATATTTTCAATGGCGTGGGTATCAAGTCATTGCTTTTAAATACAAAACAAGAAAAGAAATCTTAACTCCGGTTGCACCGAAGCTTTCTTACCCCCTTCCCAAATGAAAAAGTTTTCCATACAAGCACTTGATTCTGATCAATCAGTTTGCATGGTGGCTATAGGCTATAGTAATCCGAATTCGGACGTTCCGAAAAATGAGCAGCTTCTTGGTAATCCGTAATACCGTATCTGCTTTATCTTCATCGAATTTTAGTAGCAATAAAGACCTTAATATATATTCTAAGAGAGTTCTCTATCTATTCACCTAAAGCCTCGAGCGCCCATGATATCCCAGTTGAAAACCACCTTCTTGGTGAGAAAAAAACGGATGCAAAATGTCAGAACGATATCTCAAAAACTTGAGATTAGTTCGCATATACACAGACAAATGGACGGAGAGTACGACTCAGCTCGTCAGGCTGATCATTTATGTGGGATCTCCGACGGAAACATTGTGGCAAACTGTTTAGTGTATAAAAATATACCAATGACGCTTCTGATCTTATCAAACTCTCAAGTACAAAGCAAAAGTCCATTTGTATATAAAAATATAAAAAAACGCGTCAATCTAATTACGAAGAAAATATGCTAAGCGACAGATAGTCATACGTGAATATACTTGTATAGTATTAGGTTAGGTTAGCTTAAGAGCCGATCCTAAAAAGTATCTCACTGGGACAGCTTACAACGCCGGTCCATTGTGTGACATAAGACTTTTGCAAACCGACAAAGCGCTTTGAGCCTTTACAAATTTGTGGGGACGGCTAATGTCAGTTTCTGCTGCATCTCCTGGTTCGCCGAACCTCAGTCTTGCGAAACCCTCGTAGTCCTGGTATTAAGCACACTTTGCTGCCTAATTTAATAACCGCTCAGTACTCCAATTAAAAAAAAAAAACTAAGGTGATCCTTATTAACACTGAGCGTCAGTTGGGTTCTATATCTATAATTTTTTTAAGACGGCTCCTCTTCATGCAGTTTGCTGCTATACTTCTACTAGCGCGCCACGTCCACGCGACATCTGCAGGGAAAACACGATACGATCAGAAAGTCGCCGACCAGCGACTAGCAATAGATAAGCGCTTGATGTGTCAAGCCAAAGCACACACCAATACGCGCGGCAAAGCTTCAGCACTCGCTGTCGAAAGCACACGAAACGGAAAAGTGAAAAGCTCTGCTGTTGATTTCATATAGAGTAACATTTGCGTTGGGATTAGGAATTTTGCGATAAACTTCATACTAATTACTATTTGATAACACTTCGGACCAGTTTTGTCTGCTATTTGCTAGCGCTTATATTCTGCAAGTCGTTTTTTACCGATGATAACACGATTTTTTGCATTCCCCACATGCCATTGCCGACTTATTAAGCGATGATGCATGCGCGGCAACAGTGCACAGAGACACTTGTGGTTTCATTACGAACGCGATTATCCATAGAGCTATGATTTATCTACAAATAAGACACAACACTTCCTGCCACAGCCGGAGGAAAACGCAACGAAGCGACAGGCCCACTGACTGGTCGCCGCCAGGTGACCGCGCTGATAACGCATCGCAGAAAATTGCATGTGTGATGGCGAGTGACGGTGGTATGAATTTATTTAATTGGTGCTGTGGACAGTGGCGAGCGCGCTGGTAGAAAAAGCGGCATGATGTTTTGCGCCGGTAAATGTTCTGCTGCCTTGTAATAACACGATAAATTATGCTAAGCAAATTATTTACGGCTGCCAATAAAATCACGATACGCACGAAGGACGCGACGCCATGGCCACACAGTCGCCAACATGTAAATAATGATAAGCGTTAAATGTGCAACATGATGTGGAACTTCAGGCGTTAGCAGAACAGCGCATAACAATAATTAGAGTAAAAACGAGCGCGTTTTTGGGGCGAGTGGGGCGGCAAATTACGTGGCTGAGAGGCGCTTTCCTTCACCACTGGATAAGAGGCAAATATTTTGAAACTGTGATGGCATGCCACGGAGTAGTATGATTTGCAAACGCTATTGGTAATAACAGCTAGGGCTTATGTCAGCGGAAGTCATTCTTTTTGACAGCTTAAACACGTAACTTCATGTCAGTTATCATAAATGTCATAATAAAGAAGCTTGTTGGACAAGCACTTTAAGATAAAGTGAGGTTTGATTAGAAATACGAAAAGACTTTTTCGACTACCTAATAGATAAGCGCCTAATCGCCGAGTTTTCTAAATAATTCGTGCCTGTAATCGCCTACTGTGCCTCTGTCATAATACTAACCACGTTACTGAAAGTCTATAGTAGGCATGTGGCGTAATTCGTTTCTTACAAATTATCACATAAAAGCAAGGCGACGCCCACAGTAGCTCGTTGAAACTGCCAACCATCCGCCAGCCTGTCATTAATCAACCAAGTTAAAGTTATATGATACAGGGTGGCACGCCACATGCTCGCGACCGCCTGCACACAACAGTAATTAGTGGAAAATTAGCAAGTCTATGTTGTAAGTCAATCAACTGCTGCGCCAGCAAACAGCGTCTGACAGCAACTTTCAGCAAGTAAGCAAATACAAATAGCAGCAACAACAAGTGCAAATGCATTGCAACATCGCTAGTACGTCGACTGAAAAGCGCAATTCGCGCTGCCCGGTTACCTACCTTTTTCTTGGATGCCTCCGCACTGATTACATACAGATCCACAATGCCCAGCAGGCAGTCATCGCAGCGGCAGACGTCATCGCCCAACACCAGCGACCCCAGTGACCCGATGCTGCTGGCGGAGTCGAGCGAATCGGTGCGCCGCAAACGGCTGCCGCCCGGACCGCTCTGCGCGGCTGCCTCGATCTTGCGCGCCAACAGTTGCTCCATCAGTGTGCGCGGGCGCGAAGAGGAAGGAAAGAGAGCCATGTTCTGCGCGTGTGTGCTGCTGATTGTGGCTAAGAGTTGGCTCTTGCGAGTTTGTTGCTTAAGTCTTTTGATTTTCGATTGGCTTCAATTGCGCTACGCTACAATTGATGCTACTGATAGCAATTCTTGCGCGACTTATACCATTAAGCTTATGTAACTGAAAACGAATGGATGCAAACATACCTGCAATGAGAAAGAGAGAAAGGAGAATTATCAGTATAACGCAAATGCAAAAATAAATGAAGTTGTATAAAGATTAGAAAAAAGGCAAGTCCACTTGCGGACGGACAGCAATTTCGTGTTGCACAAACGCACCAAAAGCACAACTTTTACACCTTGTAAACAATGCACAATCTATGGCGACAAATTAACTTGCAACTACGGCACTTAACCATAGCTCTAACAGCAGTTATTGCAATCAAATCAGTTGTAACATTGCGGCGAGTTTCAAATTACTCACCGCCCCATCGGCCCCGCCCGCCGTTCGCGTGCACACCCAAAAGCAATTAACTACAAGAAAGGCGTCATCGAAGCCGCCGAAAATGGCACATTTTTTCACTTTAACAAACAATTACAAGCTCGCTACGCGCACTTAATCGCCGACGCGGACGCCTGTCCGAAACCGCCTACCAAGGCGCTCCGAGCGTGCGACATCGCCGCAATGGAGTCCATAGTGGTGTGGAGCACCTTCGTGGCCGGTGAATTCACATCGAACATTTCAATTAAAATTTCAATTGCCATGATTTGACAACTGCAATTGCATTTTGATGATATTTTTTACTTTTCTTGCTGCAATTTTCCTTTAGAAATTAAGTCACAGGCAATTAATTGCCGATTTTGGCATTGCAGTGGTACCAGAATTAAATCTCCGGTCAAACCGCGTAGCCGAAACTACTACCAGTTGAGCTTCCATACAGTTCTGGACTGATGGCCAGGGGTTGGAGCCCAAACACCACTCATACAAAAGCCAACCCTTATTCCCAGCTAAACGCCTTCGCCACTCAAACAACGCACCCGCAAACGACCCTTACTTTTCGATACTCCTAATCAAATATATGACTCTGATGCAAATATGCATTCAGAGGCCCATGCCCCGCGAGCGCAGAAAACACACAATCATATGCAACCTGAACAAAACAAAACCGCGTTCAACAAATTGCCGCTCAGGCGCCACAATTGGTTTGACGAATATTCCGTAAATGTCATAATTTCACAAATATGGCGCAAATCAGTCGCTAATGCTTGTTGCTATTGCAGGAAATATATGGAAAAGCTGTAGCATAAATGCTCAACTTTGATTTTAATAAATTCTGCGGAAAAATATGATTCCTCGTGGTGGCCAGCATAACAAGCGCTCATGGCCAGCGGCTGGTAATGTTGCGCCCTCCCAAACACTCTTCCGGTCACTTTAGCCTTAAGACTTACTTTATGCCAAATATGGGCATCCGTATAGCTAATACAAACGCCCATTTCATGGCATTCCCTCACAGTGCTCCATTTCCATTCTAATCACTTAGTGTACTCGCGAGCGCATTGCGTACGCTTGCTAAGCTCGCATAACTCTTTGCAAGACGTCGTGCAGCTATTCACTATAAGAAGAAAACACATCATCCTCGAAGCGAACTAAATGCGGACTGCGCACTGCGGCTTTGGCTGCTTAGGTGTTGCTTTCCCGCACATATGGATGCGCGCTCACTAATATTGCTGAACGCGGCACAGGCATGACGCTGTAGTATGCTGTAGTTTGCAGTGTATTAATATCACCTACATATATGCCAGCACAGTCAAGCGTTCGCTTGCTTTGTAAGGCACGTTGGGAAAAAGCTCATTGAAATGCAGTGCGCATCTTCAGCGGCAAAAAAAAGGGGCGCGCCAAGGGTGTGGGGGGTAGTGGCCTATAGTTATGCGCTCGGCTGCTATTGCGCTAATTACGCGCCGCTCATTTTGACAAATAGCCTGCCATGGTAGTAAATTTAATTAAATTAATTAGGCAGATATTCTTAATAATGCAAAATTAAAGCGCATTTAACGAAGGAGCTAATGAGGCATTTCTGATAAGCGCGCCGGCACATCTCAGCGGCAGCGCATAGCTGTGGCAAGTCGACTACAATAAATAGTATTATAGCTACTGTAAATGCACACTACTATTTTAATTACGCACTAACGAAGCGCGCCCGCTTGGCGCGGCTCATTTGTTAGGCTTCCTGGCAGCTTTCCTTTGGGACCATTACCCACCAGCATGGAAAAATCTTGAATAATTGATTTTTTCCATTGTATAATGGCGTTTAGCATTGCGCTTTTATAAACTAACCACCTATGAGAATTTCCCTGGAAACGGTTTGTGTGTGAACGCAATGCGCAAGTAATGCCTTTCTGATAACGCTGTGAAAGTAAAAACAAAACCAAAAAGGCATACCAATTGGATCAACGCGGTATTAACTGCTCGCAGTGCAAAGCACGATCCTCTATTACGCGCGCGTGTTTGCTTGCCCAAACATTGCATTCTCAGCAAGTTCTATATGCCGCATTTCTCAGTGCCGCAGTGGTGTCGCCAAAGAAAACTTGCGACCAAATCAACGCGCGCCAGCGCATTTCTCCATTTTTGAACTAGTTTGCTTATCCTGCGACTATTGCATTACGATTTCAACCGTGAGATAAGCACACGTGAGCGCGTAATTCCATCTGTCGTGGCGATCGTTATCGCGCAACACCCGACAGCGCCGCAGCAGCGGTGGCGCACGCATTGATTTATCGCGCGCTTAGTTGGTTTCATTGCAATTTTAAGTTGGCAATTTGTAGAAGCGCCAAGTGTTGCAGTAGCGCCAAATGTGAGAATAAATAGAGTGAAATTTATTTGCATAGGAAATTAGAATTGAGATAAAACTTGCATTCCATAAAAGCGCGACAAATTAATGCTGATATTTATATAATGGACAAAATACTGCGTAAAGCATTAATTTAACTGTAAAAATTAATTGGTGTAGTGTAAACGATTAAATGGAGAGATGTGTGAAAATTGAAGACCTTCTTCTCTATATTGTAGCATTTGCTACTCCGTTATCTGAATAACTGAACACCTATAACTTTAAAGCCGGCGTGAGGCGACCGATCGTTTTTACAAAATACGCTTTTCTTCTTCTTTAATGGCGTAGACACCGCTTATGAGATTATAGCCGTGTTAAGAACAGCACGGCAGTCTGTTCTTCTTTTCGCAAGGTGACGCCAATCGGAGATTTTAAACGAAGCCAGGTCCTTCTCCACCTGGTCTTTCTAACGAAGTAGAGGTCTTCCTCTTTCTCTGTTTCCCCCGGCGGGTATAGCGTCAAATACTAGAGCTGGAGTATTTTCGTCCATACGTACGACATGACCTTGCCAGCCCAGCCGTTGCCTCTTAATTCGCTGAACTATGTCAATGTCGTTGAATAACTCATACAGCTCAACGTTCCATCAAATGCGATATTCGCCGTAACCAACGCGCAAAGGACCATAAATCTTCCGCAGAACCTTTCTCTCGAAAACTCGTAACGTCGACTCATCAGAAGTTGTCATCGTCCATGCCTCTGCACCACAAAGCAAAACGGGAATAATAAGTGACTTATAGGGTTCTCAATTGCCTACTCAGTCCAAAGTAGCATCTGTTGGCAAGCGTTATCGAGGCTGACATTGTTGTTACTGCTAATGCTGGTTCCAAGGTAGACGAAATTATCTACAACTTCGAAGTTATGACTGTCAACAGTGACGTGGGTGCCTAATCGCGAGTGCAACGACTGTGATGATGACAGGAGATGTTTCGCCTTGTCCTCGTTCACTGCAAGACCCATTTGCTTTGCTTCCTTATCCAGTCTGCAGAAAGGAGAACTAACTGAGCGGGTCTGGAGTCCAATGATATCAATATCATCGGCATTCGCCAGCAGCTGTACACTCTTATACAAAGGTTGTACCTACTCGATTGAGTGCTGCAGCTCGAATTATTTTCTCCAGCAGCAGATTGAAGAAGTTGCACCATAGTCGCCTTATCTGAAACCTCATTTTCTATCGAACGGCTCGGAGAGGTCCTTCCCCATCCTGACGAAGCTTTTGGTATTGCTCAATTCTTTTAGGTGTGCTAAATGAGAGGTGGTGGGGTCCAGCTACACGGGCATACGATATGCCGTGGTAAATATCAGAAACCTTTGAAACCTATGAAAGTTCTGAGACTGCAATTTCAATAAAAAGGGATCCGGCATAATTAGAAATGCAGTGTTTGTCTGTCTGCCGACTCCGCGGCTTTTCCAAGACGTCTCGTAAATGTCAAATATTTTGCTAATAAGTCACTTCTAATCTGCAAGCAATTCATTTCTCTTTTTTGCGGCCACTCCTTCAACTTCCATACCCAAATGTATTCGAGTACATATGCATACAAATGACAACTGCTTATCCATTCCGGTGTCACACAAGTACCACACACAGCACTTCTGCGGGCTTCCAGTCCATTGTTGTGTGTCATTGTAGCGCTCTAATCGCCCATACCAATAATTTATGTCGGATTATAACGTCGTGTCACATAAATTAATGTTGCCAACTTATTTTGCGGCATTCGCAACCCGGCGTCGACCTGGCCGACGGCATCCCACAACAACTCCTGCCCGCGCCGCCGCCACACACCTTCAATCACAATTGCTGCCCAGTCTATTTAGTCTTTGCAGACCTACGCTCTAACACTCAGTGCATCTAGTAAATCTTGGGCAGACATACATCCATATATGTATTTGTGCCCAGGTTTATTTTGGCATGTAGTTGAACTGCTGTCAGTTTTTGCTGTTCGTTTTGTTGTGCGCTTTTCTATTAAGATTTTCCATTTGTTACTTGCCACAGTGCGCACCGCATGCCACAAAGCGCATGGACGGCTGACGGCCTTTCTGCTGCCCACAATGCGCACCACGTTGGCCGTTTCGGCGGTGTGTGTGTGCGCGCGCTTTACGGAAATGGCGAGCGACCAACGTGATTGCGTCAATTTCATTTTATTAATTACAATTTGCTTTTGCTGCGCAACAAACTGCAAGGCAATGGTCAGCGCTGATCGACAACAGCGGCCAGCGCAGAAGCGCCGAGTTGTCAAAAATCATAAAAACGACGCGACGTTACGAATACAGTATACCCACGCCCACGGATTTGTCAGCGTGCATTAAACACATAAGTGGAAGGCAACGAAGTCACCGGCTTAAAATGCTGCGGAGCGCGTCGCACTGATCATGACTGCTGCATCCAATAGGCAATGTTAAATTCGTACTGACATCTTGTTGACTGCCCGCTGGCATGTGTGCGTACACATTGCGGTTATAAGTGTGTGCGCGCATGTGTGGGTGTGTGCTGTCGCACATCTATGATTTATGTAGTGGCAAACAGCGCGTCCAAATATGGAACTACTTAGGAAACTGGCATTAAGCGGTTGCAACAATAAGACAATAACTACCCGATTGCCCAAACGCGTCCGCTGGAACGAAAGGTGTGCAGTAACGCTAAGGCGATGCATTCAAGCACTCGCCACATGAAGTGTTCCAGCTGTGAAAGTTGCTTCGACAAAGGCGTTTGTTATTTTTGCTGAGATTTTCAATTGCACAACTTCGGGCTTGCGTGTTTACGCCTTTTCGGCAGCAATCTAAACCTAAGGTGCATTATTTTGATTTATGAGTTCAAGCAGAGCCCAAAGTATTTATATCCTCCAGACATATTTTAAAGGCAATATCTACGCGTTGACACTCCGCTTTCCTTGAACGCATGTAAGCGCGTCTAATAAAACTTTACTTTGCCACGCATACGCAATAAATTTACGAAACGCTTTACAGAAAGCCATGTTCGTTTACATAGAGGCGCGCGCGTTGGCAGTCTAATCAAAATAAAGGTGTTAACTGCCGGTTCCAGATTGGTAGTAGGTGTAACTTATTAACTTAACTGGTATAATTGCCAGATGCAGCAAAAAATTATGATTTATGGACAATTCAGTGTAGAGCTTCCTCGACTGGAGCAAACCGCCTGGAAACATTAATTCAGTGATAATCAGCTCTGTATATGCCACAGGCAACTACCACTCCAGCCATCGGCTACCAACTCCATTTCTGCAGCTCTTCGCGCTTTTGCACTGCGTACGCGTACAAACATCTATCGCGTGACTCAACCACATAACTCAGCACCACACACCACATTGAAGTAATGCGCCAATCATAATTTCCATATTTGTCGCATATATTAAAAACGCGACACCAGCGCGGCCAAGAACGTAAAAGTGCAGCTGAATTGGTGACAATCGAAGCATAGCTAGCCTTCCAACCACTGCGACGACTCTGCACTATCTAGCCTTGCATTTCATCACCTCGCGAGCGCTCGTTGTAACCACAAATTAATTCCACACTTTTGCGAATTTGTCGTTGATACACCAATTGACTAATTGCCCCGAAGGCTTGCAGTCGCCAGCCACCTCGCACACATTTCTTACGCTATCAATGTTTGAATATTCCTTTAAAGTCGCTAATTACCAACTAATTCCGCCAGTCGGCCCACCAACTTGCCACTTGTTACTTGTCACTTGACACCGCTGGGGCGTAGCCAACAGCGCTTGCCGCACCGCGGCGCAATTTGATTTGTTTTTTATTGTTATTGTGTCATCTAATGATGACTCTTTGGTGAAGTGTTGCCAACAACAAGTGCCTGAGGTGGCAAGACAGCCACAACAACAATCAACAGCGCAGTATATCCGATAAATAAATATGCAACAAGTTTATTTATAAGCGCCTTTATTAGCGACTGAATGCGCCACATGCTGCCGGCCACAACAATTGCATGGGTTTGTGCCTTTGCTGCCGCTCTGCGGCTGCCACTGCGCTGATGACAGCAACAACGATGCATGACAATACACCACTCAGCCCACAATTGCCTTAGTCGCTGCCACTGCCTCTGCCTAAGCTGGTAGACAATAAATTTCAATGGTGATTAATGGACTTCGTTGCTCGGAAGCCACCAACTTATCATATTTCAGATATCGGCATAAATGCATATTTTGCGACGTGCCGCCGAGCCACCGAGCCGCCGCTCCGCTAAGTCTGCAGCAGCGCGTAATCCTCTAAACGGCACCAACTACTGCTGCGACTACGCACTTCTGTTTCTTCTATACGTGTGCAAGTGTGTGCGCGCGTGTGAATATGCTGCGGTGCGCGTGCGCGTCGAGCAGTGATTTAGCAGCGCGTTGCCTTGTTAGGCAAAATATTTATTTATGATTTACATATTTAGGCGCACTTCGATGCCAACGCGATTGCGATAAGCAATGAGTTTACTGCATCGCAAGGCGGAAAATGAAAACCAAAACAAACAAAGAAGACAAAATACAAAATAGATGCGATGCAAGAAGTCAGAGGTTGAAGTTGTTTTTCTTTGGCTTTAGATTTTTTCCGTGGGAACAATGAGATGCGAAGATTATCAATTAGAAATGTTTGCAGTTCAAGTGCGTTTGACTTCAAAATACGCTTTAAAAATTGTAAGCAGTTGAAAAGAGAATGGATTATACAGGGTTTGTCCGGAAAGTAATAGAACTGATTTACTTCCGCCGCGACTGTACTTCGCCTGGCCACACCGGGATCGTCAAAAATTGTAAAGCCGATGAGCTTACAAGAAAAGGCACCCACACCCAAATTCCATCATCCATCCATACGTGTACTCGTGCGCTGATATCGGTTTCGCATGGGCTCAGCAAGTGTTGGTCAGCAATCAGCATTTATGGATTGCGAAAGCTGGAAACTCAATAAAGTTGTGGCATGCTCTGGGCATTTTGTCGATCAGTCCAAGTGGGATTACTCGTGGCTTCACGAGAAATCAGAAATTTAACCTAACACAACCTCACCTATCCACACAAGGTTCATTCAACAATCGTCACTTCTGTAAATCGTTAGCCATATATGAAACTATTGGTCAGTGGAATGTTTAAATTCTCAAGTCCTAACACTGCAGAGACACTCTGCATATTTTGCGGTTCTTTTCACACAACAAGACTCATCGATTATAAAATTAGTAGTTTATCCTTTTCGATATATACGTATGTTCTTGTACATACATATTTTATACTTCCTTGCCACAGCCAACACCGCCAGCAAAGCAATAAGCAGTGTTTGCAATTATTGTGGATCTCTAATCGCACCATCACAGGAACATTAATATCTCGGAAATGCACGAAGCAGTCAGGCGAAAGATAACAAGAAAATATACAACGAATAATGATGAATGGAAGGAAACAAACAACCAACAGCGGCAACACAACAACGCGAACAACAGACAGACAAACGCTATGAACACCAGACGATAGGGGAGACGGCGTTGACTTCAGAATGATGCAGTGGAGCCACTCAGCTGCATGGCAGGAGTTTATTGGCAGTTGGAGAGTGCTGCACTGTGTAGAGTGGACAGGCTGACTAGTAGACTGAACACAAGAGTGAATGGCTAGCTAACTAAACTGACAGAATGACTCGCTGGCCAGCTCTAGCTAGTCCGTCCGTCTCGAGCGGCCTACAGAACTAAAAGCAAAATATTGTGCAAATTGTAGATGCAGAAAACTGATTGCAACAAGAGAGCAAAACTGGAAAATGAAAAATTGCTGGAACCTTGTAGTGAAAAACAAGAACGTAAAAACGAAAACAAAACAAAACAAACGCAACATAGAATACAGTAATGAGGAAACGAAAGCATGCAGTAATAAAAGACAGTAGAAAAGTAGAAGTAGATTTACTGAAAAGACGCACGCAATAATTTTCCACTGAAGCCGCCAGCATGTTTTTGTCTCGGCGATGATTGAACGCAGGCAGATATGAGTAATAATAAAAGTCTGCGAATAAGGAGACTCGTTGACGGCTGCCAATGGCCAGGAATTATGGCAAAGAGAGATATCACAAGTGTCAATATGTAACACAGATATCCATAGAACTTATAGCATATAATTAAAGAGCGGTGAGTGCGAAGCATTTACGCAAATTATAAATATTAATTTAAAAATCGTGAGTACTTACGATTGTCGCCGCAAACGAAAGGTAAATCACTTTTCATACACAAAGCTTCGCACAGTATCGGTGCTTTATCGACTTTCGCCACCCACACATACGCAAATGGATTCGCAACGAAGCCGCTACTAACGCTGCCAAGAGCTAACTGTATTTGCGCTCTCTCCACGGCCCAACCCGAAGCTAAGGCGTTACGTGTACGACGTTCTTTATAAATACACGCTATGTGCTACACTGACAAGTTTAAACGCTGCGCAAACAATCGTTGATAGAAATTCCATAAAACAAATGTCAACAATAAGCGTTTAGAATTTTTAACTGTTCAAAACACTTCAGCGGGACACAATTTTAGCAGCGTACTGCACGCGTTTGAGGTGCGCGCACAACTAATCAAGCGTTCGAGTCGCGAAAGCGCATTTAGTCTGCCATAGAATCGGGGCTGCACGTTGGCGGGTGTGAAGAAATTAGAAGCTGCGTGAAGAGCGCGCCCGCCTTAAGACAGCACCACCGGCAGCGCATGCAACAGCACCGCAACTGGTACGCATCTTTCGCTCCGCGGCATGCGAACTCACCACTACTGATAGACCGCGAACTCACCTCAGTATGTTGCCCGCTGGCTATGCCATAAGATTTATTTGTCTAGCGGCACTGTGCGTGCGCAATGCATTTCCGCGAGCAGCCTCTTCCCAACAGCGCAACTGTGGCGCACAGCAATTGCAGCGTCGCAGCGAAGGGTAGTTGCATGCATGGAAAATACAGCATAGAGCCAGCAGCCTAGCAGTGAGCGAGTGTGAAGCTTTGCATGCGCGCCGCGCATTGATTTCGAGTTAGATTGGTCAGTTATACGCGCTGATACACTCGCCTGCCACAGTTGTTGCTGTTTCATTCTATTGTAGCAGCTGCCAGCAGCGCATCAGCGCACTGACGGTATACTACACCTCAGGCTAACAAGCCATTGCATTCGCCAAGTACGAAAAACTAACACACACAGACAACCAACATGCGATGGCACTCTCGCCGTTTGCGACGCAGCAAAGAGTGAGCGCGCAAAGTCAATAAACACGCAATAGCCACAGCATCAGTGTCTGTGCAACGCGCGCCGCTGCGACAACTTCCGTGGCGTGACAGCATTAGTTGTGCGTTGTTGCAGCAGTTAGTAGTTGTTTGTTTCTGATGCGCAGCCTGTCGCATGTTGCGCGGCAATAAAAGCATCGCGGCATATTATGAGACCAATGAGAGAAATTCGAGTGCTTCGACGCATCGGTAGTCTCATTGCTTGGCCAATAAATTGCAATGAAACACTAATAAAAGTCATGGATTAGAGGAATATGATTACAATAACAACAATTGCAATAGGTCTTGGGAAATTTTTTTAAAGTATGACAATCTTACCCAATTTAAGTCATAAAGCAGTAAATTTCGCATTCAAGTATTTAACAGATACAAACGCTTAAGTTTAGACAAATTGTCCACCCATGGTCACTATGAGTCTAGGACCCCTTAAATAGCACAAAATAATAACAAGGAAAATATCACTTGCATATCTGTCTACGCCATCTCAGCCTCAGTCTTCCGCCTTAAGTTACGATTCAGAGAAAGTTTTGGCTTCCTTCGAGTGATGGTGCATTTTTATCAAAGAATTCATACTAACATATCAAATATCTATGTCCATCTATAAAGCTTTAGTGAAGAATTGCAAGTAAACACAGTGAGTAGCGGAGAAAGACAGGTTCTAATTTGTTGGTTAGTTATATTTTTATAAACTGTTTGAGAATTGTACGTATGTACCAGTCATATGAATTAAATACTTGGTTTCGAACTGAAACTATGAATAAGAGAATCCAAAGAGTGCGCCTAGTCGGTACAAATCAGTAATACTGGTTACGCAAAGGTCAGAGAGCTAGTTGAAAAATTCGTCAATTCTTTGTAGTATTCCCCAACTTGAAATTTCCACCTGCAGCTGTCAGACAATCGCATGCCACCCATGAAATATGGCACTCGACGTAAACCGCCCTGCAATATACTTTGTTCACACAAGTAGATGAGTTTATCAGGGCGGCACTTAGCTTGTCGACTTCGGTTGCTCAGCTGCTACTGTGGCGGTGATTGGTGGGAGTTGCGTTGGCCTGGGAGCACTGTTTGGACTCCAGAACAGAACACTTCGAAACTTTTTTGCTCAAATGACATAAATCACGTAGCTGCAATTTGCCTCCCTCCGCCGAGCTTGCTGCAAGCCCGCATGCCGCATTGCTTACTCTAAGAATGTCTGCATATTTCAAAGCTTTGGTTTTAGCTGTTGCGTCGAGTGCTGCTGTTGCTGTTGTTGGCGTTTCTTTTGGTGTTGGTTGTCGGCAAGTGTTGTTTGGTGATTTCGAGCACTTAAGTGGATTTTAAATGGAATTTATTGGTGCCTGCTGTTGTTGCGCGATAATTTCTTCATGTTATTATTTTGTACTGTTTTGTTGCAGCAAGAAAAAACAGCAAATTATTAGCATTGCTTGATGATTGCGGCTGCCGACGACAGTTTTGTCAAGCGACGGCATGCTTGTCATAGTTGCTGTTAATCTTTGCTATTTTCGAACAGCGTTTTGTGGCAAGTTGTTGCTACTGCAGCGACAATTCGCGCACCTCAATTAACGTGCAACATTTCGCCTTACAAGAAATGCATTAGTTCGTCACCAATGCTACGTTTACCTACCACGACACGCCAAGCGACATAACAACATGTTCCATTACACCAGCGCTATCGTCATCCGGCAACCGGCAACCGCTCCGCTGGTCCACTGCATAGACGCGCACTAATCTGTCCGCTGATAAGCCGTATGCGACTTTTAACTTAAGCTCACCTGCTTTCGCGTCCGAACTTCAGCGGATTCGCGGCTGTGGCAAGGCACATCGATTGCTGTGCAAAATCAACATGAACCACATTCCGTCAGGCAATACGAGATCAATCAAGTTCTTGATGGGGCAACAACAGCGCTCAGCCGACAGGCTTACAAATGGCAGGCGAATTGCAAAACACTCAACGCTTGCTAACAACTGACCGTAGGACGAACGTATCGATGGGTAAATGGCAAATAAATAACACCATATAACTGGATTACTTACACACATATTAAAAGCGGTCGACGAAGGACTGCATAATTCTAATGGCCGTGGAATTGTTGACACAGCGGCAATTTGCAGCACTGTCAACGTTATTGCAACTTAATCAAATGCGCATGCAACATGTCAACTGTGACTCTTCCGCATCAATGCCACTGTCCACCGTTCGCTTAGCATTCACCAATCTGACATCAGTTCGCCTCCACTCATTTGGCTTCCGTCTAAGTTCCCATTACTGCAAAGTAATTTGTATTTTAATTTCGCCCTCAATATCTTGATGGGATAATGCAACCGACGTCTTGAGTGTCTTAGACGTGCGTACGCTCCGAGGTCCTAACATCGACTCGGACCACTATCTTGTTGCAGCCAAGATTCGCACCCGCCTCTGTGCAGCAAAAAACACTCGCCAACAAACACAAGGAAGGTTCGACATCGAGAAGCTGCAATCACAACAGACAGCCAAACGATTTTCTACTCGACTTGCACTCCTGCTCTCTGAGAGCACTCGTCAACAACTGTAGGACAGCATTTCAAGCTCCTTACGTACAGCTGCAACCGAAATCATTGGTTTTCGGAAAAAGCAAAAGAACAGCTGGTTCGACGAGGAGAGCCGCGTTGCAGGGGAAAGAGAACAGACTGCCAACCTCGCAATGTTACGATCGACCACAACACCTGCGGGATGGGATAAATACCGAGAATTTAAAAAGAAACGAGACGCATTTGCAGACAGAAAAAGAAAGAGGCTGAAATGCGTGAGTATGAAGAGCTTGACAAGCTGGCCGACGGGGGTAATGCACGAAAATTCTACGAAAAATTCGGCGATTAAAAGAAGGTTTCAAGACCGGAGCATACTTACTCTTGTAGAACCGCCAGAGGTGATCTAGCAACCGATGCCCAGAGTATACGAAAATTAAGGAGGGAACACTTCTTTAGCCCGCTGAATGGCTGTGAAAGCGCAGCACCAAGAGAAGGCGATCCCGGTTCCCCAATCGATGACGATGGAGCAGACGTTCCATTGTTCGACCATGAAGAAGTTCGAATAGCAATTACCCGTCTAAAGAACAACAAAGCGGCGGGGGCAGCTTTTGACAGCACTGAATTTGGTATCAAATCGCAAAACTAATACAGCTGTGTAAACTGACGTTAAGCAATATCAAAAACCCAGTCGGGATCGGGAAGGACCTCTCCGAGCCGTTCGATACCAAACGAGGTTTCAGACAATGCGACTCCATGTCATGCATGTGGAGCAAATATGAAATTCACATCCTCGAAACCTTATCTTATATGAGCTCCCTACAGAAGGACACGAACACACGAACGAGCACAAATCAACCCACCTCAATATACCTCGTTATGTGACTGCTGCTGCTGTTATCGCCACATCAACAACCAAAGACCAGCAGCCAGCGCGTTGTAAATTCAATCTAACATGCCAAATCGGCAAAGACCAAAGTTGGCAACTGCTGTCAACACCAGGCGGACATATGTACACCAGGTTAATTACGATCAGCCGTCTGCGCGCTGCACCGGGGCGAGAGGTGTGCCGGAAGCTGTGCAGCCTTATCAAAATCATGTAACAATCCATTACCGTAGGTGGTCTTTGGTGATAACTCGTAAATTTTTAGATAAGAATCAGTGATAGAAATGACACTAGTCCGGTTAATTATGCACTGAGCGAAATTTTTGTAAGTATAAAGTTAGTAAAGATTTAGATGTTGGGTTTAAGAGATGTATGCATATCTCTACACCGAAATATTAGGTAGTCGAAAAAATCTTTTCGTATTTTGTCAATAGATGTCGTTGCAGTCGTGTATCTCCAGTGCTACCAATCACATGTCATATGGTATTAAAACGGTGAGATTTTAGGCTTCATTTAACCAAAAAAAATTAAATTCCGGAAAGAAAAAAGTTACATCTGTTCAAAAATGAGTGAAAATAATATTAATATATTTTGAAATTTTTGTCTAAAAAAGGAAAGAATGCCACGCAAACCACCAAAAAAATTTGTGAAGTTTACGGAGACGATGCTATCGTTGAAAAATTCGATGAAATTATGGAAAAGATTGACCAGGACCGTCACATAAGCAGCCATGACATCGCTAAGGACGCTAACATTTATCATCAAACGGTTTTGAACCATTTAAATAAGGCTACAAAAAGAAGCTCGATGTTTGGGTACCACATGAATTGTCTGTGAACAATTTAATGGACCAAATTAACATCTGCGATTCTTTGCTGAAACGAAATGAAATCGAAACATTTCTGTAACGAATGGTAACAGGAGACGAAAAGTGGATCAAATACGACAACAATGTGCGAAAAAAGATCATGGTTCAAGCGTGGTGAAGCTCAACAAATGGTCGCAAAGCCAGGATTGACGCCTCGAGAAGTTATGCTGAGTGTTTGGTGGTATTGGAAAGGAATCATCCACTATGAGCTGATCCAGCCTGGTCGAACGATTGATTATACATTTTATTGTCAACAACTGATGAGATTAAAGCAAGCAATCGAAAAGACGGCCAGAACTGATCAACAGAAAGGGCTTCATTTTCCATTAGGACAAAGCTGGACCAGACACATATTTGATGACTCGGCAAAAACTTGGAGAGCTTGGCTAGGAAGTTTTGATGCATCCACCAAGTAGTGCTAACCTTGCACAATCTGACTACTATTTGTTTCGGTCAATGCAGAAGTCTGTGAAAATTATTTGTCATTAAAGTTCATTATAAATATAAAAAAAATAAGTTGAAGTTTGATTAGAACTACGAAAATTTTTCGACTACCCAATACTGAACGTTTTTGCAAGTGTCAGAAGTTTTATCCCTGACAATGTTCAGTACAACTTGAATTCTCTCTATTGGTAACTGCACAAGTCTTACTTTATGCGATCGGAGTAAAAATGCTAATTACAGATGCAAACATGATGAGATAAAAAGAACAACAGCGACAACAACACCAACAACAAATAACAAAACCAATAGTTATCAAGAAGTGTGCTGTAACAGGCATAGGCGACAAGATATCATCTCAAACATGCCACATAGCACATGCCACACGCCACATGCCACAAATGCGCAAACAACTTGTACTAAACAGGCTATAACAACAACAACCACCTCAGCAGAGTGCATCAAAACAATGGCACATATTAGAGGCGAAAATGAAGTGATGCGCAAATATATGGCCCTTTGGTGGCAGCTGCAACAACAAACAGCAGCATGACGACACAGAAAATGCCACGGACCACGGTAAGTGTTGTATGCCAAGCGCTGTTGAACATGCTAAAACTTATGTTTTAATTAGGAAAGTGCGAGCGGATCGAATTTCGCTGTGTAAACATGAAAACACGCTGACGCGTCGCCCAAAGCAGTACTGAATGGGCGGACAACAACAGGCAAATGGAGCGTCAGCCGCGGTAAGGATGACATTTTAGCTTAAAATAGCCTGCGCTCAGTGGAGATAAGCGCCGAAACGGTAACGGTTTGAAAGTCAGCCAGATTTATTCTGCACTATTTTTGCCTTCGAATTACACCAGTGACACTTAGATAAAATGCATGAGAGCTCTTATTGAACGCTGACAGAGATTGATGTGGCCATCAGCGTACGTTTTAATTGGCATAAACGCAAAGTTTTCCTACGCAATTTTCAACTAATTTTCCTATGCATTCATGTGGCGTAATCTTTTGACGTCGACAAGAGGCTCTCCGCCACAGTCCAGTGTCCAGGCGCCGCAGCAAGCGCCTAATTGCGCTGTCAGGTGACACTGCTGGTGCGCTCATAATCAATTAACACTGGTTTTGTAGGCCATTACATAGCACTCCATGGCACAGCGGAGCTTAAGCCGGCATGTGCGCGTTTTAAAGATTACACGGCGGCGAAAATAAACGGGCTGCATTAAAGATCACACTGTGCACCAGTGAAAACTGGCAAACATGTAAAGCGCAGGTTGATAACTCATTTGCAGCGTGGCGCTGCGTTATTTTCGTGCAACCGATTTATTGATTTTTCCATAATAAATCACCTGCCACAGTGCGCTTACAAGAATTTATTACGCAGCACAAATCTTATGCCACAGCGGACGCCAACACCAACACTAAACAGTGCCGACATCACCACAAAAACCACCACCACCACCGCAGTCAGACCCCGCTAGTTCACCACAATTATCATTACTTCCACCTGCAACATGCTACAACGCTGCGGCATGCAACATGAGCAGCGCGCGCTTACATCTTCTAAAATTTGAATTATTTCGCTGTCGCTGATATTCCTATCCCGCCAACTATCCCACTTCGGCTGACTGCCGCAAGTACCGTCGATGCACGTTGTTGTTGTCGCCTCTGACATCCAACTGCGGCCGTCAGTCGACGTCAACACAGCCATTTTGATTTAAATGTCCATAAATCAGCAGATGGATCGTGTGAAGCGGACAGTTCGGCGACGGCGCCGGCAGCGGCCAGCAAATGGAAATGTTTACGATGAACAACTAAACTGTCTACAATAAAAACACTGCATAAAAGCAAGCAATCAATGGTTCTAACAGTAAACGCTGCGTACAAGCCGCAAAACACGCACCTTGTTGCAGCGCATGCGTGCCACTTGTTACCTATACTGAGTACAATTGCGTTTTCCCATCTAAGTCCTCCTCATTAAATTCGTTTATTGCCTCCCTACTGATTTGGCGCAGGCGCTGTGCATTCGACTCGCATGTTTATTGCTTGTGTTGCTGCAATTCTGCTTGCCACATTTGCATGCCAACTCAATGCGGCACAGGAGCTTTGTGCGGGAGATACGCCACCGGCAAGGTGCAAACGGCGCCGCATGCTGCACTTTATGTGTTGCATGTGCTCGCTGTGTAGTTTGCTGTGATTGCTCGTTAACGGAGTTGTTGTTGGTTGTCTGCCGAAATTGCCGAATGCAAATGAGTTAATGCTACAGGTTGCTCCGCTTGCGCTATCATTGCCACTCCACCACTCTACGTGAAGCCACCACTGTGGTAGCAGTATATGGGCGCCTAAAAGCATGCACCGCAATATTACTTCACACAAAAATGGCGACAAATTGAAATTTTGCGTCAATTTTGGGACACCCTGTATTTAATTCCAATCTTGCGTTAATTTTGGGATACTCGTTATAATTAATTTACACTAATATAACATCAAAGATTCCTAAATTCTGCAGAAAAAAACACAAACGCTACCCACTCCACGATAAATCAATTATTCTTCTTCTTTACTAACGTAGAAACCGCCTACGCGATTATAGCCGAATTAACAACAGCGCCAGTCGTTTCTTCACTTCGCAAAGTGGCGCCAATTAGAGATTCCAATCGAAACCAGATCCTTCTCCTCTTGGTCTTTCCAACGGAGTGGAGGTCTTCTTCTTCCTCTCCCCGGCGGGTACCGCGTCGAATACTTTCAGAGCTGGAGTGTTTTCGTCCATTCGGACGACATGACCTAGCCAGCGGAGCCGCTGTCTTTTAATTTGCTGAACTATGTCAATGTTGTCGTATATCTCATACAGCTCATCGTTCCATCGAATGCGATATTCGCCGTGGACCATAAATCTTCTGCAGAACCTTTCTCTCGAAAACTCGTAACGTCGACTCTTCAGATGCTATCATCGTCCATGCCTCTGCATCATTTGGCAGGACGGGAATAATGAGTGACTTATAGAGTTCGCTGAGACGATCAATAGCTCATATCTGACCAGTTCAAAACTAGATAAAATGTTATTTGGATGTCAGACGAGTGCCATAGAAAGATATAAAAATTCCAGCGGAGTACACAGCTGCTAGAACGTTTTAAACTTACAAGAGGGTCAACTTCACTTGTTCTTTAGACAAATCCGAGGCAGAGTCAATACTATGCCTGCTGGGAACGATCAAAAGAGAAATTTATATGCATTTTGAACAAATAGCTCAGAGCAGAAGGAACTTAAAATAGCCCGCTGCAAATTAACAAAGCAAATATGGCCCAAATATGGCCCAAATATGACAGAAAGAGAACCCAGGGCCTACTATTTATGTACAGAAATATTATATAAAGGCTTTCAGCTACTATAACGGGGCACAAGCCTTGAAGGGAATAAAGAAACGGATTTCCACTTTCTTTGTGAATGCCCAGCTCTATTACAAACCCTACGACCCTACTTGGAACCCATACGGTACCGAATCTTGAATGGTTGTCCACAAAAAGCTTAACGTATGTAAGTAGTTTCATTGAGAGCACCAAATTGAGCGCAGCGATGAAACAGGATAACCAAATTATAAGTCTTGCGATAGTGCATCAAGCGCTAATTGAGCCCATGGTAACAGCACTCCCGCGCTACCTATCTGTCTAAAGAATCTAGTACCGTGCGAAGTTGAAATGCAAGGTGCAAGTTCGACCCTCCAATACTGAAAACGGAAAACAAGCTTTCGGTCTTTTTTATTTGATACGACGAAGTTTACGTAAGAGTTCCTCACTGCGGAAAATATAAAGTTCTGTCGCGAAAAGGTGCTTGGGAATAGTCAAGGGATTAGCGGTCTTAAAAGCATTTTCTCTTCAGAAATAGTCACTAAGCTCGCTCGATAGTCCTCAATGTCAATTGCAATTTCGCTACGTCAACACTTCAACGGCCTCGAGTGCTAATAAAAACGCCGCGGATCTCGTGTGACAACAACTACAACCCTGAGACAAACAAACGAATTAATCAAAAATTGAAGATGTACTCGAACTGAAAATAAATAGCCGAATCGAAGTGAATTAGTTTAAATTACACACTCGAGTGAACAAATTTACAATTAGAAATTAACAAACGTCAATGCCCAATGGCAAGCGATTCGCTACGCATATATACATATATGTATTTGCAAATACAACAATCTATACTTGAAGTGGGTGTGACGTCGATTTCGCGGTTCAGCGCTATGGAAAACGCTCGTTCGTCGGTTGGTGTGGCCGGCGGGCGGGCTGCGAAATGCTCCACATTCGACATGGAGTGGCGACGTGGTGACTGGCGCATTCCACTCACAGAGATATCGCTTAAAACTAAAATAGAACATGAGTTATGCAATTAGCGCTCATATCACAGTGAAGTCGTAGGCGCTGAAAGCTCAATGGCAGACCAACAAAAGCGTTACAAATTGCTACCGTCCATTCGACGACGGCTTCGTTCACAACGAAATCATAGAAACACGATTTTTACACGGCAATAACGCTAATTGAATTCTAACACAATATTATTTTTTCTTTTTCAACTAGAAATCAGCACAAAATCCACTTTAAAGTCACTGCGCTGAGCGTGCAATCATCAATCACATCACCAAATCCATGCTACGGCCGAGCTTACCGCTGAAACACCAGCGAAAAAATGGGAAAAAACGGTGTGGAATTGAAAACAAAACCAAAGACAACAACAATACGATCGCGTTGTGACGTCAATACAAACCATGGAAAATTAACAACTAAATCGTCGATGGTGGCGGCAACAAACCGCATGAAGCATGACAAGCGATACATTTTCGAAAACCGTTGAAACAACAACAAGAACACGCTGCAAAAAAGTGCTATGCTCATGAGCCTAAACAAAGGGGGCAATGAATATGAATATGAAATAAAATTATCAAAAACAAAAAATCAGCAAAATTAATTTAATAAATAAACTACAACAAAGGCTAAGCTCACACCAAACCAGTTTTTCGGACAAACAATGGAAACAACAAGTCTCAGAACGCTATTCGGATAAAAGCCAGACAGCTTAATGCAGCGCGCATTTTTTATCATCGCACACACACACACATACAACATATTTATATTTTGATTCGAGATTTAAAAAAAAACCTCTAGAGTTGATTATTTGGTTCTGCAAGGCTTGGCATAAGTGCACTTATTGCAAAGTGGTACGAGTTAGTTTCATACAAGAATATAAGAAAGCTAGTTTCGGATTTCAACACTATAGTATGCTAAGTGCTTCCACACAGCGCTTGTGAAGAAATCTTAAGGACAAACTTTTTGCAGATATTGAGGAATATCACTTCTAAAATATAATATACTATAATGGCCATGAAAGAAGTTCAAACCGTTGAAAATATTGGGTAGTCGAATAAGTCTTTTCGTATTTCTAATCAAACTTCAACTTATGTCTTTATATTTTTACTAATAAATAAATAAACAAATATGTATCATTTTAGTCTAAATTAAGGATCATAATGTACTCTTTCTCTTACTTAAGTACAATGACACTTTAAGGATATGATATTTCTCCTATTCTCTTTTTCCCTTCGTTTTATCTTGAGGATATGATATTTGTCCATCTTCATCTCTTTCTTTCGCCTTCAGCTCTTCCTCTCCTCTCTCTTTCGGATGTGAATTTTTTCCATTTGCTCTCACTCTCTCTCTACGCCTCGCTCTCTTTCTTTCTCAAATATATCCTCAAATAATAGGCCTTTTAACTTATGCACCGGCCTGGTCTAGGGATATAAATTTGACACTTCAATGCTAAATAATCAAAGGAAGTAGAATTTATCTACATTATGATCACCGCTGTATTTTTTGACATTTGATAAAGAAATGACTTTCGGTCCGAGGAAATCTCAGTACATCATTAATTTCTCTTTCGAGAGGCGAGAAAGCGCCAATTTATTGTAACCAAGTATTTTCATAGTATTTACGAACGAAATATATTTTCATTTCCAATTTGGCAATAAATTGCTGATTCCTCGGTCAATCGCTTCGCCGCTTCCCTTCCTGCTCATCGTTCTCTCAAAACATTACATATATAACGAGAATCCCGACCCTATCATAATTTCTGCCAATCGTGGTTTCCCTCATATCAATGCAATGCATAGGTTTCCATGACGTCAATAGACCAAAGTGTAAACAACCGTTGTACAGAAATAGCTACACACAACAAAGGGGCACTCTAATCAGCGGCGATATAATACTCGTACAGCTGCCACTTATCAGCACCCTCCACTATTATAACCTCTATTTAAAACAACAATAAAAGTGCTGGCTTCACACCTCATCAACCGCTGAGCAAAAGGTGGTTGCACGGCGACGGAAGCTTTATTGATGATTATCGCCGCCGCACACAATTGCACCAACTGCTAAGCAGCGCCAACAGCAACACCTTCACTTATCGTCACCACTCTCTCATTATCGCCAGCATCGACGAACTAATAAAGCAATTACAGAACACACACTTTCACACACGTGCCCACGCACCCAAATAATCGGCTGTTTCCCAGACGACAGACGACACGGCGTATACGCGATCTTTGCGATCTTTTGAGCGAATCTTTTCCTTGCGCTTGGAAATATTTGCATACGCACATGCATATACATAAGTGGGGTAAGCGGCGATATAAATGGAATTTTTATGCTTCAAGGTCAAACCGTAAATTCATTTGTAATTCGTTGCACGACGCTTGCTTTATCGCACTTGTGAACCAAGTCGACGTTACACCAACTCATTTGTGTGATTAGATTAACTGCGAGTTCGCGCACAACTGCGCAGCAGTGCGGTGCAGAAGCGGCAGTTGTGGTAATTTTTATTATTATTGCTTTTGGTGTTTGTGCCATTGACGTCACTCCAAGTTTGACGCTCGTTTTCTGTATGATATATTGCTATGCTCTCACGTATAGTTGTTGTTGCTGTATAGAAGTTGACTCCTCTTGATGGTGCTTCATATTGACGTGAATTGATATTTGCAGAGCCGCTAATATTGGCAGTTAGAGATTTTTCAGTTTCCGTAGGAGATTTCGACTTTAGCAAATAATTATTGATAGTGTTAATTTATTTTGATTAGAACGTTCATCAAAAACTTTCCGGCAGTTCTGCAGTTTGACAGCCTCGCATGCTTCAGTTAGAGAATAGAATCGAAAGCGTTTTGGAAACGCGAGCAAAAATTAGCGTCTGGATTGAATCCTCCTTCAATTAGTGCTAGCGTAGTAGAGTTATCCACCAAATCGCGATACATCATTTTTCAATTTGGGGAATATTGTTGAGCCTCCTAGGGCTTCGTTTAGCTGTGATGGTGTCAAGATTACAGAATGTCATAAAAGGAGGTATTAGTAAGGGCCCACTAAGAACATTCGACAGCTTTCCAATTAACTGGCAACGCTCGAGGAGCTTGAACACAACATTCAGCGCGATTTGACCAAAATATCAGCCGAAATGCTAAGCCGATTCATCCTTCCATCCATCCATGTCTCTGATGAAGACCGGAAGAATTAGCAAGTCCAAAGTGAAAACGATGCTGATTGTCTTTTTTCACATTAAAAGCATTATCCACCACGGATTTGTTCCTCCTGGACAAACCGTCAACGCCATGTTTTACGTGGAAGTCCTCAAGAGACTCCAACGAAGGGTCAATCAGGTTCGACAAGACATCGCACCCGATTGGAAGTTGCACCAAGGCCGGCATCGCAACGCTTCCGCAGTAGCCCTACGGCCCAGATATGGCCCCCGGACTTTTTTTTGTTTCCTTACCCGAAAAGGCCGATGAAAGGCAAGCATTTTGAAACGACAGAGGGGATCCAAGCAGCATGCCACTCGGCTTTCAAAGCGATTCCGGAGAATGTCTTCCATGACGCCTTCAATTCTTAGAAATCGCGCTGGCAGCGCTGCATTGACGCAGAAGGAGCCTATTTTGAAAGTTTTTAAAGAATTGTAACGATTGTAACGAAATAAATTTTTTTTAATCGACTCAGTCCTATTAGTTTCCGGACAAATCCTGTATTAATAAATTATCGACGGATTTTACTATTTCTTGCATATAACTAGTGGCGAATGGACCTGTCAAGCAGTCTGATTTTCCGATTTTTTTTTCTACGAACTGCAACGTTTTCGGCACGTTTTCGGCAAGCTATGACATTCTTCTTATTTTCTCACATATTTCGAATCTTGCAGTGCGCTTCAGCGATGATGACGTCAATTACATTCCATAACAATTAAAAAGACACGACTTAGCCAGACCAACGGGCTATAGCACATAACGTTTATCTCAACAACAATTCTTCCGGACCGGAAAAATCCAAAAAAAAAACCGCTTATCACAAATTATTAAATTAAAAAGAAAGTAATTGCTGAAAGTCGCCGTAAAAAACTCGCTCATACTTGTTTACAGGCTGTCAACTAGCAGATAGCACGCTGCGAACGACGGGTGGAGGTAAGACTCGAATTTGCTAAATTAAAGACGTCAGCGCGTTTAGTGACCACATATGTACTTGTGCCGATGTGGATTTGTGGTCTCGGAGGGCTGGGCATTAGCTGAACTCGTATTATTTTAAAGACAAGCAGTGGTTCGACAGACAGCCGTCGTGTCGTCTTTAATCCGTTGGCTATTGTACGCGCATGATCTGCCATGTTGCTCAAGTATTACTTGGCACACAAAAAGCAACTGACAAAGCGTCCAGGCTTATCGAGTAATCCATTGAAATGTGACGCCTGCAGGCTTAGCGGTGCCACTTGTACTTATTTATTTATTTATTTACATTCGCGAACATTTTGTCTTCAATATCACTTACGTGAGCATTAGCAGCTTTCTCGTAATACGGCGATTTATAAGCGTAGCGTCTGTCGCCATTTGTCATCCACTGTCGATCGCGCACATATGCCGCTGGCTTTGTGGGCGTATGTGTGTGCTGAGTATTCACATTTGCGATTGCTATCGCAGGCGTCCGCCACCACTTAGGCCATCAGTCGGAGGTGTGTATGCCCGTGCGCGTCACTCTAATTGCTGTCGAAATCTTTTGCGCAACGCGACTAACGTCAGAGCGGCCGCACTCGCAACTCTGCGCGCCGCCTTGGCCACGTTTCTACACCATGCATTGATTTAAGTTTTCAATGCGCATTGGCAATTTCGCTATGCCTTGGTGACGGTGAGCGTGTTTAATTGATTGCCCGGGCTCATCGGCGGATCGTGTGTCAAATATAGAAGGCGATATATGATTATCGATAATTAAACTACGCTCATAAATATCGGCATTTGATGGATTTGTTATTCTGCGATAAAAGAAATATAAATAAACGATTTGCTGATATGGCAGCGCTATGATTAGCGGATGTTGTGCACTGAAGTGCCTCAGGTGCGCATTTACGGCGCGGCCTGCCCATTTTTCCACCGTTTATGACCGCTATTTTGATCGAAAAACCAATCAACCTTTATCAGCGCAGCTATCAAAAGTCACCGAGTCATAAAAGTCGCGCCGCTGTCACATAAACACGACACTTGCTTGCTATTATTAATTTCATGTACCTGTTGTTGGGCCTTCCCCGCAAGCCCCTCCACCGATTACACTGCAGCCAAATGGTCGACAAGCGGAGAACGACAAGTGTTGTAATGAGCAATGTAATTGAAAATAAGTGGGGTGGATGTTAGGTTCAATAGGGGATCAGTTTTAGTTAAAGTATACGCAAGGCGAAGCTACGCAACATATTTGTAGAAGAAGATACGCCAAGCAACCAATATCAAAGAGTACATTTATGTCAAATGCTCTAAACAAAGAGTGAAAGAAAGCGTTTCTGGAGTAATATTTTCAATTTCTATCAACATATAGTGAGCTTCGAGCTCGCTCACGACCGACGGAATAAGAATTCCACCCCACTTCTCACTACCAAGCTCCAGCGTTACAAAAGCAACATTGGTTGACTTCCATCTTCACACTTTCCATTTTCTCATTGAAAGTAATAAACATTTTTTGGCACCGTCATTTATTAGCTTTTTTGCAATTACTTAGAAATGCTCAATTTTTCATTTACCAAAAATGTCTTATTTCATAATTATCAACTACTAAGATATACAATTGGAGAATACCAACATGGCAGGATGAAACAATACGATAAGAAAATGAAACATTTCAAAAATGAGTGATGATGAGAAATATGCGGTGATAACGGTTGGGTATGACAGCAGCGCTGTGGCTGTGACAGATTCCATACACACACACAAACGTGCGTCTATTTGTACAGCCCAGTAAATATTTGCTAATTAGCAAAGGTAGCTCCATAAACGAGTTTTATGTGCATGTATGTATATATAAGTATGTGTGTCAACTTGCACGCATACATAAGTGTCACTTTCATGCGCTGCGCCGAACGCGGTTGTCAGCGCACTAAATCATAGAGACAATATAAGTAGATAATTTAAAAAAATAACTTCATACACATGTCTATGTATGTATGTATATTTATATGCGTCGTAAAAGCAAATAATAATAAAAACAAAAATGGGTTAAAATACCTCAACGATAAGATAAATTAAATTAAAGCTGCATTCCTTTCACGTCCCACCGACCATATGACAAGGTGAAATTAGACTAATGTCACTTAGCCTAACGGAATAAGCATACATGCACAATTTCCATTGCTTTTGCGCGTAATCACGCTCATACCGAGTCTACGCAAGTATTTATATAATTTACAGTTAATCACTAAATCTTAACAATTTTACAACAGTTCTTTGGGAAAAATAGTTTAGAATACTTTAGGTTTGTTGAGATTTTGTTTGGGCGTGCGGCTTCAGTAGGGCGAATTTTCGCCCAAGTTCGCACCCATCGGCACCACCAAACCTACCTTCTTAGCTGCTGGCTTCGTGCTCAGGTGTTGTGCGGCCAGTAGGTCGGACAGGTCTTTGCCTGTTTGTTGTTGTGGATCTTCAGGAATGGTGAATGACTCCTCGTCAGCGCTGACTGAATATGTCGAACAGTCGCTTGTTTTACGTTCTAAAGCGGTACGTACACCGTTCACGTAGCACTCTGCGCCGTCTAATGCGGATATCGTTGAGCCGCAGTAGTATAGGTTACTGCAGGAGGAGGAGGCGCTCACATCCGATTCGCCTTCACCTTCGTTGGCAGTGTCCAGTGAGGAATGTCGTCGTCGCATGCGCTGTGCGCGAAAGTATTCAATTTCTTCGAGTGTTATACCGCACATGATTTCATCGGAATAATCCGACACAACTACGGAAGGCGTGCGTACAAATCGTCTACCGCCCGGAAACTCAGTGGGTGCAGTATCACTACCGCAACTCTGTGCTGACTCGCGTCGCGAACATGGCTGTGACGGCGCTAAAGAACGCGGATCCTCCGGTAGCTCTACAACGCGTTCCTCCAACAACACCTTGCTGGGCACCGTAGCCGGGGCTGGTGGATTGCTGATAGTTGGTGGTAGCTCAGTGATCGTTGTGTCTGGCAGTGCGGTGGGTTCTGCTAGTGGCAAAAGTGCCGGTCGCAGTGGCAAATCCGTAACGGTGAGTGTCATTCTTCGCTGTTGTGGGCCAACCGGTGGCTGTGCGGGTGTTGTATCCATTGACTCGTCAACGTCCAAACCTAGTGCCGAATCACTGCTGGCAGATCGTGCCACTTTATCCTTACGCTTTGTTTGGCCAACCGCGGAAGTGGTCTGCGCCAATTCGTTGTCCTCATTGTCAGATGAGTAAGGACTCTGTCCAAGGTTGCAACCCTCGTCCGAGAGTGGACTGTTGCGCTGCGCCAATCTCTCCGGCTTCAAGGACAACATATTGCTATCTCCTGACTCGCTAGTTTTGTTCGGATTCACAATCATTTTAATAGCGGAACACTTTGAGTGACTTTCGAATATTTGTACTAATTCTTCCACACGTGGAAATGCACTGATTTTATGAATCAAGGATTGATGGGTGTGTGCCAAAGGGTAAGATGTCTTTATCGTGTTGTGTTTTTCAAATTTTTTCTTTAAATCTAATTTGCGCCTTGCCACTAAAGATGTGAATGAATAGGTTTCCGCTGCGTTCACAGCTATCGTTGGTACTCCAATGTGTGGGCCCAGTTTTCTACTATACCGTGGGCTAACTGCGTCCAACTGTGATCGTCGCGATATCCCACAATCATCAATTAGTGTCGTTGTTTGTGTTAAACGTTTGACTGCTTGCTCTTGCGATTCGAAATCTCTAAAAAATTCCGATTTAAGTTTGGCCTTTCGCGCTGCCAAAGTCACTGCCCTTATTATATCCTTGCTATTGCTTTTGGTGCTTGTGTCTGCGGGTGCTCTTGTCTCACAAGCAGGATCATACTCCGAGTTGACTAAACTGACAACTGCTGGCCACTTGTTGCTCGCTACGTATACTTCACTTGTTCTGTCGTTGTATTCGCTTAGGTTGATGTTGTTGCTATTAAGCGTACACCGCTTTGGTTCTGATATCGTAGTGCTCGCTTCAAGTTTTCTCTGATTACTAACATTCGTTAGCACAGCCAACGGACATTTATTTTCAGTGAATTTTGATTTCGCATCTACCGCCGACAACACCCCTTCCACCTGTTCGTCTTCCATTCTCGACGACGAAGCCAAATGAGCCGCCGATTGTACTCGTCGTGTAACAGACGAATGCGCCCCTTCCCGAGCCGTCGTCACTGCTGCTACCGGCGTTTGCTCTTTCGCCGTTGTTGTAGTCGCCACCGTCACCGCATGTGTCATTGTAGTAGTGCTTGCTTTACTCTTTTTTCCCTTCTTTAATTGGCTTGCCCCTAACGCCGCGGTCGTCGCCCGCGGTTTTATCGTTGGTGTACGTGAACGCGACACTCGCGCAACTGTCAATGCCGCCGTGTGCGCTTTTGTTGTGGCTATTTTTGTATCCGTTGTTTCTTCTGTTTTATTTGCATCTATTGACTCTCTTGTGGCATGAATAGCACTTAGTATGGGCGCTGAGTGTGACGAGAACTCACCGTCAACAATGTCAGTCCAGCCAAGCATGTCATCCGCGATCGCTGCTCCGCGCGCATCGTCTGCCTCTCCGTCAATTAGTTCATTCAAGGAGATAGAATACAACGTGGCTGGTGGAATGTGCACGGAAGTAAGTGCCTCGGTTGGCACACAATGGACCGAAGACTCGGATGTGCTACCGGTAAATGTGGCTGTCGTTTGAATATCAGCGCTGGTTTTGGCAGCAAAGCTCGTTCGTATGGATCTCTGAGCTACTCGCGCGCTTTTCTTGCAAATATCGGCGTTTGAAGCTGTTGTTGTGGCAGTTGGGTTAGTTGTAGTCGTTCCCGTGCTCCGCCGACTGATGTGGCCGCCCATTCTTCGCGCCAACAGTGGCTGGCATTTAACATTTAATTTGTCAGCCACTTGCTTACGCTTATCGCTGATATTACTTTTCTTGTTTATCGGTAATTTGCTCATTCTTTTTCATTGGGTGCGTACGCACGTAGCAGCTCCTTTTGCTTTTGATCTCTTCTCTACGTATAGTGTTCAAGGGTTCTTGCAGTCGACATACACGATTGCAATTCGCATTGGCTGCACAACGCCAAATGACGTCAAGACACAATACTACATGACGCAAATATCAGCGATTAGCTGTGACCAAGCGTTGTTTTTGTTCTTCGGTGCGCGCTTGTTATTGTTGTTAATAATGGGCATTTTCGCAGTCGCGAAGCCACTGACGCAGAAAAGACCATCGGCCGCAGCTAGTAAACGCTACTGACGCACGCCAGCCACCAGACAATCAGACGCTTACTGCGCGCGGTGATCGATGGTATATACAGAGGTTTGAGAAATTTTCGAGGTATAGCCGCTGGAGTATAACATCACCTACGTCGTTGTCTTTTCACATTCACCCTTGGGCACTTTGAACTGACACCTAATCAAAAGCCTTTTTCGATAAAAGCGATAATTTTTTGCTAATTAGCATAAAATTGCTATGACGCTGAACGGAGTGCTATGAGTAGTACGTTGCGCCAGACTTATGATACACGTTAACACGAAACTTATACTACGTTCGCACGCTGACACTGAGAATGAGTAATTCGCGTAAATCAATTCGATTTACAAACACTTCTTGGAACGCGAACTATGCACTTGTGGCTTGCGGTGCGGCGTGCGTCACTTGGCAGCCTCTCATACACTCATATGCGACAGCAACACCTGTTAATCTTGATGAAACCACAGGCGCATGGAATAGCGCACACAGATTTATACACGCTTATGTTTATCAACGCGTCAGTTCAGTCTATCGCGTCGATCGCTGCACTAATCGCGTCAATATCGCGCCTCGCGAACGGCTGATCTTACCGCGCACAGGAGCTGTATTCACAAACGCCTCTCCAGCCGTTTGACGCTCGCGTATACCGACAATCTCACTATCGCGATTTGTTCGACGCGATCGCGTTTAAATTCCGAGCACATTATTTTTACTTTGGCTGATCAGTCTTTTCGTTGCTGTGTTGGCTGTGTTTCGGTTTATAGCGCTTTGCAAAAGCCTCCCCCTGCAACAACCACCGCGTTTTCATTAGACGTAGACGCGAGCAGCACCTGCAAATAGAAATGGAAATGCCAAAAGCGATTAGGAATTGGGGAATAAGTAGGTGCGGCGTGTTTGGATTACGTCGCCACTCAAATTCAAATTGAGGATCGTAAATTCATAAAAATATTAAAAACAACATTTTACCTAATTCTACATTAGCGCTTGGCTATGACTTGCATTTAGCAGCTTTCGTCTAAAGCCAAAGTTATTGTTGTTCAGTGTGAGCTTTATCGTGATCACTATCTACCGGCAATTATGAGCTTTCGCTGCTACGCTTTAGTATTGTAATCTACCTTTATCACCTGATTATTTTTGTTGTATGTTTTTGTTTTTCGTTCAGTTTTTACAGTCCCTCCTGCTGACGCAAATCGTATTTTTCGTGTTTCGGCCCTTTTTTCATTCATTCACAACTCGAATTATGCGGTTACTTTTATTGCTTTTGTTATTTGTTATACTGTCAGACGTTTATATTAGATAATTGTTTTTGTTCCAAACTTATATGCACGTGAATGTTCTGTAGTTCCACTCGTTTGGATGTCATATATCAAATTTACCTCAACATTAAAGCCAATCGTGGAAACAGACTCATTATTGCCGTCTGCAGATCAACATCCACAGCCGCTCACCATTCATGAAGCCGCCGTATACTTGTGGACTCATGATAATATAACTGATAAAATTTTGGCTGCGGGCTTATGTTGTCAACCAATCGCAAACATGACATGTATTATTAGCTGCAGAATAATCTTTGCTGATTTCGCCACAATGAGATTTGTTGTGGTTAAAACGCGAGTGCTTAAACTTCGGATAATTTTTGTTTGCATCTGACTTCATCACTTTACGACATGGAAATTTTCTTGTTTATCCGCTTTTTACGGAGCGACTGAGATACCGTTAAACCTCATAACATACGAAATCATTCATAAAATTAAGAAATTCAAGTCACTATCGCTTTAGAAAGATCTAGTATGGAGGTAAAGAAATATAAATTTCGAAATAAGTTTGAGACGGAGCTAACTCTCGGCTACCTAAGACCACCAGGTCTTCAGCTTCAAGGAATGGTTTTTTCTCTTGACCTCAAACTAGGCCCTCATCGCATCCCTGTAAGTGCATCTTAACGACACAACCCAGCTGCTTACAGCTTTGAAAAAGGAGCGAAACAGGTTGGTCTTGTGGTGAGCGAGCACGAGACAAAATATTTGGAAACCACATAAAAAGATTCCTTGCGTCTTGGGAACTAGTCACTGTTGGCAGCTATACATTTAAAAAGTTAAGAAGTTTTAGCGCTTGCCATCAGGTGATACTTTCGGATCGGTAGGCAATTGAAAAGCAGATCCCTCTCTCAAGAACTGTTCAAGGGCAAGGTCGCCCACGCATCCAATGGAAGGTCTAAGTGCATAGCGATCTGTCTGCACTTGAAATATAAAACTGGCGTAACCTCACAAAGGAAAGAGGCAACTGGTGAAGTTTTGTGTTATCGAGCCAGCGCGACCCACGGTTGTAATACCGAAGAGGAATGATTATTAGGAAAAATAAAGATAAAGTTGAAGTCCACCCACGCGCCAAATACCCATTTTGAAGAACTTCACTGCTCACTCCGGTAGGTATAAGATATGGCAGTGCCCTCTGATAACCCCTTTCTCTACAAATATTTCTTATGTTCAGAATTACGTTGAGGGAGATGATGTCATGTGGTAAGTATGCATGTAAACATGTAAAATTTGTGTCATTATTAACCGGAACGTTAATTAATGACATTCATTTCATTTCGCGCAATTTAATTGCAAAACCGATTGCATTTTGTGTACGTGCCAATATTTTTAATAACCAATCAAATAAATTCTACGCAAAATACAAATGGCGAAGCAATTATAAACGATTTCCTTTTCTTTTTTATTTTGTATGTATGTGCGTGTGTTTTTTCTTATTGACTTGTTAAGCTGAAAGTGAATTAGCCGCTAAGCTGATTTACAGGTTTACCTTGCGGCTGACCCACTGCCACCAACAAAGCTGCCTCGCGTTCAAGCAATAAAGCTCCTTCGATGAGTAGTTGCATTAAAATTTCATTACTTTTGTAAGTTTTGCAGTTGACGCAGCGAAAAGTGCGAATAATGCGTAATTGATGCATTGACAGTTCACGGAATTACCATCGCAAATTTCGCAACAGCTGTCACTTTGAATATTTATCACGGATTTTACATACGCCAGTGGCACCCGGCTGGTTTGATAAGCCTTCGAATGTTCCATCTAGCGAAATGCATGGAGAAAAATAAATGTCAAGAGCTCGTCAAGCTGTCAAGAATAACACATGGCACATTGACTTACGATCATATCGACGTACATAAGCCGCCCGCACAATGCTGATCTTGATCGGATACTAGTAACTTATCACTTCACGTCGGTCTCAAACACGAATATTTGTGATTATCATTGGCCTCAACACCCGCCCGTTAGTTCTGCTTTCTCCAAACTGGATAAGGAAGCAAAGCAAATGGGTTTAGCAGTGAAGGAGGGCAAGACGAAATATCTGTTGTCATCAAACAAACAGTCGTCGTACTCGCGACTAGACTCCCACGTCACTGTTGACAGTCATAACTTCGAAGTTGTAGATAATTTCGTCTATCTTGGAACCAGCATCAACACCAACAACAACCTCAGTCTCGAAATCCAACGCAGAACATCTCTTGCCAACAGGTGCTACTTCGGAGTAGGCAATTGAGAAGTAAAGTCCTCTCTCGACAAACAAAACTAAAACTCTATAAGTCACTCATTTTTCCCATCCTGCAATATGGTGCAGAGGCTTGGGGGATGGCAACATCTGATGAGTCGACGTTACGTGTTTTCGAGAGAAAGGTTCTGTGGAAGATGTATGGTCCTTTGCGATGGAACGATGAGCTGTATGAGATATACGACGACATTGACATAATTCAGCGAATTAAAAGACAGCGGCTCCGCTGGCTAGGTCATGTCGTACGTATGGACGAAAACCCTCCGGCTCTGAAAGTATTCGATGCAGTACCCGCCGGGGGAAGCAGAGGAACCGGAAGACCACCACTCCGTTAGAAAGACCAGGTGGAGAGGGATCTGGCTTCGCTTGGAATCTCAAATTGGTGCCTCCTTGCGAAAAGAAGAAACGACTGGCGCGCTGTTGTTAACTCGGCTATAATCGCGTAACCGGTGTCTACGCCAGTAAAGAAGAAAAAGAATAACACTTTCTAATGTGCAACTTTTGAAATTTGGCTACATTGGTTTAGGGTTACGTCAGACTATTTGACGGTTAAAAATATTTTTCGTAAAAAACTCACTGACTTTTCAAACAGCTCTCGTAAATTTGGCAATTGACGGCATATTTTTGAAGTGAGATAATGATGCTTACGAAAGCAATATTTTTTTAAGCAAAGGGCAACGATAACTTTTAAATGGGCACGTAGGCACAGGAAGACGTCTTACGAAGCCTTTTTATCAATAAGATAAAATTCTTATCAATAGTGTATGTTTCCTCTCCGGGTATATATGTACATATAGTAGGCGCGTGCAAGCACATAATAAACTCGTAGTAGGCGAAATCCGTTATGTTAGGGCACAAGGGAGCGGCTTTTAAATGCGTAAAAATACTATTTATTATTTATTTGTGGGCTTATCTTTTATTTGCTGATATTTATCTTTTTATTATTATATGCATTTATTTGCCATAAATCAGCAGTGTACATGGGTCTTGTGACTCGGTGATGCAAAATACCTGTGGAAATCACCCAACTACATCAGAAATACGCAAGCGACAACAGGCTTTAGTTGAAACCTATCATTTTTTCGCAAGTGAGTGTGTTATGTGTGCGGTTTATGGCGAAAAATTCCGAATTATTACTCATGATAAGTTTACCGAGGAAATGAATATGGGGATCATGTGCAATTAAGTTTACGACCAGCTATTTGTATAATTAAGCGCATCACCCAAGCAAAAAGCCGAAAAAATTATAAAAAAATCATATAAAATGATGAAATATGCGAGATAATCAGTCGTACGAATAACTCGTAGTTGTACTCAAGTATCGCCTAGCGATAATAATAATTAATTATGATGAGTAAATTAGCCAGTTGTGGCACGGGGTTATGTGGATGCGCCTTAAGAACGCTGCAATCATCACGTAAGCTTACAGGTTGCATTTTGTCCCTAAGAGTAGATGTAAAAATCAGGTATGAGCTGCCTTTATCAGTATTTCATGCACTGCAGTCAGCCAGTTTAAGAGTACTGGGCTGCGGAGTCCTTTACAAAATTTATTGTAACGAAAGCGGATTTTGTAAAGGATGACATTTACGAGACAGCAGCTGTAGGTGGTTAGAGTGGCTGTCTGTCGACGCACCTAGACCCATAGAAGGCTCATTGTGAAACCACTCCATTATCTCCCCTCTGAACCACCCCGTTCTTCTGATGAAGTCCATCAGTTCAAAAGGTTTTATCTGTGCAACTTGCGAAATATCGTCAAGCGGCCCTCGAGCGATGATTGCGATTCTTTTCCTATGCAGAGCTTTACAATCGCATAGAAGATGGTTTATAATATCCTCTTTTTCTAACTCCTGATAATTTTCACAATAGCCATGGAAAGACGTTCCTAAGCTGCTGGCATTTCTGCCAATTAGACACTGACCTGTTAGCACTCCTACCAGAATTCCGATGCCATTTATTTTGAATCTTAATAATCGGGGCTGCCCATATTTCACTCTTGTCATGTTTGCGTGCTCGATGAACAAGTTAGGGATTGCCTCCACTGAGATTCCGCTTTATTAATAACATACTTGTCATAAATATCCATAATCTTTTTCGAGGTCTAATTACAGGGTGGTACCTGTTTGGCTAAGGCTCAGAAATCAACCGTTCCTTCACTATATTTGACGTTACTCTAAGGTATTTTAGTGATTTTAAAGCCGCTTGGCTATCTGTATATATGTATATAAATAGATTCCTCGTTGTAAGCACACTATTTGTCAGAAAAAAAGGCTTTCTTTAATTTCTTTGATCTCCACTTGGAAGACACTGCTGTGGTCTGATAGACGGAATCCGATTTTGGTGTCTAATTTTGCTGAAAAGACACCACCTCTCACCCGATTAACAAGTTTAGACCCTTCCCTACAGAATACAGATTTATTCCTGCGTTTCTTCCAACCCGCACTCTTCTATAGAAGGAAATGCAATATTGAAGGCCGAATTTAAGTTCAATTCTATAAGATTTTACACTGAGAAACTATTTTTTCAGCAAAAAGAATTCGATTTTCATTGATCAAATATTGTTGTTTTTAAAAAATTATCCAAACTGGTAATGTCTTCGTCACTGAGATTAACACAGCTCGTATAAAAGGTAAGGTTTTCGAACAATTACTTCTATTATTTCAAAGAGAATCATGAAGCTTTGTTCAACAGTATTTTTGTTTGTTAGAAAATAAGAGTATATGGCGGCGAGTGCCCAAGACATACTATGTATGTATGTACTTATGGTATATGCTTGTATATACATACAAGTGTGTACATTAACATGTACATATGTGACTGCGTCACAGAAGAATACTCATGAACTAATGAAATATATATGGACAGTGAGAGACACAGCTTAAACGCCATGAAACGTGTGCAAAGCGAGTAACGCATATCAGCGAATTTTCTTGTAGTCGTTTTGGCCAAGACGCGCATGTCTGCGGCACAGTCACATCCACTAGTCTACTATACTTCGTGCATTTTAAACAATCACTAAGTACAAGTTTGATTTGAATGCAATGACCGACGTCATTAAGATCCCGAAATAGATCAAAAACTACCTCAATGTTTGCAATGACATTTGCATTCTTTTGCCGTTAGGTACGCTTATGAAGACTCGTACTCTAATTTAGAAAGCAATAAGTTACAACCATAGTTGTGAAATAATTATGAAAGTTATATATCAATCAATACATACGCACATAGAAATATATTATTTATAACAGAGCCCACAAAATTTTAGTAATGCAAATGTCGCTTTCTATATCTATATAGCATTCACATTATCAGATAACTGATCGTTAACAAACTTTAGAGTTGAACTGTTTTTTCTAAGACACCGAAAACCATATCGGCGTCTTCTTATGAGTTCAGTTAGATCAGGTGAAGAGATCGATCCTAAGAGGGAAGTTACTGGAACAACTTAGAACGGCGGTCGGCGGACCCTAAAAGTCCTGTATATCATAAGACCCTTAGATAGATTATGTCTTGTGATTCGCCAAAAGTAATATTACCGCGATATTTCAGTCTCAGTCTTGCAAAGGCTATACAAAGGAGAAGAAGAGGCCTGGATGTTTCCATCTCACCACCACCGCGAAGCAGTGGTCTAAGTTTTCTGGATAGAATTTCGGTGTGCTCTTGTTCGTGTCCCTTAAAGTTCACAGTTCAGTTAGCATATAGCTTCTATTAATCATGAGCCGAATCCTTGAGCGGATAAAAATCTAGGTCCGTTCCGGTTACGTAGGACCGACAGTTCATATGCTCAACATACTGTGACCACAACAAATATAATAAATAAATTCAATTCACCTACTGAGCTTCATTATGAAAAGACTTTCAATTTAGTAATTAGCGAAATGTCAGCAAATTTAAATAAAGGCCCCATAGTAAAACAAAGTCCAATCTTTGTACGCTTAACCGCGAATACTTTCATTATATATAACATTTGTATGCTAATGAAGTGTGTGTCGGTTTAATTACGACAAAAAATATACATACATATGTATGTATGTATGTTCGCATAAAGTAAAGCGAAAACTACAACAAAAACATTCCTTCTAGTCATATTTATTTTTGTTATTATTTTCAACGAAAATTATGTATGCATGTAATTGCTTACCTGTTCAGTCGGCACATATGCTTCTAGTTTTCACGAGGTTAAAGCCAATTGGAGTTTGACGCGTGTAAGCGACACTCTGCGCTTATATTTTTAAAGTATTATCGTGGGACATATATGTATATGTACATACATGTATATATTCACTAATATTAGATACATATACTACCGTAGTGGTCGAGTTTGTTTTCACTAAAATATTTCACTTAATTTTTACATTTTTATTTGAGCCACAAAAAAAAAAATATCGTAAAGCGCGTCTACGATGATAACACATAATAATAACACTCGACGCATTAGCACGACACTCGAGCCGACACGACACTTTCATAGAACAATATAACGCTGGTATGAGCCGATCGGTGAGCGTCCGAATTCATTATTTCCTAAAGTGTAAATAAAATGGCATTAACGCCTCAGCGGCGAGAGCTTAGCTTGGCGAAAACTAATAGTACAACACTTAACAGCTTCAGGTGCAATAAGTAGGCTCACCTATTCAGTAGCAACCGCAATAAGAGCGCTTATTTACTGCACGAAGGTAAGCGCTGACGTAACGGAAAAGCACACCGCGCTCGCTTGCGACCGAGCGATTGTAACGGAAGAGAGCGCGCGCGCATGCGCACACAGGTGAGTAAAGTTCGTTGTTAACAGGTGATACTCAATTTGCTATTGGTACGCACTTACATACATATTCACATATATGTATATATTGTATATATCTACATATATATTTAAGGAGGCACGCACGTTTGTACATTTGTAGTATATTTTTTCTACTACTATTGCGGTTATCTCATTAACTGCTAGCAAATCAATCTTGATTATTGCTGCCGTTGTTGTAGTGTTGGTAGCAATTGTTGTGGTTTCTCTAAATTTTTAAATTACTTTTCGTATTTCTCCATTCACACTAGTACTCGTATATGCTTATTTTGATTGGCATTTGCGGCTGAACTAATTATTACTATTAGATTTTTGTTGTTATTGCTAATTGGAGCGTGGTGCTTGTAATGCGAGAGGGCACACGAAGACTCGGATTTCGCAAAATTGCTTGGATTTCTAATTGCTCCTGAATGCATATGCGTGAGTCAATCCTTGTTTAAGCTTTCAAGCACATGTGTGCCTGTTAGCTTATGGAAATACTTGTCAACACTATTGCCGCTTCACAACACGCTGCGCCTAATCCCCTTAAATGTGTTGGCAATCTAAGTACAGATATGGCGCGCCTCAGGGCAGTTCTCTATCGCCAACGATACATGACGAGCAGGCAACTCGAACCAGGCAGCTTTGCTTCAAACGACCCATTGACACATTAACTAACACCAACGTAATTATATACACACATGTACATAATTATGTGGTAAAGATAGCAACAAATTTTAGCTGGTGTCACTGACTTGATATATTACGATCAGCCGTAGGAGAACAGCAACAATTGCAATTAGCACAGCTGTTGGCAGCGTGTTTCACTTCGAAGCTCGCACTAGGCCGAGGTTAGTAACTCCGCGGCTTTGACTGATCTGCGCTTGTTTGCTGTTGTGGTGCTTTTGAGTTTTCACTTCATATCGCGCTGGTTGTCATTATCAAGAACATAAAGTTTTGAAAATATTGTTTGGGTTAACGTGACGGCAGCACCAAAGCAGCAGCTCCACATGGATAACACACGCGCACAGAAGGTGATCGAACGCGCGCTGCCGGTTTGCTGCAAAGCGGTTTTGATACATTGCTATAAAAACATATGTATGTATGTATGTAAATACGTGCAAACATATTTATCATTTGACGGGTTTAACGAGTAAATTAGCACAACGCGCATGCTTTACAGCTGATTTCAATGAAATTATAATTTTTTCGTGCTAAAAAGCTCCGTATACTTTGTTTCGCACCATTCACATACGCTTAATATTTGTTTCCTCTTTATAAATAAAAATATACAACGACTTTAATTTGCTGTAATTTCGTAAATCGCCAAACTTTCAAGGCTCCCTTGAGCGACATTAATGAAAGCAACAATTAAGCACTCCCACGCAATTGTTATGCTAAGCGGTAGTTGTATCACCGCGTTACGTCAAAAAGCAAAGATTTGTGTGAATAGTCAATGAATTGTGTTTAATTTAATTTTACGACACTTGTTTATATATTATTTTGTCTGGACCAGAGCTGTGATTCTTCCCCCACTTGTCAAAAAACAAACATAAATGTCAAAATTGCTTTATATGTACATATGTATGTATGTATACAATTTGACAATTTGGTGGGTGGCAAAACCGAATTAAACTGATGCATATGCACAATCACAAATTGGTGGCCGTCCAATATGTAATATTTGTTATTATGAACGACACCAACAATTACCCAAAACAATGCGTACAACAACTACGACTACAGCAGCAGCTATAACAACACTTAACAATAACGTTTATATAATACATCTCATAAAAGACACAAGTAACATTTAGCGGCATTTACTTTTGTTTTGATATTCTTATTGGCAAATTACTCCTTTAAGTTTTAATTTCATTGCATTTTACGATCTTTTACAACAAACAAATCACTTTCCGTTCAGTTGCACACGCTTTATTCGTAAAATGGAAGCACCCGACAACAACAGCTTTTGACACGACACATTCTATTTCGTTGTTCGCGCTCAACTGGCCCCAAATGGGCTCCAACCAATGCTGCTGTTGTTGCTTCACACGCATACATACATTTGCATGCGGGCCGCAAGGTTGTTTTACACTGCGAAAAATCGGGCTAACTTATAATCATTGTTTGCAAACAGAAGTCAATCACATTAACTAGAGTACTAATGTATTGTTCTTAAACTAACACTTATGTAAAAAAATATATATGGGAATTTATATACCTAACACATTTAATAGAAATAAGAATTACATACAATAAATCGAACATTTTCTTTTTTACGTTTATGAATGCCAAAATACGTAGTATACCCGCAAAACAGCATAAATACCTGTGAAAGTGTATTAATGAAACTGAAAATTGTAAAATATACCAGCAGATGGCGCCACTATTTCCGTGCTGCCAATTACTTCATGACTGCCAATTATTTTCTCGATTTCATTTACATTTCAACAATTCGTTTAAACTAATTATTATTTTCTTGACACGTTTTATTTGCCTATCATTTCCCATTAAAGAAACGAGCAATTGCATGCTAACGAACTGTGTCTTAATAATTCTTATTTGAACGTGCGAATTAGATATGTGGCAATACCCACACTTGTCAAATAATTTCACAAAACCGAAGGAGTTGGAAACGAACAGAATAAAAATCTTCATTTTGCGATTTGTATAATTGTTTCCGAAAAATTTGTGCATATTTTTCATAACGAAGTTGATTAAAATTTCGCAATTTATAAGAGTTTAACATTTAATACATTGTTGAGAAATAAGAATTGAAAACAAATCGAAATGCCAAAACGTGGTGGTCGTGCTAATATGAACGGACCTAGTGGTTCACGTTTCGTAGCATTTAATGATTTGGACGGTAAGTTTGCGAAATAATGTGCTAAACTTTTTATATCATCTTTACTCCTTTCTCAAGATCGAGATGATCGCGATCGTGACCGTGACCGTGAACGTGATAATACACGGAAGGATCGCAATACACGTCGGGTTAGCTTCAAACCATCATTACTGCAATATTCAGGTGGTATTAAAAGGAGAATGGCTGAGATAGCTATACGTTCACACTTAGAAGATGATGAAGATATGGGTGATATGCCAGGAACTTCCAAGGTACGTAATAATTTGAAAAAAAAAAGAAAAATGGTGTACTCAAATTTTAAATCCTCTTACTTGGACAGCCGGATAATACACGCCGTAAAGGGTCACCCATACCTAGAAAAAAGTTTGGGAATACAATGCATATATCAAAGTCTCCATTTGGCTGGTATCAAGTTTGGGTAAGTTGAAACAGATTTTTATACAATTAAGGAAAATAAGTTTAGTATTACTGTAGTATTATGTTAATAATGACTTAGATCCATTTTTCTCCATTTTTCTTGCCTACACTAAAAATATAATTAATAAAACATAGGCTGTAAAGTTTGAACTACTTTTATTATTATACTGTTTATTATATACATATATATTACTATATATAAACAAGAACTGAAACAGAGTTCCTTTCTTTGTTCGAAATAGTTAAAGAGAGAAATTTAAGTTTGGCATAAAGCTATTTTTTAGTATTATGGGTGTCGGAGGAAGTAGAGTTGGTCTGATAAATAGCATAACCTGGCGACCATTCACATCTCGACTACATCTCAGAACTCCCACAGCCACCAGAGGAAGTTTCCATAACATTGTACGCTGATGATTGGACGATATTGACGTCGGGCAATAAAATTGATGGCATGTGTTCAAGGGTAAACGGCTATTTCTCCGACCTTCCTCGCTTCTTCTCTGCACGGAACTTAACACTCTCCCCCACCAAATCCACAGCGACTATATTTACAAACTGGACGAAAAAGTACAGACTTGACCGTACAATTGGCGTCGACGGCGACAAGATTCCGACTGTCACTTCCCTAAGTTTTTGGGTGTAACTTTTGGTAGAGTATGCTCCTTCACTCTTCATACGACCGCGATTATCGCCGAGGTACAGAGCCACAACAGGACATGGGGAAAGGACAAAGAAACGTTGTTGGCAACTTACAAGGCAATTGGCTGGCCGGTCCTCAACTACGCCGCACTAATATGGTCGCATGGATGCAGTGGAACGCAGATGAAGCTTCAGACTTGTCAGAACACTGCACTCCGGACTACGACAGGATGCCTCCTGATGTCTCCCATTGAACACCTACATAGTGAGAGGCTTATGCTCCCAGTTAAGGAGCATAATGAACTCCTTTCCAGACAGTTCCTGCTGGAATGTTTTCGCAGAAATCAACCCTGCAGCCACCTGCTTGGAAAGGAACGGCTTCCTAGGAACATCAAGAGGTCTTTCCTCAATTACGTCGACTACACCGAACAATACGCCGACCGGACTTCGGACGCAACTTACTTCCGACAAGCACTGACCGACTCCATTCCTGTGAATGACGTTCTTGGAGCCAAATCACCACCCGTTGCAGACAAAATGCTCGAATTTCCGCAAGAAACAAGAGTGAATCTTGCGCAGCTTCGTTCTGAATATTATAGAAGGTTAAACTCCTATTTGTCAAGAATAGACCCCGTTATATCCAACATATATCTTGCGTGCAATGAGTCTCCGCATGACACTGGCCACCTATTTGCATGCCCCGCCAACCCCACTCATCTGACACCCTTTTACCTTTGGTCCGGTCCCGTCGAAACAGCACGTTTCTTGGGCCTCCCGTTAGATGACGACGACGACAACTTAGATAATCCTTACCATTCTAACGGGGATTGAATAACCGTTAAAAAACAACAGAATAAGTATGAAACCTGGAAACCCCACTAACATAACGGATCTTATCGTCCCATAACTCGCCCTTCCCCAGTAGTAGACATTTGAGACTTTATTACTCCCGACCTGCACTCACTATCTGAACCTAGCAGACCTTCAACATAGCTTCCGTAATGGGTACAGCACCGCCACAACACTTAACGTCACGTCCAGATAATACGCCCTGTCACTCATCTATCGCCCTACTCTCTATGGCTCTAACTATAGTTTGCTACCCTAACAGGGATTACCGCAACAACAGCCAACGCTTCGAAACTCTGTCTCGCAAAGATTCCCTCCCTGAGAAAAAAAGTACGAAACAAATATAAAGCTGCATGTATAAATAGAAGCAAAAGTTACTATCGGAACAACAAGTAAACAACAGATACACACACCACCGGTTTATAGAACAATCCAAAAGCAAACACAAATGTATAAATTCAATAAGAACAGCGTACGTGTACCAGACCAATAAGTAAAAAATTTTAATTATATTTATACAAAGGTTAAAATAAACACGTATGTAGATGTGCTAGCAAATATCGAACACAGTATTTGCATCTGCTGGATTGCTAATGAACGGCGGTATCATTGGCGCAGCAGCCATTGCATATTTCTGTCTGATCTAGCCTCTGCCACCGGCTACAGTGGCCATTAAATCGCCTTGTATTCGCAACAATGTAAATATGAATTTCTTGGCGAGCACAGGTGCTCGATACTATGAGAGCAAATTCCGTATTCCCACAGTACTTTTGCCAGCAGCCTACACAGCGATAGCGCGGAAGTTTATAAAACTTTTCAACTAAAAATAGTACTGAATCAGTTGCGTCCAGAAAATTTAGCCTCATCAAAAATTTTCAAAAAGTTAGTATTCTTAGCGTGGAACTCTATCAGTATCAGTCAAGAACTTTTACTAAAATTGTGCAAACATCACTTGAAACAGCACAATTATAGTTATCAAGTGTAGATAAAATATCGACAGTCGGGCAGCTAATAAAGATTATTTTAACGAGGTGAAAATCTCCGGAAACCGTGATATTAGCTTTTGAAACATTTAAGGTATTAAATCAGTACCTTGTGTGTTGTATATCCGTACTGTAGTGCCGGTGAGAGACTCCCGCTTGAAGAACAAGTGTGGTAAGGAGAGCAAACTGCACGTTTTTCCAGTTATAAAAATATAGTTTTTAATGCGAATAGTAGACTTTTCCCGTTGCACTTAACCACATCTAATAAAATGGCTACTTTCGGTGCCCTCGACTATGGAATTGTTGTACTTGTGCTGATCGTATCAGCCGGTATCGGTGTATATTATCGTGTGACGGGCGGGAAGCAGAATACTACTAAGGAGTACCTGCTTGCTGGACGCCAGATGTCAATTCTGCCTGTAGCATTTAGCCTTATGACTAGCTTTATGTCCGCCGTCACTCTGCTGGGTGTATCGATGGAAAACTATCAGTACGGTACTATGTTTGTGCTCATCAATATCTCGTACGTCTTGTCCACACCGGCAGCTGCCTACCTCATTCTGCCAGTTTTCTTTCGACTGAAAACTGCATCCGTCTACGAATATTTGGAATTGCGATTTGGCTATGCCACCCGACTGTGCGCCTCTCTTGCCTATACTGTTCAAATGACACTCTACATGGGCATTGTATTGTATGCACCAGCACTAGCGCTTGAAGCCGTAACAGGTCTGAATCAAAACTTCTCAATAATTCTGGTGGGCGTAGTGTGTACCTTTTATGCCACATTGGGTGGAATGAAGGCAGTGCTTATCACAGATATTTTCCAGTCGCTGCTCATGTTTGTATCCGTGTTTAGTGTGATAATTTTCGCCACCATCAAAGCGGGAAGCTGGGGTGAGATCTGGCGTGTTGCAAATGAAGGTGGTCGCATCAATTTTTCGGATTTCCGTATTGATCCAACAGTTCGCCATACCTTTTGGACACAAATGATTGGTGGCATAAGCACATACTTATCCGTGTATGGCGTCAATCAGACGCAGGTCCAACGGTTGCTGTCAGTGCGCAATCTAAAAGCATCGCAAGCTTCTTTATGGTGGAACTTACCAATTTTGATGCTACTGAGTTGTAGTACCTGTTTCTCTGGACTCTGTATGTACTATTATTATAAAGACTGTGATCCTTTATTGCAAGGTCGTATTTCCTCACGGGATCAACTGATGCCACTTTTCGTCGTGGATACAATGTCAGACATACCCGGATTGTCGGGCCTATTTGTTGCGGGTATATTTTGCGCAAGTTTGTCAACAATTTCATCTGCTATCTCATCTTTGGCTGCCGTGACTGTCGAGGATTACATAAAACCATTGCTACTGTGGAAAACCAAACAAACTCTAAGTGATTCCAGAAGCACATGGTTTTCAAAAATTTTCAATCTGATTTATGGTGCGGGATGTATCGGTCTGGCATTCCTAGCAGGTTCGCTAACTGGTGTTCTACAGGCTGCACTTTCCATTTTTGGAATTGTCGGCGGTCCATTGTTGGGTCTATTCACGCTCGGCATGTACTGCACATCTGTTAATCAAAAGGGGGCAATAACGGCTCTCCTCACCAGCTTGGCATTTTGCTTTTGGATTGGTTTTGGTCAACCCAGACCTGCGCCGGTAAGCTTGGAATTCTCTACCGAAGGCTGTCCGGCGACGCCACCAACATCGTACGTCAGCGACATCTTCACACAACAACTGTCAACGGTGGAAGCAGCGGAGCCACATTATTTCTATCTCTATCGAATCTCATATATGTGGTATGCGACAATTGGCTTTCTCGTCACGTTCTTCATGGGCTTGGTATGCTCCTGGCTGTACGCCAAGCTGGGCTGGGATTCGAATGCACACATCTACACCGACAGCGCGTGTACGACAATCAAATATGACCTCTTTGTCCCCCCAATAGCGAGACGGTTGCGCAATCGACAAGTGCCCGTGGTGGTGGTGACAGGAACGAGCTCTGAAATCGGAGGCGAGTCTTCAACACCCAGCAACTTAGAAGATGAGACACCAACACCACAAATTGACACACATGTAACCGATCTTAGCATGCAGAACCTCGAGGAAAGTAAAAACAGTGGGAAAATACCGAACAGCAGTGGAGATATAGTTTTGCAAAATGGCAACAAGCAACATGTAGCCGCCATATCTTGAAATAAACTACTGCAATTTATTTGTTTTCATTAGTATTGAAGATGTGTACGCAATTTTAAACAAAGTTTTGATTTCAATTTGTTTCAATAAATCAATCCTATTGTTTTAGCCAATTGATTTGTTTACTTATTTATGCCAATAACGTGTCTATATGTAAATGCGATTATGTTGATGAGTTAAGGTAATCGTCCGACACATTTGAGCTGTGCTTAGATTGTAGTTTAATAAACAGTGGTACTCATAGAAGATGGTATAATAAAAAAAAATTAAAAGTATTTGTAAATCTTTAATAGTTTTGTGAAATGAGTTCTGCGTCCCAATGAATTTTTAGATGACAATAACCCTACTTTCTAGCCATTTTTATCTTATCTATGCGAGCTTTAATTGCTTCCAATTATATTCGAAATAAAATGTACGCAGGAATTTATTTTATTTGTGTACTCGGCCATTTGATAGCAGCTTTTGTAGAGTACTTTATTCCGATAAAGATTACAAGGCATTTGGAAGAGATAATTCTAACTAAACTAATATTTATAAGCTGACACAGTTAATGCGTTTGAACCTTGGCCTTCGCTGTTATGGTACAATCAGCAGATCATTTTTATTATCTATATAAATGGATTAACATAAAACAATTATCAAACGCAAATATTGATTTTAGACAACCCAAACCCATCCCTCTTCGTTTAGTAATGGCAATGCGCATTACATTCCGTTATCAGCAACACACTTCAAGCAGCAGTCGGTTTAATACCGTTCGCCAACATGCATACCTAGGCACTAAAAAGACAACATTTTCCCCAAACATAAACAAACAAAAATTTCTTGATCCCCATCAGTAGTGGCGCGCATTGAGTCCGTAGTGTTTGTTGGCCTGCATTTCGTAAGCATTGCGCTCCTTATCCATTTGCCAATTGGCTAGCAGTTTGTCGAGTTCTGTATAGGTCAGCGTCTTGCCTTGCCGCCGCTGCTCTGCGCTTGTCGTATCCGCTGTGCTCTTGTTATTTATCACCTTCGGTCTGTCGTTTGTAGCAAGCTTCGCGCTGTCTGGTTGATTGGTTGGCACAGCGGTGACGGCGTCGATGAATTTGGTGACCTCGGCCACACCGGGTTCGCCCAATTCATTGGACTGTGCGATGCGCATTATGTAGCTGGGCGTTGGGGTGGGCGCTGCCGGTGTCTCCTCGGCGTACTCGTAATCGATGCCCATGATCTGTGCGTAGTGTGGCAGCACGAAGCCTTGGGCAAAACTGCTAATCGCCACCACGGCAGCCACTATCGAGATCAAGACCTGCGCCATATGTCACGCGCGCACCAACAACAAAATCAACAACTAATCAATTTCACGAATAATTTGTAGCAAAAGCGCGACAAGCGTTGGAAAACAACTCGCTCAATCAATACACGTTGCGGTGCAAATTTGAATTTAAATTTATTTTTTATTGAATTAAATTAAAAGTTGAATAATATAAGAACTGTTGTGCGCGTTGTATTCTGATTCTGAGAGGGATGTTGTTGTCGCGACGGGTATTTGAACTAAACTGATTGACGATTATACGAACGCTTACTAAAGCGGCGCGCATCGGCTGATTAGAACTGGATGGGCAGCTGCGACGCGCGTTTCAAGGGCGGTGCAGGGCAGGCAGCAGGCTCGCAATGTTGATCTTGACTGCTGAGCCAGCTAATAATAAGAATGAACTGTGTTTTCTTTTTCTCGCTCAACGCTTTTACGCTGCACTTAATAATGCACTGTCCGATTAATTATGTAAATGCGTTTCAACTTTCGGCGGCGAAAGCTTACGCTCACTCCACATTCCTCAGTTAATTACTTGCTTTCGGGTGATTACCAATAAGTTTGAGATTTAGGGAAATATGACTCGTACTGGAATCTAGAATTATTATCTAGAATTTGTGGTATACAATGTCAAGAATTTTCCAATTTTATCGAAAACTACTTTTTATTGCACGCATTAAAAAATCTATTTACAATGAGCTCGTCTTCTACAATATTTTTCATGGTATGGTGGATATTTAATTGTACTGTGTACTTTCTTCAACTGGGTTCGCTCCAACTCTGCGCTTATATACGTATATGTACATATGTATGTATATATGTCTGTAGGTATACATGTGTTACTTAATTGTGTATAAATTAATACTAAATGCTTTTATTATTTGGTCGTTATTCACTCGTTTCCTGCAGCCGCTCATAGTAGCGTTATCAGCATTCATTCCTCCGAGGTCGTCACAGTCTCTGTGACTTTTGTTGTCTTTATAATAGTTGTGGTCGTTGTCTCGGAGCTCATGCCTTCTGTGTCGGCCGGCACAACTAACGTGCTCGTAAACACTCCAGCCGAAGTACTATCGTTCGTTGGCTGCGCAACAATTGTCGACGTTGTGCTCTGAAATGAACGAAATTTAATAAATAAATTCTTTTGTCAATACATATGTACTTATGTATGTATGTATATTATATCGAAGGTGCGCATATGCATGTACATAAATGTGTAAACAAGCTGTGTATAGCATGTACTACATTATAAATGTCTAAAATGTCTAATGCGCTTAATCTAAGTTGTATGCTGAAAAGTGTGCTGCTTTGTGCTAAAATTGGCAGCAAGCTTCGCGAATTGTTTGATGTGACTATGTTTAATTTATGATAACAGCGAAGACTCCACCCAATTTAGTCTCTTTTGAAGATAAAGAAAAGTAAGAGCGTGTGCTCTGTATACCAAACTTGCACTTTCAGCGGTTAATGTGGTATTTTACAACACTCAATTGCTGTACAAAAGGGCAAATAAGTCAATTGAAAAAGCAAACCAGTGAAAACGTTAGCTTTGATTGCAGCGTAGCTATAATACCCTTCACAAATTAAAAATATTCTTTACAAGAACTTTGATCGGTTGTTGTTGTAGTGGCAGAATTTTTCCGAGTTGATAGCCCTTGGCCGCATAAAAGTCCGGGTCCGTTCCGATTACGTAGACCCGACTGTCGTGGGAACGGAACTTTGATCGGTCAATTAGTGTGGCAGTTATATGTTATAATTAGCCGATCTGAGGAATTTTCGTATATTATTGCATTGCCTTGGATAATAAGCTGTGCTAAACTTCGTGCGGAAATTTTGTTAAAAAAAGAGCCTTCCATACAAAAACTTGATTCCGAACGTTCAATTTCTTCGGAGACTACATCATTACTTTAGGCAATAAACCCTACCGAATTTCGTGAAGACATCTCCTCAACTGAAAAAGTTTCGTTAAAAGCTCTAGATTCCTATTGTTCGGTTTATATGGCAGATCTATGCTATAGTGGTCCGATGTCTACGGTTCCGACAAATGAGCAGTCTCTTGCGAAAACATCGCGTGCATAATTTCAGAGCATTATCGGAAAAACTGATGGACTAGTTGGCGTATATACAGACGGACATGGCTAAATCGACTCATCTCGCTGATCATAGTTATATATACTTTATAGGGTCTCCGATGTTTCCTGCTGGGTGTTACAAAATTCGTGGCAAATTGATATTCCCTGTTCAGGTGACTTCAAACTATGGAAACAATGAGCCTAGCCAATTACCTATGACACCAATGAATCCCTAATTGCTGGTAGTTAAATTAAGATAAAACTGAATTGTAACTAATTTTAGCCTTGACCTGGTAAACGTTTATATTTGTCAACGCAAACGGAGGTTTTTGGCGTTAACAACTTTACTAGCTCTCTTTGATACGCACCGCAACTACCTCTCTGCCCCACTTCACACCGTTTACTTATGCGCTTAGTGATTAACCGACTCTGACTCATGTTAAGAATATTTCATATGACTAATACTTCATGTATAAGAAAGCTCAAGTATTCTGAATTGCGCTTATACATTTGTAGGCACATGATTTTCGAAACGCACTTCCTTCTAAAACTGCGAAATTCATAGTTTTTTTTTACCATTTTCACAGCACTATGCACGCACTCAACACTCAACAAGTTTCTCATAATTCACTGTCCTTCGTTTCATACCGCATTTTTGGTCTCCGAAGGACTCCAGGAGGTCTGCGAGTCCGGATCCTTTGAACAGCAGCTGCCCATGGTTATTATTATTTACTGTTAATACGTAATGTTTAGTATATTAAGTATGAAATACTGTTTACTCGTATGCGCTTTTTAACTGTCTTTGAAGCACTGAGGATCTTTTTCATCAACGTCGCCGTCTCACAGTTGCACAGCGTATGTCAATTTCACTTTTACTCGCCTCACTTTTCCGAATTTATTGTTGAATAGAGTATGTTATATACGAGTAAGTGACGCGATTGTAGGCGGTGGCATGAGCGTCGTAAGGGGCCGAGCTGCACTCCTTCCTAACTCGGCGCTTGTTTATGTATATGTATGTATGCATGTATGTGGTAAATCTATGCGGTTTTATCGCTAAATAAATGAGTTACGGCCAAACAACTCACACAATGCAACAGCAATGCGTGCACAAAAGCTTACACATTCACATTAAGTAGTCAACCGTTAAATTCAAGCAAAAGTATGCATGCTACATACATACATACATACATAGGTATGTACATACACTCAGGTGTACGCGTTTCAAACGGCCCATGTGATAAATTGACGAATAATATTATTGCCAATAAAAATAAATTTAAAAAGTGTCAACGAATGACCTGCACACTGCCGACCCGCTGGGAGACGCTCTCCGGCTACATACTCCGGAGCACCGTATAACCGTTTTGGCAAGTGTTACGGCCTCGGGTTGAGCGGTGAGCGGTGTCAATGGGCGGCTCTGTGTGTGTGCATGTGGTTGTATATAATACATATATTAACTGAGCTCCTGGTGTCTTATCAGCAACTAGTCAGCTCTCAGCAATGCTGCGTGAGTTCACTAACATATATTATGTAGTTATACTATATTCATAGCTGAGAAATCTTTTTAAAACAAACTAACTGTATTTGTTTTTGTTTTTCTGCCTCTCCTGTTTGGCTTAGTTTGGGCTTATTGGACTGTGGAGGTGTCTAAAGGCAGGAATGTTGATAAAATTCTGGCAGTTTGACTAGACCCAAATACAGTCAGCTATTTTAAATGTTTATTTATTATATTGTGTATTTTTGTAATTATATTTTGAGGTCATTTTTATTTTGTTACTGTTTTGACTTACTTATCGATCGTTATCTCGCCGAGTGTACTTATGATGTATGAGAGTACTTATGAAATATGTATATGTACACATAGTATATCCTAAAGATACGGTGTGTAGGTGGGTGTGTTGTATTTGTCACAGCGCCACAATCAATTCGCAATAAATGTGGTTATCAGTTGCCAAGTTTTCTTTTATATAAAAACCGCTCGTTTGACCAATTTTCACTCCACTTCAGTGAATCATTTTTCAAATAACTTGTTCTCTACCTCCACCGTTCGTGAAGTGTACTCAAGTACAAAAAAAAAAATAGTTTCATATTATAATTTGCTCAAGTGTTTCGAATGGTTTGGCAAATAGATTTCGAAAGTATTTGATACTGGCACATATTTTTCAAATATCGATATTTTTATAAATATGTTTTGTCGAGTTTCGAATATGTTATTTATTTAGCCCTCGAAGTTTAAGTTTAAAACCCGAATACTGTTGGTCCCATCCTTTATTCATTGAAATTTGAGTAATACACTGCGGCTCGTGATATATTGTGCCCTCTCCGGTTATTACAGCATATTGTTTAACCCTTTGCTGGCGTAGGGGGATGAAGTCATGTGTAGAAATTCACGCAAGTGAGGAAAGTTCTCTGCTCGCCATTCAGTTGGGAGTGATCAGAAACGATTATTTTACATATGGCTCATGGCTTCCTGTCCTAGACCAAGTATCCTCTGGGTAGCCAAAAACATCCGTTTGAAAGCTATCTATAGCGAGAAGGCGAATCATCACCTCCACAAAGTTGTGCGCTGGGTTTGAGAACCGCCACGTAAAAAACGCCCGCAATGAAAAAGTTTAAACAGCCTCAGATGAGAGGCCCCCCTTTTAATGACGACTATGACAAAGTGGCTTAGCTAAGCACCTGGGTGTGTTGAAGGTATGTTCTCTCATCGCACTGAATTGCACGACTGCCTAACTCCTTAATTCCCACGACCCCAGACCCGACCGTCTACGGAACGGACCAGGATTTTCTACTCGGCAGAATTCTGCCGCTACAACAACAACATAAATACTTGCTTCCTGCGATAGCGCACATCGTTTTCGGATTAAAAAGTTTTATAAATTGTAAAGTAACATTTTGTGCAAGTATTTAATTGTGAAATATTTTTGCATAATCGTAGGAATTATTTGCTTATCTACTATTGTGGTACATTTGGCTAGACAACTGCCTAAAACTATAAATCAATACATTCTATTAAAAACAACAATAACAAACTAAATTTGACTTCGCTTGAATATTGTCGCTGACATGTCCCCGAAGCGGTCATCTTCAAAGCTACCCTTCGGAAAATCAATGTCCACGAAATCCTCCACAGAATTGCGCGCTGTCGTGTTGGCACCCGGCTCGGTGGTGACTACCGTGGACAGTGTTCCCTGCAAATAGCGAGATGGTCAACTGAGATCCACGCGCCCCCTGCTTTTCGGTCACTCACCTGTTCAGGCGACTTGAGTTCACCTCTCATGTTAAATATGGACCAGTAGTGGCCCGAAACTGAATCGTCGTCCGAATCCTGATTTTTTCTGCAACAGCAGCCACACGGAAATATCCGCCGCATTTTGGACTTTCGCTCTTTATTAGAAACTTAATTCCTCCTTTTGCTGCTTGCAACGTTCCCCTGTAACGGTACTTACATTACCATGCTTTTGGCGATTTTTTTTATCGTTTGAGTGAAATGTGTGTAGCGCGCCGTTGTCTTCGTGAATGTTAACGCGTTGAAGTCGCAGAATTTCTGTGCTGGTGCACCTCATCTAGTTGCTGCCAGCGATTGTCTTATCAGCGCACTTAAAACAGAAATACATTGCCGTGAGCCATAATCTAAAATAAAGATTACCAATCGTTTATCGACATATCACTGATATCGGCAAGTGTTTTCGCAATGTCAAAGCAATGCGCATGATGGGGAAAACAGCTTGTTGCCCTATGCTGCATATTGTGCTGGGCAGTGAACAAAGTTCGGCAGTTGCCGGCGCCACGTAGTCTATAAGCGCCAACTACTTACTTCGCGTCTGATTGGTTTAAATAACTGTTCTTCTTTTTCCACTTTCAGATAAACAATGGGCAACGGTATGCCAAGGAGGAACTTGTGAGCGTACTGCAGCGCGCCATACAGCCGGAGCAGCTGATACCGCTCTACTGGCGCAGCGAAAAGAACAACGTCTCATTCTATGTGGATGATCATAGAGTAGCTGAGCGTTTGGATGGACTCGAGCGCGCTGTGCAAATGCCCGATGGCTTCAGACCGTATTTACGCGTACGTGCCTCCTGTCCTCAGACGCCCATCAATGACCAGTTAAAGACCCGCATGCAATTGGTCATGGCAAAACGATACAATGCTCAGACCAAAGCGCTAGATATGTCCAGCTTCCATACAGATCCGGATTTTCGAGGCATATTTTGCGGAATCTTTCGCTCACATGTCATGTCGGCGGCGATCGAAATAATGGAGAAGAATATACCGGATTTGGTTGCGCTCAATTTGAACAACAACAACATAGCGTCCATGGAGGCATTCAAGAATGCACATACGCGTCTGTCAAACTTGCGCATCCTTCACTTGGCTGATAACAGAGTGAGTGCCTAATGGATTCGTGTTTTCCCCGTATTTCAGATAATTTCAGATTCGAACGCTTACTTGCAGATACCGACCGCAACACATTTGATCGCTCTACGTCATGTACCGCTCATCGAATTGGTATTGAAAAATAATGGACTCTGCGGCCGCTACAAAGACCACGCGCATTACGTCAGGTATACGAGCTATTGATTTTCTAAATTTCGCAACTGGGTGCAACGCATGAAAATGGTTGAAAACCGTAAATGGATGGTAAAGTGTTGCGAAGTTATGGAGGAGCGCACGCGGGGTTGACCGCAACGCTTCTCGGACTGCTGTAACACATTTTAACGGCGGATTGTATAATGCTGGATAAAAGCTAATTATTCAACGGCTGTGCGACTGCTATCCTTGCGGCGCGTCTAAAGAACATGCGCATGCTGGCAAAGCATGCGTCCAGCAATTTCAACTGATATACATAAATGCAAATTATTTTACTTGATTTTCTAATATGTTTTCATGTTTTATGCATTCCAAAAAGTATTGATTTCGACTAGAACGATCGATGTAAAGCGCTGGTGAAGTTTTCAAAGTGCATTGCTATGCAATATTCAGAGAATTTTACTGAAATTTTCACCACATTTAAAGAAATTAACTAATTAATCATAATGTGCTTGGAAAACTTCACCAAGGCTCTGGTTACTTTGTACTTGAGTGGGAGCAAAGCTGAAAAGATACAGCGAAATCCACAGACCGTTTGATAATCAATGTTAAAGCAAATTTAAAGTATAAATATTAGTTTGGAGGAAGTAATTGTGATGCGAAGCAAATATATAACAAATGTTGCCGAGAAGAAGCTAAAACTGTAGCTCGTTTAAAGCTAAGCGACGCTCGGTGTGAAAAAATAGTAAAGAAAAAAGATCTAGAGAAAGAAAAAAGGAAAAAAAATGAAAACAGCACAATGTCTGAGAAGCAATAAACTGTTTAAAAAGTTCTATTCGCGGCTATATAATTTAGCGGTAAATTAATTTGCTGAATTTCCGTGGACACTTCCATGTCAAAATTACATAACTCTACGCTGTAAGTTGGAGTTTATAAACAAATATGAAAATCAAAAATCTGATATAAAAAATTGCGTCTTGCACTTCTAAGTTGCCTCGTTTTAAAGAACGATTACCAGCCTTTGCCCCACTGCCTTTTGACAACCACTACACACTTGTGCATGTGGCAGACGCCATTTATATGATGTGTGCGCGTGCGTACATTGCTGGCGGGCTATTGTAAGTTCTGAGGTCAACGAAGTAGATGGATTTGAAAGCGCTAACAACTCACAAGGAGCCATTATAAATAAACCTAGGTTTCTTTCATGTGCAGCTGTAATGTTGGTGTCGAATTGCTAGGTGTGAGCCTGCAAAAACACCAGCTGCAGCCAAATGCTTGAAACTGAATTAACAAATCTAAATAACTCAATATCATTAAATTATATAAAAAATAAAAAGGAATGTCAATGGGACTCGGCAAAAAATCTCGCGGATTTCATTGCAGAAAGGCGATTGGCCAAGACATGTTTATTGTGGCTCAGTTCTTTGAAAAACAAAAAAAAAAAAACAATAAATAGAAAAAAAATATTGCGTAAAAACTTATAAAACATGAAAAAACCAACCCGCAATCCCGACATGAGCGCCGCATAGCTATCGTTTGAGAGTAACAAGGTCGATGGCACTTTTATTTCGACACAGCGTTCATTTTTTATATATTTGCTTTTAGCCAAATTTGTTCACTAAGTCAACGCTCCTTAAACACAGTTCGTTTTTTTCTGTGCCCAAAGAATTCTTTAAGTTTGCTTCCAATATTTCCGTAAATAACGCAAGAAGCTGGTATATTTTGCTACCACTTTTCACCTTTGCTGATTAGTCAACTCAATTGCATGTTGGGAATAACCAATTGTAGTTCTATATGTATTTTGAACCAGTTATACCAACAAAGATATATTCATTCGCAGGGAGATCCAGCGTAAATTTCCAAAGTTGAAGAAATTGGTAATTATAATTCCATGTCTGTTATATATGTTGTTCATGCTTTAATAATACCCTCTGCCCATAACATCTAGGACGGTGAAGAACTGACGCCGATGATTCAGTTCGATGTGGGTGAAGAAGTTGCGGTTCTCCCTCATGCAAAGGCTTCTTTCCTTTGCGACCCAAATGGCACTGAAATTATACGTCAATTCCTGGAACAGTACTTTTTGATATTCGATTCAGATAATCGTCAGCCTTTGCTTGATGCTTACCATGACCAAGCGATGCTCTCACTGGTCGTGCCACCAGCGAGTCAAGTAGGCCGGTATGTCGACAGATATTTGGATGAAAGCAAATAATTGTTTTCAACTCAACGCTCTCTTTTATTTTAGGCTTGAGAAATATTGGCGTTACAATCGTGATTTTCGTCGTCAAAACGCCGACGACAATACAAAGGTGCGCCAGTTACGTTTTGGCCGCCTTGCTGTGGTATCAATGCTCGCCGAGTTGCCTAAAACCAAGCATTATCCACGTTCTTTCACCGTAGACCTAACATTGTTTACCGTAAGCAACTGACCTTTCGCTTCTATGCTGCTATGCTAATTTTAATTGTTTTTTTCTTGTAGCCGAAAATGATCGTTTTCACTGTGGCCGGCTTATTCAAAGAAATTGATGAAGTTACTGAAGAATTACGCTATTTCCAGCGACAATACATAATTGTGCCCGCGGGCAGCGGCTTTTGCATCCGAAATGAAATGGTGCTGATCACGGTAGCCGCACAACAGCAAGTGCGCTTCTTTAAAAAGAAAATCGAGACCGCTAATACACCCCAATTGAACAATGAAGCCATGACACCTAGTTCGGGCTTATCTACTGGCCTACAGAACCGATTGCATATCAACCAGCCTAGCGTGAGTATATCCGACATTTTGGTTTTTGTTCTTCTTTTAATGTTTTCACTTCGTAGACTTCGGCAGCTGCAACCCTGCAACCGCCACAGGTAGGCATTGATGAGGCAACAAAAATCCAAATGGTGCAATCGTTATGTGCACAAAGTAATATGAACATCGAATGGAGCACGAAGTGAGTTTATATTTGATCATTTCAATGTTATAGAAAGTGCGAAAACTAATTGTAATTTTTACAGATGTTTACAGGAAACCAATTGGGATTACAATCATGCTGCCTTTGTGTTTGACAAACTGCACAAAGAAAATAAAATACCGCCGGAAGCCTTTATTAAGTAAATAATAGCTACTATTAGTTAATAGTCCCACTGCGCTGTATAACCATGCACATGGTAGATTTTTAAGCATTTAAATAATTCTGAATATTGTAATTTACACCTCCATTATATTGCAAATTATAATGCTATGTTGCACGAAAATCAAAATATTAGAAGAAACGCAATTGATTTACACAAAGAAATAAGCTTTGCAAGGAGTATGATTTTATTGTTTTGACTGAGAAAGTATGCAGTTTTTGGTTTTCTTTAAGCTCAATTCGAAGATGTTTGACAATGTTAATATTTTATTAACCGGAATAAAAGGAATATTGTTTCATATATGTATTAAAGTAATTCCTACCTAAATTAAATTTTGTACCTATAAAATAATGTTTTTATAGAAATACCAAGATAATAAAAACAGTAATACTTTTGTGAAAACTTAAAAGAAAACTTATGTAAATAGTTGATAATTTTTGTTCATACATATAGTATTTAAAATCTCGTCATAATTCGGTACATACATACATCAATGAAATACAAGCATACGTAAAAAATAGTGTGATTTGGTTTTTAGAAGTTTTTATGCTATATATATAGGCATTCCCTTAAAGGCTTGGCTGATTATGAGAGCATGTTCCAAAACCCGTATATGTCAATTCTGCAACTATAATCCTTGGATTATATATTTGAGAGATATTTCAAAGAATTTATGTATATATGTATGTGCATTCGTATAAATAAATTCGGTAAAAATATTTTGTATGATATTTCTAATTGTAATCTTTAAAATTATTTAAAAATAAAAAGTAATTTAAACGCAACATCCTAATAACTTTATATGCATTTCCGGCAAACAGCTGATGTTTCTGTAAATGACAGTTCAGTTAGGTTGGCATTTCTGCTGTTATGCAAGCCCAGCCGTCAAAACTGACATTTGGCAATCAGAGAAATTTTCCCACTTCTTTAAGCATAAGCGTACGAAAAAATTAAAATTAATTTATCAAAAAATAATAAGTTTCCATTATAATTAATAGGTAAGGAAGTTAGTAAAATGTCGGCTGCAGCCAGTGCCACTAGAAAGCAGGATATGCCCCCACCGGGTGGCTATAAGAAAATTCCATATCTGCGAGTTCCAGCCAAGAGTTATTTCACAGGTGAGTACCAAGAAACCTACGTAACACATCAATTGTTGTTATTCTATTAATTTGTTTTGATAATGCAGGCTTTCAAATGCTGGCCGGGTACGCGGTTGTTACAGCCGCAGGAATGTATGTGTACTATTTGACTGCCAAGCAAATTCATCGTGAAGAGATAGAAAATCGTTCTGCCCAGAATGTCATATATCCCTTGCTTATAGCAGAACGTGATCGTGAATTTCTGAAGCAACTGCGCCGTAATCGCGACGAAGAAGCCAAATTAATGGCAAATGTGCCCGGTTGGGAGGTAAGATATTGTAAAAATTTTATCACTTCAATTCTAAACGTATACTTTTTCAGGTTGGTACTTGGTATGGTGAGCCCGTCTACAAGACCCTTCCTAAAGACACTCTTGTTACCCCCCTATTCAAGGAATTCTATGCTCATACCGATTATAAATCCTACGCCAAGCGCGCACATCTGAAATTGTGGTCTTAAGCACTTTTTCACTCTTTATTTTTAACGCCATTCGGTAAAAATCGAAATAAATCTTCGCAATTGGAATGGATTAGCCAATAAATAAAAGTAAATCAGCTTTATTTTAATATGGATTTCTTTATTAATTCAAAAATTTACGTGTCATAGAATTAAAAAAAAGTTATTCAAGAACGGAGGACGCATTTCAAGTCTAAAGCTGGTACTGTCCGTCGAATGTTGCCTCCAGATATATTCAACGGTTTAAATGGCATATTTACAAAGTATCATCTAGCAAATGAAATAAACAAGTTACAAATAACATAAGGTACGGAAAAAACTTATTAATTCGTAGATCTAAATAGCGTAGCTTTGACATTATTTTTGTGAGATTATGCGTAAATGCAAATCACATGCAGTTGTTACTTCATGTCCCGTCGTCGTTTAATTGTACCATCACAAGTTGGAAGATGCCTTTGCAAGAAACCCTCAAAGACAAATTTGCGCCCACAACGTTCGCAATGAAAATCACGCTTCTCTCCTAACATTTGTTTGTGCTGTTTTAATTGTTCCGCATTGGAATACTTCTCACGGCACTCATCACAGGCGTAACGCCGTTTTACTTGGCCTTCTTCGAACACCACCGTAAAGTTTTGTGAACAAAATGAGCACGTGAACTCTTTAACCACTATCTTTTTCCCTCCATGCTGATCAGCTAAAGCCTGAGCTTCCGCGTCTAGTTTATCTTGTTGTTTATGGCTCTCCATATGCGCTTTCCATTTACCCTCGTCAATAAATTTTCTATAACACCGAGTACATCGTCTTGGGCCTTCACCTGTGTGTCGCATCATATGCTCTTTTAAATACGAAACTGAATTGAATACCTTATTGCAAATTTCACATTTTCTTTGTTCTGGCGGAACCTCTTCACGCTGCTTCATGCAAGCGCGCATATGTAGTTTTAATGATCCTGCAGCACTGTAGCAATTGCCACAATTTGGGCAATAAAAAGTCTTAGAACGGTTTCCCATCGAATCAGTTGGGCTAAGGCTGGCATCACCATCACCACCACTTTCGGTTCCCGTCTCTTCGGGAATTGGCGATGAAGGTACGATATGTAAAATGGTATGTGTGCCATCGTTTTCTTCCACGGTCTCCACCTCTTCGACAGAATGATTGTCGACTAGTTGTTGAATGGTCACAGCACGTCCATGTTCATCAATTATCACTTCTTGTGTGCTTACAATCGTTTCATGTGTTCCAGACAATGATTCAACCGCAGATTCAGATTCTTCCGCCGATGTAAATGTAGCATATGCATATTGCGCACCATCTGGAGCATTGGGATCATGAATCAGTACCGGAACCACTTCCTCTTTAACCGTTGAAGTCAGTGTTGTGAATTTGGCTCGCTTTGGGTTCATATTGCAAAAAAAAATTAATAGAGTTTCAACGTTTCGCGTCTTTTCGCTGCAGTTAGTCAACACTTTTTCACCGAGTTGATTTTTTTCCCGAACCTTTTGCACTACCGAAGGTATTTGACACGAAAATTCGATTGTGGCAACATTCAGTCAAAATGGTGGACAGACTTGCCAAAGTGCTGAGTTGATTTCAGCAAAAGTTGGCAGCATTGTGCTGAGCAGGGTTGCATGTGTGTGTTTCTTGCTTAGCGCTAACAGGGTTACCTATAACATTTCTTATAGAAAACGCAAACCCCGCTCTAGTACACTGCATTTTTAAATTTGAATTACACTTTTTTTCAAATTAAAAAAAAAAAAGAAATGTGATTTATTTACATTTATTAATGTCATTTATCTATATTACCATCTTTATCGTTTATTTCTTATTGTAGTAAGTTAAACTATGCATATGGTATAGTTATAACAATAATTCTTTGTTCATGGTATACATACTCACATATACATACATATGCATTTTTCCTTTTAAACATACATTCAAATGTTTTATAACTTTAATTGAGCAGCAGAAATGCAAGCAATTAATTTAACAGTAAAAATTAAGCAAATTGAATATCAATTAAAAATAGTCATACATTTCATATAAACACCGCTTTCGTAACTGTGCTGTTTGTTATTTAGACATGCATTAAATATACATAAATGTGTATTTGTGCGCACTTTTCTCTTATTTACCTTCTTCCAATGGAAGCATTCCCAGATCCCGCGATTTCACAGCTCTGAATTTCACAAGAAGCAATTGCAGGCATATGGTGAACTTGCAAATATGCACGTGCAGTTACGCGCGTACATACTTACATACTTATGTACGTACTTACTTACATACATATACATACATATGTATGTTTAAAAGATGTGTATGCCGGTATAAATTAAGAATGTATTCTATTTACAACTACTTAATAGATTGTAATAACGTTAAGCTGACTTTCATGAAATTGGAGCAAATATTAACTGGTTTTAACTAGACAATGCGAATACACTAACACATGCATACCTGCGTGTGTATGCGCATTTATGTGCTCATCTAATTAATCATCAATTGTCAAGCGGTTTATTCAAACTGGCGCCGTAATAGTATAAATATATGTACATACATACATATAGTACATAAGGGATTGGGTTAGTTCCGTGAGGGAAGGACGTGCAAAATTTGTACTCTTTCACATGTATACGTACATGACTTTGCATTTAGATGAGTATTTCTCACGCTGGTCACATGCATTCAAAGAAAGCCGCGGTTGCTTATACATATGTACATATTCATATGTATGTACATACATATGTATATGTATATATGTATATATTGACAACAGCATCTTGCGTTTTGTATGACTCAAGCCTGGCCTATAGAAATCGAAGAAAAATATGTAAATCATCAATAAATAGGAAAATACTTTGACATGTACATATGTATTGTACATATGTATGTATATTGAAACTGTATATATTTTCCCAGACACTTCCCTCGGTATTATTGAAGTGGAAAAATACAGGTGGTTTGTAGGTGACGTGTGCTTTTATTAGCTTATTTTTTTTAATAAAATTAATATTTAGTGAGATAATTATTTTATCTTGAGCACTTATTGTGTCTGCGTTTATTAGCATGCAAATAACTTGTAGCGCTAGATATATTTGCATTTAATACACGTCCTTAAAAAAAATTCACAGTTTCGAACGCAAGAAATGAAATAAATAGTCTTGACAGAAAATGCCTAAAAAATTAATAATCTACATACATACATATGTATGTATGTACCTATGTACATATAGAGTTCAAATTGATTTAAATGGGTTTCATCACATTTATTACGTATGTATGTAGGGTATAAATAAGTGTGAATATGACCATTTTCAATTTCAAGTAATATTAAGCTGAATGCGTCAATTCATCACCCCTATACATATGTAAATATGTATACTTACTTATATATATACTTATATGTATATACATACATATGTATGTATGTATGTATAAAAATCTTTCTGGAAGCTAATGTATGCAATTTTTTTTCTGAATTAAAGTGTCAATTGACGTGATACTCGCTGGATTAAAAAAAATATAAAATTTGTCTTATCTTTAATTAAAGTATAAGAGTATACATATACAATTAATGCACAATAATGCCCATTTAATATACCATAAGGAGAGGTCAGATACCCTCATACACCACCATATAGACGGTACATCTGGATGTACATATGTATGTACATGAAACGAAACCATTTTGTGCTTATGTTATGAAGTATAAGCTTAATGTTTAAATAAGTATTTCTTATGTATTATCCTTGGCTCCAAAAGTTTAATAGAGTAAAATTAGTGTTAACGCTGTTAACGTCATTTAAAAGTTTTTTTTTATTTATTTTTTTTTTGTTGTTTTTTCCATATGTAGTATGTATGTACATATGTGTGTATATTAAGCAATCGCATTGTTGGGTGCGCACAACGTCAATCACAATAAATATTGGCCAACTCCAACGACGCACAGCACTTAACCGTAATTGTTGTGCCACATGCATGCCTATAAGCCAGCCATAATGGTCCAATAATGGTCGTACACTTGCGACTCATCTAATAATGAATGTCATGTGGAAATTGCGTGTTCAAACCGACTTTAAGGCCGCCAATTGAACGGCGATCTTTAATTTGAGTTTTCATTTTTATTGAACGTCAATTCATTGAAAAGTGCAAAAACAGTTATTTTTGGCGGAAAATGGTAGGGTGACTATTACATACATAGATAATTTTTCGCACAATGTACAAATATTCATGCATATGTACATGCTTACATATTAATGTAAAATAATCAGATAAGGCTATACTTGAATGTACCCCGAAGTTTATGGGGCGTATGAGTGATTCTGAGTGGAAACTTTATATGTATGTATGTACATATGTACATACATATGTATGACATTTCACAAAATTGTGTAAAACTTTGTTTCGTTTGAAAAAGTATGGTAAATGAATTTACAATTAGTTTTAATTGGCCGTGAAGTCATCACTAGAAATTTGATGTTTCATTTCTTAATTCATTACTTTATTTACTGCTATATTTCGCACATTTGTATGTACATCCAGCACACACATCACTATTAATATTTAGAAAATATCTCTACATACATATTCATATATAAATTTATATATTTATATAATATTTGTAGATAAATCATTCAATTATGTAAGTTTGTAATGAGATTCAATATGCAAATGTTGTGACAACGGTCACGTTTGCAAGATGCCTGCTTCACATTTTCAATTTACATGTGTATATGTGTAGATATACATATGTGTGTATATGTATAGATGTAGACATTTGCCAAGATTGCAAAATTAATAGTCATTGTTTTATTTGCTAACAAAATCATTTTAATGTGAAATATTCATATCGATGTGCATACATACAAACATTTACAGCTTTATTTGCATGTATTTTCAAACATAAAAGTACAAATTCCATACGCCATCCGTTACGTTAGCTATTTTTAGCTGCATTTGGCGCGACCAGCCTCTATTCGACACGTAAATGACTTAGAAATACATACCTATGTATGTACTTATGAATGTACATATGTGCATTCGTTTATAGTTATGAATTTTTATATGTTTTCGCTCACTCATTTAAATTCTTGCAAATGCATGTGCTTATTCCTTAAACTGCTGTTGCTTCTTTAGAGGACAAGGTGCGCGACATTAAGGCAGACGATGTACTACAAACATACTTATATATGTATATGTACAAGCCTTTAAAACTTTTCTTTCAGATATTCCTTATAACAATAAATTCTATATAATATACTTACATACATACATATCCAACTAATTTCATTCAGAAATAAATACTACTATGGTATGTGTGTATGTAAGAATTATGTGCACATCATACATACATACATATGTACACATATACCTACAAATGTACATGGTATACATATACAACGTGTAGAGGCAGTGGGTACGAACTGCATATTTTTACCTGGAATTTACTGTATATGTACATATGTAGGTATATATAAGCAAACATACATACACACATACATATGTATCTACACATATACATACATATATTTACAGTGTGACAGAATGTTGAAATGCCTCGTTCAGCTCTATATTTTTCCACCTTTTTGCTTTTGTTATTATAGCCGTTATTCTATTCGTCGTTGCACGAAATTGCTATTTTGCTTTTACTGCACTGCCCGCAGTGCACTCAACAAAAATGGGAAATACTAAAATCGCTTGTTGGCTGAGGTGTTCATATGGCCGCACAATGGCAAAAAGCAGAGCGAAAACAGCACAGAACTATAGCTAAACAAAACGTATTATAAACAGTGGAATTTTCCATTCGGTTTCAGTGCAATTTGCGCTGGGTGTATTAACCCCTTCGTTGCTGTGGCAACCCAGCAAGAAAACATACAAAAAAGTGTGCGCACATGCCAGATTTTCGGAGTTGTTAAACTACCCCTAATAAACAACAAACTGTTGGATCGAAAGTTATGGAAAGTTTTTGCAACAACACCCAGCAGGGGTTGGAACCCGTAAGATTACAATCGTATATACATACCTGCCTGTATTATAGTGCCTTTGCATGCGCGTATGCTGTAAACAAGGTCTCGTAACTGTCGTAATTTGAACTTTCTAGAATATAGTAGCTCGCAGATCTGGCTAGCGAATCTGTCGTATCAACTATCGTCTCAAAAACGCCAGGTAGCTGAGTCGGCTTTGCAAATGGTGATGCGTGTTCTGAAACAGCGCACTGCCACTTAGCGGGTTAATACAGCATGAAATTATCGCTTTGTAGTTTATTAAATTGCTGGCGAGCAAAAATTCCAACGCAGATGGTGCCACTGTTTGTGCGGAGACACTTTTTTAAATTAATTTGTATGTTTCGACTCACATACATACATATGTATGAATGCACGTTTCCATATCTTTGTATGAATGTATGTATGTAAATAATAATGATATCTAAAAGCGTGTGTGTTGGGCGAATTCGCCCAGTGAACAAAGCAAACGTCCATTGCGCGACAAAGTACAAACGAATTGAACCAAGGTAAAATTAATAAAACCGCGGTTTCATACTTGCTGCATTCTTACATACATACATATGTACATATGTATATACATATGTATGTATATACATGCTTTTTATTTACATATGAAAATATGTATGTATAATTTTTACAGCGCTCGCATGCTTTTTATCGGCGCTAAGATTTTATAACTCAATTAGGCAAATAAATGAATGAAATGCAGGAAGTCAAAGTCATTGCTTTTCACAATACATACATAAGTACATATATGTATGTAAATTAAAGGCGAAACTGACAATAAGCAAACGAAATTGCAATGCATTGCGACTAAAAATAGTACGCAATTAAAAATATAAATATTGGGCAGTCGAAAACGTCTTTTCGTATTTCTAATCAAACTTCTGCTTATTTTTTTTATATATTTATAATGAACTTTAATGTACCAAATACATATGTACCATTTTGGTCAACCACTTTTTCCATTTTTCCGTTAGAAGGAGACATTATTTCATCAGTGTAAATCGAAATTTCATTATTTCCAGAATGAAAGCGACCATGGTTGTGTTACACGAACTGATACAGCGTCGTCTCCGTAAACTTCACAAATTTCATTGGTGGCTTGTGTGGCATTCTTCTCTTTTTTATTTCCAATGATTTTCGAGCAGCTGTAACTGTTTTTCGACTAGCCAATACTGCCCGTCAATATTCTTATGAATAGCAGTTAAACGATTTAGAATAAAACAATTTGTCTCCAGTTTCAAAAAAGTTATAATTATTGTACTTTTTTGGAGCAGGCAATTTGTATAAACTCAGGCATAAAAAGTAAAAACTTTTACTCCCAACTTCATGTTAGTATTCTGTCCACTTTCCGCTACGTTTTAGGACTTGATTAAATCTTTTCAGCATTGAAACAATTATGTTTCTTAACCTAAGCTTTAAACACGACTTTTAGGTCTATGACTCTGTTAAATTGTCGCCCTTTAGTATAAACTCCCTTAATATAATACCCCACAGATTTGCCTTAAAGTTTAACCTGAGCTACGAATTAAAAATAGACGAAATTATCTACAACTTCGAAGTTGTGACTGACATCAGTGACGTGGGTGCCTAGTCGCGAGTGCGACGACTGTTTGTTTGATGACAGGAGATACTTCGTCTTGCCCTCGTTCACCACTAGACCCATTTGCTTCGCTGCCTTATCCATTCTGGAGAAAACAGAACTACGCCAGCAGCTGTACACTCTTATAGAAGATGGTGCCTTCTCTGTTTAGTTCTGCAGCTCGAATTATTTTCTCCAGAAGTCACAGGAGGGGAGTCGCCTTGTCTGAAACCTCGTTTGGCATCGAACGGCTCGGAGAGGTCCTTCCCGATGCTGACGGAGCTTTTGATGTTGCTCAGCGTCAGTTTACAAAGCGCGGATACCAAATTCAGACTTCGCAGCATAAAGGCAGTTCTTCGCGGCGTGTTTATATAGCTCGCCCAGCAATTCATCGGCCAGCAGGCAGGAGAAGTGTTCCCTCCATAATTTTAGTATGCCCTGAGCATCAGTCACGAGATCACCTCTTGGGATTCTACAAGAGTATGCTCCGGTCTTGAAACCTTCTGTTAGTCGGCGCATCTTTTCGTAGAATTTTTGAGCATGACCCCTGTCGGCCAGCGTGTCAAGCTCTTCGTACTCACGCATTTCGGCCTCTCTCTTTTTTTGTCTGCAAATGCGTCTCGATTCCTTCTTCAACTCTCGGTGAGATGTGAAATCTATTTGTATCAAAATACGCTCCGATGCTTAAAATCGCCTGTACAAAAGTGAAAAACTTATGTACATATATGCTAAAGCTTTAGCTTTGTTCTAATTGGATATTATTACACCTTCGCATTATTTACTATTACGTACTATTTTCCGATTTTACATGCAAAAAATTTCCGACTTCCTCTTTTGTGCCCAAGCGAGGTGCATAAATCAAAATATTAACATCTGAAAGTAATCTGTTAATAGGGTGTGTTAGTTTCGCAGTGATCTCTACTCCCACCTGTCACTCGGTATGCACATTTGTAGCTGTTAATGGAGCGCATATGAGATAAGTGGCGTTGAGTGCTGCAAAAAGGTCGATTGCCGACAGCTTGTGGACATAATATAAATAAATAGACGATTAGTTGTTCGCCAACTGGTATGACACAACCGAGCCTCGTGAATAACAAATGGCCGGTGGGTGGCAAGTGCATGCGATACCGTTATATCTTGGCACTTGTAGGTGGTTAATTGAATCACGCGAGAGGTCCGACTACCAGCCCCCTAGTGGGCATATATAAGTATATATGTACATACATACATACATACGTACATATGTATATGTATACATCGTATATTGAATTATGACAGGAGGGTGGAGTATGAGCTAATGAAAAGTAATGCAAATTGTGCTCGCATTTCTAAAGATGGGAATTAATTATTTTGCAACGTTATCGCTGAATCAGCACAAGAAGCTGCATAAATTAAGCATTTCCAATAGCGTTGATTGCATCGTCAACACATACATACATATTAAATTATTTATTTACTGCATACAAATCTACACATAAATATAAAAATGTAAACAAACAGCATGAAAATATATAAACCAAATACATACACACATGTATGTACATATGTATATGCAAGTGAAGCGTATATTGGAAGCATTGTTGCAAATTTTGGACTTTTAAATAAAAATGTGCGCTAACTACCAAGAGAAAAGCAGAGTAAGCACAGATCAGGTTTGCAAAATGAGAGCTATAGATCGCGCGTTGTACTATTATACTCGCCGTTGATCGTCTGTTTACACTTCAGTTTGCGAAAATCTTTGCGCACCCCACAGAAGCGTTGCCCACGCACGACTTTAAAAAGTCGCAAATTTTGTGTTAATGTTTCTGAGAAACTTTTATTACATTCGTTATACCGATAGTTCGCTTACATACAAACATACTTATATAAAAAAATATAAACCCTATACCTATTTATAATGCGGTTTTTGAACCACTAAGCCTACGAGCCATTCACTGTCACCACTTCCATTTCGTTGTGCTTCGCGCTCTCGCTGAGTCCCACCAGTTTCTCGCTCTCCGTCCATAGCCAATCGGCTGTGTCCTTGTTCTTTGCCCACGGTAGTAGCGGCCAGCGCATTGAATCGCTGTAGTAATCGCCACTGCAGAGTTCCAAGGCTGGATCAAGCGCCAGCCGGAGTTGTGTTTGCGCACCATCCTCCGGCGACTTCCACAAGAACTGCACCAGGTAATGCAACAAACCGAAGCCTGGAAATTTTATATGTCGCACCAATTCAGTGCGCACTACGCCAGGATGACAGCAGTTCACTGTTACGCCAGTGCCTTGCAAAAGTTCCGCCAATTTACGAGTAAACAACACATTTGCCAACTTACTTTGCGCGTAAGCGCCGAAGAAGCTCGAATAATGGCGTTCGCTATTCAGGTCATTGCGTTTAATTCGCCCGAAAATGTACATGGCTGAGCTGACGACTACAATACGGCTTGGCGCTGATGCTTTGAGACGCTCCAGCAGTAGATTTGTCAGCAGAAAGTGGCCCAGATGATTCACGCCCAACTGCTGTTCGAAGCCGTCAGCTGTGAGTTTGCGCGGCGTGGCCATAATACCCGCATTATTCACTAAAATATCCAAACGTTGCTCATCGCCCAGAAAACGCGTTGCAAACTGGCGCACAGATGCCAGCGAAGCAAGATCCAAAGTACGATTATAGACATGCTGATTGCCAGTGCGCTCTATAATCTCCAGACGCGCAGCTTCACAACGCACCGCATCACGACACGCCATATAAACACGTCCGCCTCGACGCGCCAATTCCAAGGCGGTTGCCTTGCCGATGCCTGTGTTGCAGCCGGTCACAATCACCACTTTACCATCAATGCGGTTCGCCTTGCGATAACGCGGACCCTGTATGCATTTGCGCAGCAGCCACAACAACAATACAACGATTAAGCCAATAAGGAGAATTGGTAGTAGCCGTGCCCAAATGCCATAGAAACACAGCCTCTCATCCTCATTATCTGGCATATTGTAATCGGATCGTGTATTATTGCTTGTTTGTGTATGTATGTATGAATGTGTACGCGTCGTAGCGATTTATTTTATTTGTTTAAAGTGAGACTTTGCGTATTCAGCGTCGAGCTTAAACTGACTTTCCAGCACAAATCACTTCCACTGGCAGCGATTCGCGTTTTCCTCACTCGTTGATAAATGCTAACCAAGTCAACATAATGTTTGCGCGCTGCTCAAGCTCAGTAAGCTCTTAATATTAGCTGCAGCATATTTTTCGACAGCGGTGAAAGTGGCGGCTCCCATATACAGAGGCCATAGCACAAAGGTTCATACAAATGTACATGGAAAAGGTAAACGATAGCCCAATTACTCCGGGCAGCTTTCGAATATACACAATTGCGGCTCTGGCTTCCGCTGCAGTCGTTGTTAAATGTAGCGAGTAAACAGCGACGCATTAAAGCCGTCTTTATACGCTCGACTCACTAATAGATAGAGCGTTAAATACCGGTATTCTAAGCCTCTCGAAGAACTTTGAGCTCGGTTGGCCTCAGAACTTTACACACACAGTTTCGAACATTGTAACAATTATAAGGTAGAGCAGTTTTGAGCACCGCTGGCAGCACAAAACGAGGCTACGCTTCTCACATGTTTACTTGTCAAATAGCCTCTGTTGTGGCTGCTTTGTATTCCAGGCATACCAGCTGCAAGCAGCGCCCGTGCCAGTGTAAGTCAAAGCTGGCAACCGGTTCGCCATGAACTTCCTCGCCAACAGCAAACAGTCTATAGATAGACTTGCATATATGGTTGTATTTGTGTACCAGTTATAAGTACACGAAGTAAGAACAGATTATTTCGTTGCAAGCGGCGCTGAATGCAAGCGCTCTAAACAGTGCTGCTGCTATAGCTAAACTTGGTCAATGCTGAGCAGCTGCACCCTATAAGCGGTCTAGGCTCATAGGTATTACTGATATACGGTACCAACAAAGTTATAATAAAATCAGTTCAAAGTCAAATCAGCAAATCGTGAAAGTGATAACTAAGAAACCTCCTCAACAAATATTTACCATTGCCCAAATTAAAACAAAAAACACTCTCTTGTCACTCTCGGTGTTATTGTTGCTTTATAAAAATAACTAAATGTGTAATATGTGTATACTTATGTATATATGCAGAGGCTTAAAAATTAAGTAAATACAATCAAAAAAAACTAAACAAATGCGATACACACTGAAGCATTTCTTACGAAAGACGCGGAGGAATAGTGCGCTACCTTCCTGGGGCGAGGCTTTATTGATCCACCACTATTGTTTGCACCGCATTTGGCGTTCCTTGAAGGCCGACTAATTTTTCGCTCTCTTTCCATAACCATTCCGCCATCTCTTTGTCTTTTGCTTTCGGCAGCAGAGGCAAGCTGGTCGAGTCTGCGTAGAAGTCACCACTGCACTTCTCTAGCGCCGGATCCAATGCTACGCGCAATGTCGTCTGCGCACCGGCTTTGGGCGTTTTGACGAAGCAGCCAAATACGCGGAACCAAATGGCGTTGAACCAGTGCGTAGAAATGCTGTAGCGACCCAATTCAGTACGCACTATACCGGGATGGACGGAGTTGACGGTTACGCCAGTATTTCTAAGCATTTCAGCCAACTTTCGTGTGAATAGTATATTGGCCAATTTGCTTTGGCAGTAGGCACCCAGGAATTTTGAATAGTGCTTCTCACTGTTCAAATCGTCTTTGTTGATGCGTCCGCAGATGTAGGCCGCTGAACTCACCACTACAATGCGACTCGGTGCACTAGACTTTAGGCGTTCTAGCAGTATATTTGTCAACAAGAAATGGCCCAAGTGATTCACACCAAACTGCTGTTCGAAGCCGTCGACGGTGAGCTTGCGCGGTGTGGCCATAATGCCGGCATTATTTATAAGAATGTCCAAGCGTTGTTCCTCTGCTAAAAAGCGTTCGGAAAATTGGCGCACCGACGACAATGAGGCCAAGTCCAATGTGCGATTGAAGACGTTTTGATTTTGTGTGCGTTCAATGATCTCCAAGCGTGCGGCCTCACAACGCGCAGCGTCACGGCAAGCCATGTAAATGCGCCCACCTCTGCGTGCCAGCTCCATGGCAGTCTCCTTACCTATGCCAGTATTACAGCCTGTCACAATCACTACTTTACCATCGATGCGGGTCTTCTTGCGGTAAAAGGGTCCCTGTACGCACTTGCGTAGCAACCACATAATCAATGCGATAACAAGGCAAAAGACAAGTACGAGCACCAGCCAGGCCCATAGACCGCGAAAGCACAATGATTTTTCGTCGTCTTCCAAAGGGCTGGGTACTTCATCCGGCATATTCAGTGGCTTTATTTGTATATGAAACGTTGGTTTTCAACTAAAATGTCGTTTGTCGATTTGCGCGCTCGCGTTGTTTACTCACACTGCAACTTTCTTTTAGGCACCGTTACAGACAACTAACTGCCATCCACCAACTTCCATCATCATCACTGCACCACTTAGTCCAAGTATGTTCGAATTTCAGTAGTTGCTTTCGAATTTCGCTTCGCTTTGTGACTTTCTTTTAATAACCAGGCTAATACACTGCCTACTACCACCAGCCGGCAACAACTAATGTCTTATCGCGGGCCGCTCACAGTGAAGATGGAATGCTACGAGCATGAACAAGCAAATACCAGTTTTGGTTTTGACTGTAAGAGCTCTAGCTCTCAACGGCTGTGGCACACTCACAGCCCGACATATATACATACATACATAATATACGCCGAAACCGAGTTGATATTTGTCTTTGTTGTTTTTTTACATGTCATATACATATGTACATATGTATGTAATTAACACTTAAATTTGAATATTCGCTAAAAGAACATGCAAAACATTTTAAATTCGAAATATGGGTTGCACATTATTTTTAACGTTTATACATATATATTTTTCGATCTGCTGATTAGAAATGGTATTTTTATATATCTCAATACCTTTATTACCATAATTTACTTTTAATTGAATACACCATTAAATGAACAAAGTATTGTTGCCATCGTGGCAGCAGTCAGACAAAAATTCAAACTTCATACATCTGCCTTAACCTTGTCTCACACGGCGATTGTCTCAATACGTTCGGTTCTGCTTAACCCAACCAACCGCTCGCTCTCACGCCACAACCAGTCAGTCATCTTTTTGTCCGTGGCCCACGGTGGTAGTGGCCATCGTATGTAGTAAGAGTAGTAGCCGCCTGTCGAACGTTCCAAGCTTGGATCAAGCGCTACACGTAGCGCGGTCTGTGCACCTGCGCGGGGTGTGCGAGCGACTAGTCCGTAAAGCTTGTAGATGATGTCCCACAGCCAAGTTGGCGTTTGGTTCTTAAACATTAATTTGGTATACACCATTCCAGGATTGCAACAATTTACTGTTACGCTAGTACCGTCCAATATTGTCGCCAACTTGCGGGTGAAAAGTATGTTTGCTAACTTACTGTTACTATAAGAGCCGAAGATCTTCGAATAACGCAGCTCACTGTTCAGATCGTCCTTGTTAATGCGTCCGAAGAGGTGCATGAAGGAGCTCATTACGACTACGCGACTCGGCGCGGCTGCCTTCAGACGTTCAAGCAGTAGATTAGCGAGTAAGAAATGTCCAAAATGGTTGACGCCGAATTGGTACTCAAAACCGTCGGCAGTCATTGAGCGTGGTATAGCCATAACACCTGCGTTGTTCACTAAAATGTCCAGTCGTTGTTCTTCCGCGTTAAAGCGCGCTGCAAACTGACGCACCGACTCCAAAGAAGCCAGATCCAGGGTGCGGTTGTAGATTTGCTGATTGCCCGTGCGCTCAATAATATTCAGTCGAGTAGCCTCGCAACGCGCAGCATCACGGCAGGCCATATAAATGCGAGCGCCACGCCGCGCGAGCTCCAGCGCGATCTCTTTGCCAATGCCACTATTGCAGCCAGTGATAATGACGACCTTGTCGTCGATGCGATTTCGCTTGCGGTAGTATGGACCTTGTTTGATTTTGCGCAAAATATACAATATGCCAACAACGAGGAATGTTATAAGGAATATTTGTATGATCCAAGCCCAAGCGCCGTGAAAACATAATGTCTTTGGTGAACGCTTTGAGGGTGTATTCAACACAAGCTCCTCGGTCATGATTAAGCGAAGCTACCACACTGCTGCTCTTAAACGGCCTTACCTAAGTCTGCTCTGTCTGAGTGAAAAAGTTGAACTAAATTTCTAAATCTGTCATTTTAAGTTTACTGATTTTTTTGGTAACATTCATATTTTAGAGTTCGATACACGAACTAACCCACACAGCTGCTATTTTCTAGTATTTAAGGAGACGGTTGCCTTGACCGACTACGTGTCAGTTTTGTCCGAGTAGTTTAACCGTTGCACCAAATACTTGGCCCTCGTCTAATACATTATTAAGCATTGCGTGCCTGTGGCTTCAGGCATTTTCGGCACTTAAAATTGCTACCAAAAGAAACTCGGAACTGAATGGAGGGAAGCATTGGGTGTAGCTGTAAACACCATTATTTTTCATAATTAAAAATAATTAAGCCAATTTAAAAACCCTGCAGTCGCTGCTCTTAGCGGCGCTTACTTACATTGCTTCGAAGAAAAGTTATAAAAAAGTAAAATAGTATTTTATTTGCCTTATTTAATGACTGGTCGAGGTGAATAACATTTATGGGTTTCTGTTTTGATTCTGTATTTGAAGTGACAGTTGTTTATTTTTATTGGCCGCGTGTGCGGCTGCCGCACCCAACGACAGCGCCGCACCGAATTTTATATCTTCAGATTTCTTTCTCTCATTCACTCTTCTCTTGTGCTCTTCTGAAGTTTAAACTTTTCGTATATAGGTAAGCATATTCACAACCACGTGTCATTACTGGTCGAAAGGCAAGCAGCTGAGAGCATTTCATAACTCATAGTTCTGCCAAAATAATTTCTGGTGAAGCACCCCCTCGTTTCCTAAGCCAACAGCTGACCATGAGCAGTATTATGCTGTAAAACCTTGAAACATATACATACATATGTACTTGTCGCAATTTCGTCATGAACTGGAATTGTGCGCCATCTCGCTCGCCACTGTAAGGCTTACGCACCGCGTTGTGCCTTCCAGGAAGTTTAAACGCACGTTAGTGCGGTGTTGCAAAGTACACGCGTGCCTTATGACTTCCAACTGCGCTGTTGGAACAGTCGTACATTGGAAAACAAGCCCCATTTCCAGTGGAATACACTTGGGAGTGTTGCATGCCACTGCTTTGTCAAAGTTCTTGTGCCGTGACGAGGGCGGGGACCTCACTAACGCCGATGTGCTGCCCTGCACGTACACCCAACCCAGTGACGTGGCAAGAGGAGCAAGTCTTTTGCAACGCGGAGTATAACTGTTGCCTAGTTCTCGCAATTTTCGCTATTTTTTGTCGTGCTTTTTCGGCTATGCGCTTTTATACCGCCCCCGCCGTCGCAGCTGAGCGCACTTGCCTGCTGGTTTGGCTTTCGCGATTATCGACCGAACTGAGTGTAGGTCATGTCGCTTGTTGCACTGTTGGAAGTTTTGCTTTTTTTTGTGATTGTGCGACCGTGCGCTCCAATTCGCCGATTTAGGGTGCGAGGTGCGAAATATGCCTTACGTGTCGCATATATGTATGTATAGAGTATTTATACATTACCGGTTATGACACCGTCTCTCTCCTTTGTTTCTAAAATCTGCATTCGAGTGACTTCCTTCAATGCAGTATTTTTAGGCTTTTGATTCGCTTTTATTTTTGGTGGATATTTGTAATGATTAAATAATGTGGCGCTGTCTTTCTACTCTGTCTGCGGCTAAGCTTTGCATGCCACTATATTCTCATACATACATTCACATTTCAGTGCATGTCACGCCATTTTGCTTGCGGTTTATGTCGCTTTTCTAGAGTTTCACTGCATTTCTTTGCCCAACTATTCTGTTTTCCCCATTCGGTTGGCTGGCCGCCCATTTGCCGGGGCGCTGCAGTCAACGGCTGTTATTCTCAGACCGTTTTGGCAGATCCAAATACGCTGGCTTTTGTTATTGCCAAACAATTTAAAAAATTAGTTGCGTCAAACGTCATTAAAGTCCCCTCACAACCGCCACCCAAACGCCGCTAACGTAGGCAAACAATTTGGCATGTCAATATGTGTAATTAACAGCGTACATATACTTATATGTATGTACACTATTCTAATTTAATTAACTGCTTGCGCGATGCCGTGCGCAAGTAAATAACTATTTTGTTTTTGTTCTGTTTTTTTTTTGTGAAAATGACATCTGTATGTAAACAGTCTGTTGTTGTTTATCGCTTGGTTGTGACAGCTGGCGCTCAACAGCGCATCAAATACCTCAAACGATGGCAATTGAAATTGGAATTTGGGTGTTAGAATGATACCTTAATTTCTGCTAATTGTTCTTGTTTTGCCATGCACGTGCTATTTGTGTGTTTTGTGCTGAAAAGTGAGTGCAACAAGCGTGTGTGCGAAGGCCAAACTCATATATTGACAGATCGCGGTGCATAGCTCACCTTGAGCGCAATCGCATGCACGCCTCTATATATTCGCATGCTGCTATTTCTAATTTGCATATACTATATGTATTTATGTATGTATGTATATATCTGCAGCGCTTGCAACCGCACTTGCAAGTTTTCACTTGTCGCCAGCGGCTTGTCTTCTAAGCTTGAGGTCTCGTGCCTGGCGGCATACAAAGTTGTGCTATACTGCATGTAAGCCGCTCAACTCGTGTCTGCATTTTGACTCATACTACCTGTGGGCAGCATTCGCCTGTTTATACAAAATATTCGCATGAATTCGCGATTTTATTGCCTACAAATGATGCAAATTGCAAATTCAAACGGTGTGTGTAAGAAGACTTACTTAACGACCACGCGTACATACATATATACATATGTTTATATATTTATGTATGCAGGAGCTATATTCATACTTTCTATTAATAAGCATTGCTATTTTCAAAAAGGCGCGAATGGCTATATAAAATCGTTTACAAATACACGTTGCTTATTCATTCACGATTTATGTACATATATATACAAACATATAAGTATATATGTATATTATGTTTATTTTGATTTCTGCAAAGTGCAGGGGCCCAGCGGAAATTCCGCAAACAAAGGCTGACCGATGCATGCCAAGCGTTTGCAAATGATATTTTATCCATTTTACATCTTCCGCATTACAGTTAAATATGAAGGTTCAAGTTCCTTAGTTTTAAAGATATTAGTCTGAAATTTTGCACATAATCTTTTCTCACTAAGGAGCTGCTATAGCATATAGCTGTCATATAAACTAACCAGAAGGGTATTATAGCTTCGGTGCAATCGAAGTTAACATTTTTTCTTTTTTATTGTGAGCAGTTGCGAATTAATGAAATTCCATAGCCAGCAAAAAGCTGTGTGTTTTGTAATGCAACCCTTTTCACGCCCATTTCCGCATTATGCATCACATTGCAGCAAGTACCTTGAGAAAAAGACCTAGAAATGCTACATATGCGGTCTTTTTGTGTGGTCTTTCTCGACATTGGACTTATTGGACTTGCTAGGTCACCATTGCGGCAACGGAGTGATGGATTTGATCCTAGTAGTTTTTTCTGCTAACATTTCACATAGTCCAATCACACTTTCTTTCACTTTATAAAGGCTAATTACAGCTAGGCAACTCATAAAAGTAACTGAAAGCTTGCGAAAATTCTGTGTTTCAACGGCTGCTGAACATATTTTGTGTCTGTCTAATATATTCCACTGGCATTACAAATTTATGCATATTAATATACATACATAAGAGTTATAAACGTATTTTGTTGAAAGTAGCTTTTGCCTCTTTCATACACTCGCGCGAAAAGAATGCGGAAAGCCAACTTCTAGCTTCAGAGCGCTGGCAATTTCCAACATCTGCAGAGGGCGGCTGCCAATTAATATGCAACGCTATCTATTGGCGGCAAATAAACTGTGTATAGTATAACTGTAATATATGAGTACAGGCGAGTTTATTAGTTTCACATTTATTAAATCATAAATCACACGAGAAACAACGCAATATGACTGGTCGAAATCGAGATACAATATTTGTGTGCGTCAAATTGATAAAATTGTGTGCATGAAAAGCGAGTCCAAGAGCTGTCATCTAATTGCAATTTGCTTTTATTGTGCAATTTATTGGCACTAGACTGTCTTTATTTGCATATTGTCATGTACATACATATATACAAGTATATTATGGAATTGGGTGCATTTAGCCTCAAGGTGGGTGGTTACATGAGCGCCCGTTAACCAGTCAAATGTTGGAGAAATCAGTAAGCGCTGGAAAATTGCAGTTCAAGTTTATTAAAGCTGTGGATTGTGATTGCCTGTGAGTAAAGAATTCAAATTAAATTGCTGCGACACATGAGACTTCTTACATAATTAGAAGTAAACAGTTGTCTTTCGGTCTTTTATGAAGGCCATTTGGCGGTTACAATGAGTATGTAGTTTTGCAAAAGCATAATATTTGGTAGTCGAAAAAGGCTTTTCGTATTTCTCATCAAACTTCAACTTACTTTTTTTTAATTTATAATAATAAATAAATAGAAATTAGTGTAAAACTTTCAAAGATGTAAATCGAAATTTCCAGAACGGAAGCGAGCGAACCATTGTTGTGCTACACGAACTGATGCAGCATCGTTTCCGTAAACTTCGCAAATTTCTTTGGTGGCTTGCGTGGCATTCTTCCCTTTTTTATACAAAAAATTTAAAATATAGCGAATTTCTTCATTATTTTCACTCATTTTTGAATAGCTGTACCTTTTTTTCAACTACCCCGAATTTAATATTTTTTGGTTAAATTAAGCTTAAAATCTCACCTATATGGTATACAATGTGATTGCTAGCACGGGAGATGTACGACTGCAACGACATCTATTGACAAAATACGAAAAGACTTTTTCGACTACCCAATACATATGTATATAAAATGAGCTTGTATCGATTTTGAAATTTTAGTTTTCTAATAAAAATCAGTGTAATTCTCCCCTCTTTATTATATTCTAATTACAAAATCTCTATTTTAAGGGACTTAAGATTACTTCGACTGTCAAAAAAGTTGATTCGAATTACTTTCGTCGAATTTAGTTATTGCCACAAACTTGCATGTATGTCCATATGTATGTATGTGCGCACATGACATTAAATTTTTAAAATTGCACAGTCTCTACCACATGCACTTCATCTATGAACAAATGTAAATATATATGTATATATACATATGTATGTAGGTATGTATGTACTAATCCTTTTGAGTGCACATCAATCTTTTCCATTTATATTTAATTATCTAGACATATGTACATATGTACATATATACATTTATTATGCAATCGAAAGTTTCACTATGAGGTAGTTGGAGGCAGTGTGACAAATGTATATGCAAGCCTTTGACGCTGGGGGGAAGGCATAACGTGCGAAACTGGGTGAAGGCCAGCAAGCATTATTAAAACATGTCTATAAATGTTTACATGTCAGTCGTATTGTCAAGGCTTGGTGGAGCCGTATTTAACTGCAAAGCATTATTCTAACAAGCGACGCAACAATACGCATTTCATACTGCACTCAGCCTGTATACATATGTATGTATATGGCTGTATATATTCCTTTATAAGGGAGTCACCTTAGCAAAGAAGCAGCTTGTCTGCTTTCGTTATTAATTATAACTACTTTTTATAATCAAAATATGTGACTAAGGCGCAATTAAATACAAAAACCAAGTAAAGCAGCTGTGCTATTCTAGTATTGAAAACCAGTTCATGGTACCACTTATTATTATGCGAGTTTACTCAGTTCTGCTCCGCTCATTGTGTTCGGTTTGATTTCATGTCGTGGTCAATATAACTTCATGATTTTGTGCGGCAGCGAAAGCAAATTGCAGGTGTTATTAGTGGTGGTGGACGCGATTATTGATTACCGTTAATCTGCGTTGTAATTATATGTTTCTACCACACCCTTTTACTCTTCACCATATTTTCTATGGCGTTAGCTGAATAATATAACAGTAAACTGTTAAATAACCTTTGAATCCTTGAATCCTTCTACATATATCAAACCTTTTAGTTAAAATCAAAAGCGAATATTTTTTTGTATTAATAAGTATTTATTGTTTTATTTTCTTAGAAACAAATTCTTATCGTCTATGGTATATGTACGTTATACTTAGATATATTTTGTGTAGACATGTATAGGTTGTATACATTTAAAGCATTTCACTTAACAAATATTTTTATTTTAAGCAAACTAACTGTTTTTAAGTTACCTCGTACATATTTGTATATATAGATTGATGTATATTTAAGTAAAATTCAACACTCATAAATTATATAAAGCAGAAAACTTTAAGTTATACTTGGCAAGTCCATTTTTTATACAAAGTTCACACTATAACTAGCAGCTAGTAAATATCTAAAATTTGTTTCTTTTTCTTTATGAACTATAAATGAACTGTCACGAAAACTGGAACTCGGTTTCCTGGTTCCTAAGCTCCACATTTTCGTAAAAGTTCAAGTATAGATTTACAATATGTTTAAGAATCTGGTATGCGAATTTTTTTCTAATTTCTTAACAGCGCAATTCGGAAATGGCAGTTTCAAAGTTTTATAGTTTTCGTTTTTTCTATAAAATTTGGAAGCATATTTCCCTGAAAACCGTTTGAAACTTATTTTTTATTACCTCTTCTCACCCCTTTTGCTACCGGCTTCCCACTAAATAGTACTTTTTGTTGTAAATTTAATGAATAATTATTTAAGTGAAATAAATTTATTCGCTGTTACTAACACAACCAGTATCTCATATGGTTTCATATCACACTGTATTAGTTTTAATATAAAAATCTGTTGATTAAATTAGTATACTTTCAAAGTTCGAATAGTTTATAAAAATGTTTTTCATAAAATATAACTATTTTATTTGTTGAATGCAAAAATATACCCTGTATCTATAATATAATGTTTTTGTGTGATATTCCCTTACCAGACGTCGTATGAGGCCAAAAATAGCCAGTGTACCGATCGCCGTTGCCTGTGAAATTTCGCAAATGAGCACCGTTGAAGCGCATTTTTCTTTTCAACTAGCTGTCACCATTGCATTCGTTTGCCCAGATTCAGCTATTTACAAAATTTTTGGGCTGCTTGCCAATTTACGGCGCAATTTCTTGGCGCGCTCCCTCGTCTGTCTAGTCACCGCTTCTTTTCCAACTACCAATGCGGCTGTGTCCTTGCATTTGTGTTGGTCGCGTCAAGTACTGTATAGCCATAGTATGTCGCTACTGTGACAGCCTTCGCTTCCACTTTTCCTCCGCCTTGTTTCGCTCAACTAAAAGCAATGCGTACCAAACATCTAAAGCCAACATTGCTGCCACACGAAACCCAAAATATAGCTGAAAGCATGCAAAGCCTGTTCTGGTGCATTCATGCGGTCTTATCCTGGCGCGCTCTTCGAACTGAATCGTGAGGTTGAGCGACGCAGGAAATGCAGTCGTTTACGTGTTTTTCGACTGCGCCCAGTCGCTTCCGCTTGTTTTGGTTTATCTGCAGAGTCCGCAGTAGCGCCTGTTGTTGTTGGAGTTTTAGTACGTTTCTGCTGTAGCTTCTTGCCCGTTAGCAATTGACGTCTGTCGCCGCCGCCAAACAAGCTTGATCCATCCGAGCTGGAGTATAGCTCAATTGTCGACGTGGCGTCTATTTGAGCAACGATCGAGTGCTGCTCAGCGGCGGAGAGTTGCATTTTAGCAAATTTCTTATGGCAACGCTTGAGATTTGCACGCGTTAACGGCGCCGTGATGCGCCGCCCCAAGTGAGCGGCCAGTGAACTGGGCGCTGCATTGATACTGTTATCTTCGAACTTAGGCCAATCCTCTGCATCTTCAGCGACATCTGCTGCAACGATATCGCTTTCCTTGTGGGTTGTGGCGGTATCCGCCGACGCGCAGTCAACATCGCCTGCGGCCGAATGTCGTCTGCTTGCTCTACCTTCCGGACTGTCGGCCAACGAACGCTGCTGCGTTTCCCTATTGTGTTTAAAATTATTGTTTTCTGCTTTTGTTGTGCTGCCATCTTCATTAGGATAGCTGCCGCTACTGTTGCTGTTGTGAAGAACGCTTTCCCGTTCTCATGAACGCTTGGCGCTGTCCTTACGAAAGGACTTGCGTAGCTTATCGACCAAACGCAAATGAAATTTCGTGATATCGTTCTGGCTTTCCGTCGTATTTATTGTCTTGGGCGGACTGGAGGCCTGGCTAAAGGAACGTGTAGGCGAAAGTGCTCCAGCGGCAGACGAGTGCGAGGTACGCGATGCGTTACGGGGAAAGGCGCGCGATGATTGACAACGCTGCATCTGCATGCGATAGGTGTGTGAAGGTGATGTGGCGAAGCTCTCGGACTTGCATTCAGACACTTTGCGGACACGTCCATTGGCCGGCACACCCATGGCGGAAGACAGTGTGGGTGCGCCACCATTCGAGCTGGTTGTGGAGCACTCCGATGTTTTTCGTGAACGACTATCCTTATAGATATCGTAGTTATTCTTCATGACAGGCATCATAAAAGCCATTTCGAATGTGAATTTAATTTGTGCAAATCGCGATTTCAATGAATAAGTTAGAGAAAATTATTGACTAAACCGCAAACTGCAAAGGCACTCCACTAAAGCGAAGTTAATAATAATTATATTTGCGTTTGTAAGGTTTCTTCTAGAACCTTCCAATGACTTCGTTTCGCTTCACTTTTCCAGTGACGAATTGCAATGCACTTCGTTTATTCTCTGGCCATAAACATATGTATATACACAATCAGTCGCACTTCTACACTTTATATCTTTACTTCACAATGTCTTTTGTTGCTCTTGTAGTCGTATATATTGTCTTGTACATATGTATATTCACAATAAAGATTGATAGTATATAAGTCACTTTTAACCAGTTCGTTTTGTTTTGCTGGTGATTTTCTAATTTTCTTAGTCTTCACTATTTCTATTTCCGGCGTTTTGTTCTTATCTGCTCAAGAGTTCGACTCCGAATGAACGGCAAACGGTGGTGTGGTTGTATTTTATAGAAAATCCAACAATTGTGACGAACTGCAGTACTCCGTCACGGTAGGCTGGTGAGAGCCGCAATAGGTTGAAAATGAGAGAGCGAAATCGAAAAGGCAATGCAAATAGATAAATTACAAACACGCTATGTATACATATGTATGTACTGTTGCCGCATATATCTTGCGGATGTACATAGTATGTATGCGCATTGCTGAAAAATGCAGTTTTCTTATTTTCTCTATTGTTGATTTGATTTTCCGATGTAGCACTGTGTGTCTGTAAAATCGCTTGTCATTTGAGCGAATCTATGAGTTGATGGTGGTTTGCCTAAATACTTTGTAAAGTCGAATCTCAGAGAAACTTCTGTCACTGTTCTCTCCGAATTCGTTACACTGAGAAAAATATTAGATAAAACTGTTTTTAAAATTTCGACATTATGAGAAATAATGATTGTTTTGAAATGTATAAACTGACTACAATACTTATTGTGGAATTCTACCGTTAGAACTGGACTTTCCAAGACAGACGGTAACTCTTGACACTATTTTCTATACGCAAGAATTTTGATTACTGAGGTCCACTGTTACAATCAAAATGTAGGGCGATTAGGTCAAAACGCTTGTTATGGACAAATAATATGAATGCCATTCGAAGTCTATTGAGTGATCGCACATCTGTCTAGTCTATTGTTCCAAGAGTGTCCGGCACAGGCCTGATATTGGTCGGTGATCATCACAAGTTGGTGCGACTACAGCTGTGTTACACCGTCAATCACAGTCATCAAATCTAACTGTTGCACACAATACAAAAACATACATATGTATGTAAGTACAAATGAGTGCTTCTCCAACAAATCTGTTGTTGTACAGGTATGTTGTAGTAGGTCCACGGCGAGGGGTTTATGGTTTATGTAAGCATAGCAAATGTTATACTTAGCAACTCATTAGACACAGACACACACCGGAAAATTGAGTATGTACATTTATGGTAATATATACGATATGATGTAGAGCACCGAGTCGTTGTGCAGCCGATAAGTGATTGATTACGAAACCTCTTCAGGCTGTCAGCGCTCAAGTGGCGAAAACAAAATACTTGCAGATATTTTAAAACGATCAACAACGATATTTTTAAACAATGCTTTTTTTGTTGATATTTCAAAGCACATTTGCGATTATTCTATTCGAACTATTTTAGCAGCGATAATTGGCCCTTCAGCAGCTATGTATAGTTGAACTACGTACTGTAGACTGTCAGAAATGATCAACCAATGCAAATCTGATTGGCATTGATTCAAAATATATGCAACTAGTTGCAACGCTTCTGATCCTGCTGCATGCAAAGTGATACAGTAGCTTGAACATTGTACTACATACATACATACATATGTATGTATAATAAAATTGCATGTACCTACACACATAAATTGAAATTTGAGATTGAACCAGCCATCCAGTTCAGTTTTTTTTGCATGGAAACTCACGTTTGTGGAAAATTTTTTACTTACTCGTTGGCACTTGTGAATAACGGCGTAGTTATTCGCACAATTTTGGCGTTTCGGCACGATAACTTTGCTAGAATCAGCCAGCAATCGCACAGAGCAGCAAATACCTGTACCGTGAAAGATTTTCAAAGTGAATTCTATTTAAAAGGCAAACGCTTCTTTAGTTGTATTTGTCATTTAATGTTTTTTTCTGAGTTATACTTAAATGTATATAAGTTTTATATAATAATGAAGTGCATGAAGTCAATTACTTGCATATTATAAGTTCAAAATTTTGAAGCTTTTGCTTTACTTAATTCTTGGTTGGATTTTAACTAGAAATAAATAATAGTAAATACCGATTAACAACTTGTAATCGCTGCTTTAATTTTTTATTTATTTATTTTTTTATATTTTTTTTTTCTTATTTCTCGGATCGATACTTGATTGCTCGCATCTAAGTTTTCTCATTTGATTTATTGTTGATCCATTTATAATTTAATTTCATTTTTAAATAACCTTAATTGGTAATTAAATGCATTTCCAACAACTTAACTAATATGTGTATGTATGCACTCGTATGTATGTATGTATGTATGTATGTATGCATTTCGTCTGTAATAATTCGAATAACATTTTAATTATTATTGTAATAATTTTAATGGGATTTTAAGGACTCCATGAGCATGCACACATCTTCCGTTTGACAATAGCGCAACGGTAGTTCGGGTATGTGGTTTCGTGGTTCGCAAGTATGAGATTTATCAAAATTGTCTGACTTATTAAAAAACGTTTTTATATTTATGAACGAATCAAATCGTTTACTAGATTGAAAAAAAAAATAACAAGCATTTAGGGGAATATAGAAACACGTTGCTAATTTTACGATTTTAAGAAGACTTTCGAACTATACTATATACATATGTATATGTTGTGAACAGAACACCTCATTTCATAGCTGTGACATTTTGTTAGTTGAAATAGGAAATCAGTTAGAAAAAGTTGTTTCAAAATAGAAATATTGATGACAATGCTGAATATTGGTAGCATAGTTAGCCAAAACATAGCGCTAGAAAGCCGAAAATTTCGCACAACTTTAAGGCGAAGTTTAAGTAAGTGATTATCAGTCACAGTAGATACCAAAAGCTTTATTCAGCGGCCTCAAACGTAGCTTGGATTACTTGATCGGGAAAGGGCAGATTTATAACACTAGTGTACATTTTTTAATTGTTTACGCGTGGTGGTTTGGCGAGCAGCCAGTCACTGCAGGCTTTTTCATTTTAATTTGAGGGAGGACTTATGGGCGCCTAGTACACATGCTCGTGTTGCTTGTACGCTAACGTTACGGGGTTCAGGTTTTGTATGTTGTTATAAAAATACATGCATAAACATCTAGAACTTTGAATAGGATCTCTTTTGCTTACACTCTATTGAAAACAACAACAACAACGCTTACTTATTGATATTTTTCAAACAACTTTATCGGGTCCCGCGCAATTCCTAATCCTAAAGGAGCCAGTAATATCATAAGAAGTTTTCAAATCTTAGTTCCAAATTCCATTTGCTGCTAATCTGGTTACTAATATTTTAGTACTTTGGTATTATTTTATCTAATCCATCGAAGTTACTTGTGAAACTGGACGCGAACACCTTGAGAAACGGTTCATTAGCAAGGAAGAAAATTTTCGAACATTTAGATGCTGTGATTATTTTAAATTTTCGAAAGAATTCAGCAAGGTGTAATACTAAGCACTTGAATATTTCATTCAAAATATTTCTTTGTCTGTTTGGTTTTAGTGTTTTTCCTGTACACCAAAATTCATTAAAACTCTCAATTAACTAAGCTAATTCCATGTACTTATCGGCAAGTAATTGGTACAATATGTATGTATGTATGTATGAATGTAATTTGAATATGTATTAATGTATGTAAATATGTACTTGTAGTTGTAGTAGTTATAAATATTTATCCAAGCACTAGCTGATTTCATATTTGTAAAGTGATTAATAACTTCTGATATTAGAGCTTAAACAAAGTTCATATTATAAGTCTCTTTGTTCACAAGAAAAAGTATTCGACTTTCTATGTCACGCAAGGAACACTGCAGAGGTAGCAGCAGAAGCACGAAAATAACAAAATGCAGTGCTTAATATTATAATAAACTGAAGAGTGAAATTAAAAATTCCAAATATTGCCTGCTATCCATTCAATGTGTCTTGGTCCGATACCGATAGATGGCATTTTGAAATGATTAAAGGCTTAAGTTAATACAAAGAATTAGTCCTCAAGTAGATGTGTTTTTATACAAAAAGCATTAACATATTCTAAGCATCTGGTCGCCCCAACAAAACCTCACAAATTTAACTATTTAAATGTAGTTATATATTATAAATATTTTACTAGCTGATTTTAAAAGATAACTACGAGTTAAAACCGCGCTAACAAAACAGAAAGGCATTCGAGTGTTATCTAAGTAAGCTAAGAATTCCTCTTAAGAAATTTAACTTAAGAACTTAATACGCGTGAGTGGTGAATCCAGCAACTTGTTGTTGAAACGTCAACGGCCTCACTTGCGATTGTCTGGAAACTTTCGATTTCGGGGACTGTGCGAAACATCACGCCGCGGAAACTCGTCCAACTGAAAATAAAAAGCATGATCTTTATCAAGTGTGGATCTGTGAAAATACTTTTGTTCTGTAAATACCTTAGAGGAATTCCCTTTTAAGCGACTTGAACTTGCCCGTCGCATTGGCACGTCCATCTCGTCATCCGTGTAGCAACTATACTCACGCGACGAGTCACTAAAAACAACAATGAGTTAATGGTATATAAATCCATTTCGAGAAGTTACTACCCCATCAGTTACCTTGGTTCAATTCCATCTTGAGTATCGGGATCCAGTAATGGCAACATGTCCTCTCCTTGTTGTAGCAGATCAACACTGGTTATGGATTTGCTGCTTGTTACACCCTCCATCTCATCATCTGCAACGGCTGCGCTCGCGTTGTCGTCCGCTCCAGCGCCTGTGCCACCTTCACGTTTGGTTTCATGACACTCACATTGACAATCCTCCGGCTTCACATAGTTGTAATGAATTTTGCCATCCATTGTCACATCAGGTTGTGCTGGTTGATGGTCATGTCCATGACTATGTGTATGCGTCTGGGGCTGCGATATATGTTGAACACTCGAAGTGGTGGCATGAACTCGGCTGCTGCTGGTGCTAGTTACAACACCGTCTTTGGGTAAAACCGTGATTCGTTTTGGTGGCTTGCGCTTTTCTGGTATGTTTTCGAAATCTATCCAGTGTCCGGAGAGTTTTCGTTGTGTTGTTGTTGTGCCCGACGTTGGTGTGATTTGTGTTTGCGTGGTCTGCACGGTAGTTGTTGTCGCTTTGCTGACAGCAACTTTGGTTTTGATATCCAACTCGGGTTGTGTCTGCTTCTGCAGCAATTGTTTATTGGAGTCCTTACGTTCCAAATTTGACGAAGTAGCACGAAGACCTTCTTCGGCAAACTCAAACCAGGACTTGCCGCTGGTATTAGATGGTCGTCGAGGGGACTTTGCGCTTTGTACTCGCTCTTTTGTAGAGTCTTTTCGTGGCAAACTTATTCGTAGTTTTTCACCACGAACTGGAACTGAACCGCTAAGTTCGTGTGCTTGTTCCTGAGGTGTAACTATTCCACAATATTCTTCTAAGTGTGAAGGATTCAGTGGTGTAGTTGAGCGTGGTCGTTCCACGGGACATGTTTTCAATTCCATATTGGCTCGATCTTTCATGGGAACAAGTGGCACACCATGTGCACGTTCCTCTGGTAACGTGGTTGGCACATAAGGAAGCTCATCAAAAGACTCTTGCGACACGAGTCCTGTGCTTTCATGGTCTTCAATTGTCCCAACATGACGAGGCAAATGTCGGCGCTTAGGATCGGCTGCAGCTGACGAGCCGCCAGCTAGGTCCGAGTCTCGTTCGCTTTCAGATGATTCGACTGGTTCATCGGTTGAAGGCATTGATTGTCTTTCTGTTCCGACATGAGAGCCCTGTGAGCGACGTGTGGGTGTAGAGGTTCGAGGTGGTTTAACGGGCGTTTGTTTTCCGGAGCGATCTACAGGTGACTGTGATTGTGAGCGCGGTACACGTTGTGTGGGCGTTGGCGAACGACTTCCAGCCACGGATGAAGTAGTTGGGGGAGGTGATGGTGAAGGAGCTGTAGATGGTGGTGGTGGTTGAGGCAGTGTCGGTTTCCGTTGCTGATGTTGCTTTGATAACTTTTGGTCGTCGCGCTGTTCTGCGACGTGAACAATCGCATCCTCCGTGCTGTCACCATGTTTTGGTTCCGAAACACTTTGCCTTTTAGGTTTTCGTGGCACATTCTCATGATACTTTTTTCGCACATCGAAATTTTCCAAGTAACGTGAATGTCGTTGATTCACAATCCCACCACCAGCATCTGCATCGTCTTCGGAAGTAGAACGTGATTTTCTCCGTGGTTCCTCATGAGATTCCTTACGACGCATAACCACTGCAGTCACTGTTGTTTGCACAATATGCTTTTCATCTTCTGATGTGGAAATCGATTTCTGCCGCCGAGCTGAAATCTCCGTAGAGGTCCGTCGTTTCGGCGGCAATTTCATAGACTCTTTAGATTCTTGTATTTTTGTTGAAGCATTCAATTCCACTTCTTCCTCTGAGCGACGGATTACTGTGCCTTGCCTGTGTAAAGTCTCTGAGCCAGGGCTTTCTATTATTGTCTCTTGAACCTGCTCTGAAAGTTGGCTGGATTGACTTTCGGTTTTAGAAATACTAAATTGTGTAGAAAATATTGGATCCTGACTACCTGAACCTAAACGTGTGGTGAAAAGTAATCGACGCTTTTCTTTTGTATGTTCATTTTCAGGCTGAACTTGTGTAATGTTTACATTGACTGTAGCTACAGTCTCAACAATCTTTGTTTCACCGCCACTATCCACAGAGGGTAAACGATGAATTTCAGCTTCCGCTGCCATGCCATTTTCTTGCACAACATTTTCTTTAACATTGGCCAAATTTGAACGAATATTGACTTTTATAGCACTTGCATAGCTGGTTTCAGAACCAGCTGTCTCCTGTGAGTCCTGTGAGCTATACTTGTTCACTTCTAAGCTCCATGTACGTTCTTTATTGTCATCTTCCTGTGAAAGAGTGTGTATTGCATCAAGATTTTCGAGGCGTTGTAGTTTTTCCACCTGTTGTGAACGTGGTTGCGATTGGCCACTACCTGAAGATCCACTTCCTGAACCTTTACGAGCGCCCACTGGTTTCAAAGCAGCAGCGGCCGCTGCAAGCTGGCTAGCAGTTATTGCAGTTGGAACCGGACGCATCGGCTCGGCATTGAGTTGTTGTATACCGTGCAATAGCTTGCGTGCCTCTTTTTCCTCTGGTGGGGTATGAAGAGGTATGTGTATTACGCCTTCCACAGGTTCATCGTAATAACGTAACCTACTGGCAGGGCGAGATCCACCTCCAGTGGTAGTCGATGATGGAGTGTGTGACTTACTGCGCATTTGTTGCATCTGTTGCTGAAGCTCATGCCCATCGATAGGTGAGGAGCTCTTCGAAGATTTAGCATCGGCGCCTGCATTACTTCCACGTTTTCCTGGTTTGAAAATCGCTAAAACGGATTTCTGTTTACTTGGCGTAACGTTTTGTGACTGCGGCGTTGGGCGTTCTTTACTTTTACTGCGGGATCGTGAACGTTCACGGGGTGAATCAGGTGAGTCTTTACCGCCTAGTCGAAACAGCGAACTAAATGAACTCTTTCTCGAAACTGAAACAGTGGCTGGTGAAGGTGAACGACTACCATGTGTATCCTTAGTCAAAGCACCGTGTCGCGTAGGCTTAGGACTAGCCGTGGGTGTAAGCCGATTTTCATCCACAGCGGTCCGACCTAAACTTAATGAAGCAGGCTTCTTTTGACTTCGCGAATAAAGCGGAGCAATGCTGTTAGGAGCCTCCACAATTTTCTCATGGGGGGCAATACCTTTGTCGTTATACATATAGTCAGGCTTCAGGTTAATGCGTATATACTCGGTGCCGCTGGGTGTTTTTCCAATTACCATTTGTCCAGGGCTTTTATTACTTCTTCGCTGAGCCCCCATAACTGGCTTTGCAACACCACCAGGTGCAATGGCTACAGCATTGGGTCGCTCTGCTTTCTTAGTACTTTTCATTGGCGGTTTAGCTTCACCGTTTGATAGCGATGTCGGCTTCTTCTTCGGTGAACTTTCCACTGTAATACCTTCCGCCAAAACAGCCTGTGTTGGATCGTGCTTACGTGACAGCAAAACTTGCTCAAGTAATTCAACAGTCGGTGGCTCAATGGTGGTTGAAACTCGACCGTCCACTACGTTTTCCAAAGGCTTTGGACCACAAAATGATGTCTCCAAAAGCATGCGATGAGGTGAAGGCGAACGTGAAACGCCCGATACCGCTGAGAGTCGACTCACAGCCGAACCCTGACTGCCAACGCTAGATATGCGACTTGTGCGTCCGGAAATACAAAGCAATGCAGCGACCTCGGAACTGGCCGAGTCTTTGCGCTGGTGCTGTTGCAAATAGCTTTGATGATCGTCGAATTTGAAGATGTGCGGGGAGGAGCGTTTCACTTGCTAAAAAAAAAAAAGAAACACAATGTAAGTGTAAAAAGTTAAGTGGAGAAAGAACAGTGAAAGAAAATAAATGAGTGCGAGTATGTCCAAAACCGGTTGCTCCACCTGTACCTGTAGTCTACAAGCTTATTATGAGCAAACAGCCTCTAGTAGGCGATCACTTACAATTGAATTTTAATTACCAAAGCCAAGCCAAGTGGTCTTACTGACAGACAAGCAATACAATAAGTTGTCAAGAACCACTGCAGAAATCCTGCAACTCACTGCCACGGTATAGTAGACAATGTCGTAAATGATACCCAGTCTATGTTGACTGTTGATGAATTTACAAAACTCTGGCAGACAGTTCGGAAGGACACAAGCGAGATAAGTGAATGAAAAAGATGAACAGAGAAACATTGCTGACTTATTGAATTAAGGACAAACAGTAAACTGAGGTGAGGACTACAACAAACAAAAAATGGCAGATACAAGAGTAGAATATGAAGGCGAAATTAAGTTATAAAAGTCTTGATGAAGCCGGCACAAGCTACTGTGCTGATGTTGAGGGCAGTGTGAGGGAGTTGGGGACCAGTTGAAACCCTGATTGTCCTTTAAAAGCGCACTGCCTTGATATAAAGAATGGAGTTCATAAAATTTATGACTCAAAGTTATATATCTACAACTCTCAACAACACATATTATCAATTTTCTGGTTATAGAACCATATAAATGGTTCTCTTATCGTTTCTTCAGTTGGGTAAGAGCCAACAACGCAAACAATAACAGTGGCACAATAAAAATTCACAAAATGTCGTGCGAAGGCAAACCCAACTATGCCATTTACTAAGTTTTTCCAGCGTTAACCTACATTTAGGCGTCGCAACCGAGGAGTGGGCAGCAGATGTACACACATGCATGTATGTAATGGTGTGTGTCTTTCCTGCAATATCCATGTTTTTTTGTTGCATGGGAATTTCGGAAGGGTTTTAATTTTCAATCGATCAGCTCGCCAAACACAATTGCACAGTAAAGTAGACCAACTGATTCGAGGCCGTGCGTGTCATCAGCCTTGCAATATCTGAATGATTTTAACGTTCACCATGGCGCTGCAACATTTTCGTTTTCCTCCTCATACAGATGTGTAAATAACTGTTTATATATGTATGAATGGCATGCTCCACTTATTCTACCACATACAAATGCGAGTATTATGTGGTATAGCGACAAGCCTATAGATCGATTCTCTGTCTACAAATTTATATAAAGTCCTTTCCTTTTCGCCCAAACAAGCGCAGTTCTAAAATGCAGGATGCGACTTTAGCATTGGAGCAACTTTTCACTCAAGATAACGGTTAAAAATTGTAACGAGTAAGTAACAAATAGTTTGAAATTACCTGCTGTTGTTGTATCTTCTCCTGCTCCTCTTTCTTCTGCTCCGGATCCATAAAGTACAATTCCTCGGTTGAGCTTCGTAGCTCCAGGGCGCCCTCTTCGCGAAAGCCCAGTCCGATTGTTTCCTGTAGGGTGCCAGTGCCAACCTTCATTTGATTATCATTTTTATTGCAAAACATGTACAACAAAAAAATCAAAACGCGACAACAATTTTGAAAACCAAAAACAAAGTCAAAAGCGCGAATATATAACGACGATTTTTGTGGAATTTAATGGCATTATAGACAAAGCGGAGTGAACCCAAAAGTATGCAACAACAAAAAGAGAGTGTGGATGAGCGGGTCACGGAGCGTGTACCAATTTGCACATAAAACAAGGCGGCAAATGAAGGACGTGTATATGTATATTTAATAAAAGGGATGAATAGAAGCATGTAAAGGAAGAAGAAGAAAAGAGAAAAGCAAAGAAAAATTTACTTTCCAAGTGTCAGTGTCGAAAGTGATTTACACATACACACATATAGTCTTATGCATATGTATGTATTAAGTGCGCGTGACTTTATAATTATGTATGTGTGTGTGTGTGTGTGCGACGCGTTGTGTTTACACTTTTACAAGATTGAACGCTCGCAAGCACAGATGTGTTCAAATTGGTGACATATGTATGTATGTAAATGCTCACGTGCGTGTATGTATGGGACATTAGTGTTCGTGTGTACATTAATTGCTTTACAACAATAACAATAATAATAATCTACTAATCCCATGCGTCGTTACTAAATTATCAGCCGCGTTCTGACAGATGTGTGAATGTCGAGCTCGGCTGGGCAGCGGTGCGGCAAAGGAATGCGGGTGCGCAATTAGTAGGCATTCAAATGTCAGATGATAAGTTGCAGGCTATGTCTTTGTGTGTGTGGGTGCTTTTGATAGGGTTGTGTCGTTGAAATCCGAGAAACGTGGCAACTTTTTATGGCGTCGTAAGCAAATTAAGTTAATTTAATTAAATTAATTAAGTAAAATTTGCCTAAAGACGGCAATTACACTTTTGAAATGAGTCGAGGCGTGAGAACGCGATGAAGAACTGAAGTCTTATTTATGATTGGCGTCTGCCATAAAAAAATGCTAAAATGTCTTTCAATAAATGCAAAACTTAACTTCGACTTCTTGAGTGCTTTATGGCGGTGCTCCCATTTACACTGCAGTGAAGATCAGAACTTTTCACAACCATTGAGTGCTGCTACGGTGACTGCCAGTTGAGTGGGTCATACACTTTATACTTTATACTAATTTTCCTTCGCCCACACAACATCAACTGTGCTTTGCGAAAAGTAAATTTTCCGTCGCTTGCTTTCAATTGGCTCCTGTGCTCCACAAGTCCTACGTATATGTGTATTTGTGCACAATTAATTTTAAGCGCTGCTGTAAAACTTCAGCAACAGGCAATGAAAGTCGTGCACTCCCTCCGAAGTGCACTCACTCAGCCATGATACAATATTTGAGGTTGGTGCATGTGTTGATGTTCGGCCAGGACAGCGGTCGGGTACTTTTAACGTCAGCCTGGTTAGTTCTATCACATTTAGGGCACACAGCAAAACAATCGTCCGAAAACAATTGCTGACAGTGGAGGGAAAGCAGTGCAGGCGACCACACAACAAGCGCAGTAGCTGAAATATCACAATTGCAACTTGTACTTGCCACCAACAAGCAATGGTAGAAATAATACAAGCTAACTGTTAACAATAATAGCTTGTCATCCTGTTTTTCTACATAGCGGAAATTCGGTTTGTTTTAAGTTGTTATTCTCTTGCCTTTGCCTTTATTTGCACTGGTGCTTGACTTTGGTTTGAGAACCGTCGAATGAGTTTACACATTTCTAAAGTGGGTCACGTTAACAGTTTCTTGACACATTCCAAAGACAGCCAGAAAACAATCACCTATAAAAAACTTGTGACAGAAATTTTCATAAATATAACTTTCGCAAAAGTTTAAGGGAAAGCCCTCTCTCGACGAACAAAAACGAAACTCTATAAGTCACTCATTATTCCCGTCCTGCAACATCTGATAAGTCGACGTTGCGAGTTTTCGAGAGAAAGGTTCAGCGAAAGATTTATGGTCCTTTGCGCGTTGGCCTCGGCGAATATCGTATTCGATGGAACGATGAGCTGTATGAGATATACGACGACAATGACATAGTTCAGCGAATAAAGAGACAGCGGCTACGCTGGCTAGGTCATGTCGTCCGAATGGACGAAAACACTCCAGCTCTGAAAGTATTCGACGCGGTACCCGCCGGGGGAAGCAGAGGAACAAGAAGACCTCCACTCCGTTGGAAAGACCAGGTGGAGAAAGGATCTGGCTTCGCTTGGAATCTCCAATTGGCGCCATTTTGCGAAGAGAAGAAATGACTGGTGCGCTGTTGTTAATTCGGCTATAACCGCGTAACGGTAACCGGTTTCTACGCAAGTAAAGATGAAGAAGAAAGTTTAAGGAAAATAACAGTATAGAGGGCAACGTGAAATGTCTTTACAAGTTTCGCAAACACAATAGAGTGATTGTGTCTAGGAAGGTTAATTGTTTTGGGTTCAGTATGATAGTGTTTAGGTCACCCGTCGCAGTTATCTACGCTGAGACGGCAAAAATTCGGAGATTTTGAAGATCCTCATCGTCATACAATCCGTACAGCCAATTTGATAGGCAGGCCAAAGTAGAGAGATGTCAGATCGGCTAAACGTCGTGTTAATATTTTGATACCATGAACATACACACCATATGTAATTCTAAAACTCTCATCTAAAAAATCTGCGACATCAACAACCTAAATGCACTTTCAATATAACCAGCACTATGCATTCTTTCTTTTGGTCTGCCTTGTGCTATATTCTGATTGTAGCTGGTCCACTTTCTAACTGAACTCATTAACCCACAAAATGAACGAATGAGCAGAAGGAAAGGTGCAAGAAAGTGAAGCCCATACACCAACCGTGCACAGTGCGACTGCTATTAAAGAACAGGCGAGCGGGTGAAGCAGCTCAAAAACATGCAGAAAATCATGTTGGAGGGGAAGGATGCAAATGCAGAGCTTTAATGTTGGAAGTTGTGTTGTTGTTAACGACTGACGACAGCAACGGGAAGTAAATTCAATAACGGCAGTTAGACATTAATGTGTGCTCTTTTGTGCGACGCGACAAGATGTGAATGTGTATGAGTAGAAATGTGCGATAATTACGGCAAGAACGAGGGAAAATTTCAAGCAAAAACTGCAAACATTCGCTCACCCACTCAATTCTAAAGCAAAACCCAACTGGCGTTACTTTGAACTTCTACATTGTCCGGCTTACACACTAGCTCGCACTCACACACAGCGACATCAAGCCTCATGCACATTTACTATACATACATATGTACATATTTACAAATCGCATTTCTCGCATTATCATCACCTGTTCGAACACATTCTCGGGACTGCTTTCCCGGCTGTCCTCTTCGTGATGCGATGACGACGATGCACGACTTAGTTCGATGCGGGGCGTGGATGGTGTGGCAAGTGTAGTGGCTCCCTTATACGCTCCTCCTACTCCAGCCGCCAGCTGCTGATGCTGCGTTTGAGGCTGACCAACAGTGTCGCCGCCACCTGCTGTAGTGCTGGCGGAAATGGTCGCCTTTAAAAGAGGTGGTCGCCTCGTATTGTTGCCTTCGTGTTTAGTTCTATTGCTTGGGCTGACTGCAGCGGCGGCAGCGATGGCGTCTGTTGCAACTACAGCACTTCCCGACAACGATACGGCAATACTAGGTTGTTCTGCTTGGGCATTTCTTGCTTTCCCTATTGCGGTTGCTGTGTCCGCAGCTGTTTTATTAATGTGCTCGCGTGGCTCCATCTGTGCAGAAGAGAAATATGAGTTGCAAAAAAAATAAAAACAACGTTGTGTATTTTAATGAGTCGTTAATTTGAGATCAATTTATGTCGAAGTACATAATTAATGACTATTTATAAACTTCAATTCGACACAGCTGTGCTAGAGTCTCAATTTATAAAGTAAACGATAGTGGCTCGACGCAGGGGAACTTAACTTAACGCCACCCCAAAGTGTACTTCTCTAACATTTAAGAAAACTAACTTTTGCTAGAGTTTTATTTGTAGAGCCAAGACAAGAAGGGTCTTTCAGCGCAACGCAACGGTAAATAGAAATAATATTTCAAGTATATGTGTGTTCATCAGCTTTTTCACAAAAAGTTTGCCAATGCATTTCCATTTTCCATACACTTGTGAGTGGTGCTTCCGGTGTTGTCATTGCTTTATAGATTTCATCCTTGAGCATGTCAGCTAATGGCGGCGTATTTAATAGCACGACATAATTTTATTTATAGCTCAACATTCCCGCATATCTATACAGAGTTTTTGTAATTAAATTGATTTCCTTCACTTCCGATTTTCGAAGCTTTCAACGAATCTGAAACTTGCCACTTTCGAAACTTTGCAATTTAATTAACTGTCAAAGGAAAACGCACAGATAACGTCACTGGAAGCCACAACAACGCCGCTGGCTGAGCAAAATTCACTGGTTACATATTCAAAAGAAATTTCTTTTCCACTTTTGCCACTTCACATTACAAAGAACACATGCATTAAGGGCTTTCTTAGCATCTTTTGCTAGTTCACCTTTTACTGTATTTGGTTTTATCGATAATTTGTGGCAAAAAGACCTTACAACTTTCAATCGTCGTAAGGATTTTCACAACTCTTTGAACTTGTACTCTTCTAGGCCAGTTTAGGCACATAAATTTGACTAAAAATTGTCTCGTCTTGCCTCGGCAGCTCTCACCGCGACACCCTCACCACTTATTGTCGTTTTGACTACGGTTTCGAGTTGCATTGCAATTCACTAGACGAAGTGAAGCGAATCAAATATTGAAGTGCAATATAAGACTTCTTCAATTATATTCGCGTTTTTATTCCTTTTCAAAAGTGTTGAACTTTACAATACACTAATTTTTTGCTTTGCCTGTGTCTCATATATTTTTATATTCGTGTGAGTGAACAAGCTCATGCTTTATTGTTGCTGTGTGGGAAATTTCAGCTCAACTGCACTTGAGCTCATACAGAAGCCTTGGATTAGACACTTCGCAGAGCGCCGAGTTTTGTACTGCTTAGGCGCCCAAATTTATATTCTTGAATTTTACACATAACTATTTTTTTGGAAGAAACAATAATGCAGACTGCCGTCGAAGGATTGCACGCGCACGAGAAATATAGAGCTCAAGTTGTTTTTCAGTTTCAGGGTACACACAAATTTTCGGTCAGCAAATTTTTGGACACCAGCTCTGCATAGCCCCTGCACAGGAAAAACCAATTCACGCACATAGCAAGCTTGAGGCTTTCACATGCAAATGTTGCCAATTGCACATGTATTTGTTGTCAATTTAAGTGCCTCCATTTAATTTGTATTGGATTTTTGATTAGTTAAAGTAGCTGTTAAAGCGCCTAGAAGTAGGCAAAGGGTACACATACCGCTTTCACAGTAGATATGTGCGGTGGTGACGAAGGAGGTGGCAATGAAGTTCACCACTTCCAGACGAGCCCAGCGACTGCGAATCCTGTAGCTGCTTCACGCACGCACCGAACACCAACTGACAGCCAGCGCTTGTCAGCGGCGACGACAGCTTGTCTGGCGACTGGGCATGTGAGCTTTGCTGGGAAGCCCGCGTGCTTTTCGAATACACACCTGCTGGCGACCAGTCGCTTTAGAACTTGCACATAGCCGCGCATAAAGCGTGCCATTGTCGGTGGGTGTGTGTGGCCACACAGCTGTTGGTTGCAACGTTTCGGCAGCTTTTCTGTTGAATTCATAAGCTTTTGTTCAGCACATTGTCAGCTATGGCAGCATTTTGCACGATTGCTGAAGAGAGATATAAATATTGTGGCAGAAGAGAGTAACGTAAACCTTTTGTTTACATTCGCATGTGACAATCGGCCCTTCTGCGCATTGTTTTCGTTGGGTTTGCGGTGGCCCTCTCTTTTTGACAACCGCGGGCACGTGACTTTGAATTCGAGTGACAAAAAGCGTTGGGTGGCGCGTGTGAGTATGCAACGAATTATCTTTAAATAAAGCAATAACTCGCGCCGGAGTTCGCAGACGCACTGGCGTCTAAGCACTGTGACGGTTTTCTTTTTTTTCATAAGAATACTTCAGAAACTCGAAATTCTACGTAGCAATCGAGTTGCTGTACAATGAAGTATATACATACATACAAAAGTAAAATTAAGCTTTCAAAAGTATGTGATCTATTTCGGTTGTTGCATGCGACAAGCGACTTACCAACATCTCGCCATTGCTGTGAATGTCCTTGGCAAGCGCTTCATGTTCCTGCGACGCATTGAACTTCGTTGAACCCGAGATAGACGCTGCTGGCATAACTGCTGCTGCTGTGGCTGAGCTGCTGCTTGTCATAGCGCTTGTTGTGCTGGTGTGGGCCGTGTTGCCCGCTGCTGCCGTGTCCTCAAACGACTTCTCGAACGATGCAATTGGCGCGGCGCCGAGCCGCTTCTGTTTTCGCGCATCCATTTCGGACGCCCTGACTTCTTAGCAGTTATGACTTTTATTTCGCTGCTTTTATTGTAGATTTGTATGTGATATGATTTGTAGCACTAAAATGTTGTACGCACAAATGCTGCGTTTTTCATTGAACGTTTTTATGAGCATCTGGATGTGCGCGTCGAATGTGTAACATTTAGGTCATCACAGTCACTAAATGACTCATGGCTTGAACGCAGAAAGTTTACTCTAACTTAAAATATATTTATTTTGCATTTTTATTTTTTTCTGCATTTCGGTAGTGATTTTAAATAATTTTATTTTCGTCTTTTCTAAATGCATCCAAGTCACTGCCTTCAACACAACGGCATTCAATTTTTTTTGTCAGTCACGTCTGCACTGAGGCCGCTGTGTTGCTTCAGGCGCACTGAATTGCACGTTAACTAACCGTATGCCCTTGAGGGCAATAAACTCGAGGTTATTACCAAAGTGTAGGCAACAATGCATCAAGCCAACCAAGTCGCCGTTGTGTCATGCAACGGATGTGCATACAGAGGCTTGGTGGCAAACAATGTCGTTCACATAAATAAATAAATATAATTAAATACGAAAAGTTTGTTGCTTGTCAAAATAATAAAAGCAACCAAATGTCGTTTGCTGCTCGATTTGGCTGTAGGCGCTGTAGCCTGACCTGTTTGCATACGCAACAGTAAGCCTGGACACTCCGTCTAGGTTTTTGGCATTTTGGAATAAATTGCTGTTTGCATAAAAAATGTAACAAAAACTGTATAAAATTAAACGCATCGTTGCAATGGAGCGCCTGTGTCTCCTGGCACGGAAGTTACTGACAGTGCCCTTTATAACTTACGCGCGGTGGAGTATTCGTTCGTGGTTCCCTCACTTGCACAAGATATGCGATAATCTAACGCAAGCCTATGGTGAATTGTGCGCTACCCTTGCCGTTAGTACGCTTAGTTAAACACGCCGCTTTTTTGACGTATATGTAAATAAGTAAATGGTATATATTACTATGTAGAAAAAAATTAGCTCTTCGCCTTCGCTTATTTAATTTTATTATTTCGTTTATTTTTAGATTTCTCGTGAAGGATTGAATTAATTTATTATATGGGATATTAGAAAACTTCACGAATTTGCACATTTTGCGCTGTTTCATCATAAATATTGAGTACTCAATGTACAGTTATTGTATTTTAATTATCTGCTGCGAGCATTCTACCCTCAAAGGCTTCAGGTTTTTTTGAAGGTAAGTTTTACTATACTATAACTGTCTGGCTTAATTTATTCGCCCGACGCAAACAAAATTAATTTGCCCACTGCTACCTTATAACGGGCAACGCAAATTTAAGCGCAGCAGCAGCTTGTGTAAATTTACCCTCTAAATCGAATTGTATATCTCGTCGAAAACTTTAACTAAGCGCCAATGAATGTACTTGCCAAACCCATACTTTGCCCAGCAGACGCCATCGATTAGCAACTCACATCCACATAACCGTATATAGAACACATATGTATGTATGTACATAGATCAAATGTGGCTTAGATTAGTAGCCATGAACTGTTGGCACTGCAACTGAGTCCGAGAACTGTAGGGTATCGGAAGCGGAACCACCAAAGTTAGTATTCAAGGTATTCCAAATGGTAATTAGCACTGAGCCGAACCTCTCAACACACAATGGGTAGCAAAACAGGCGATAACTGTGAAAAATGTATACAGGCAATGGTACTGTGAACCGTAATTATCATTTTCCGCAGGTGATTTCGTTTGCATGTTGCGATAACGGCACAACCAGCACTCATTAGTGGTGCGACGGGGCGTATGAGCAATAACATTTCTGCCAAATAACGAAGATTATCACAAATACGTACGCATAAACGTTAAGCAGCCCCTATTGATGCGAACGACTGCCTCCTAATTCGGCACCCATTATACAATTTAATGACATCACAAATCCCTCGATATGGCAACGACACTGTCTAATGACGATATTGGCCTTACAATGTTTATATCTTCTGATGCTTCAGTCACACAAGCTGATAGTTAGCGCTATTAGTTTTCTTCACTTTTTACTACCCGGCAAACACAAATATTCGCATATTCGAACACCTCTTAATGGATGTTATCGCGATATTACCATTTGTAGTTTGTCGTGTTAATATTGCTGCTTCTGCGCAAGTAAATTGAGTAAAAAAAAAGTTAATTGGTTTTTAATTGTTATGCCAGCCGGACATGCGAGATGTTTTGCCACTAATAGACTGGCCAACGAATCAAAATCGATTAGCACTACGTCGGCTGTGCGGCAGGTGTGTGTGTTTGTGTGTATGCGCGTATGCTGCTAGATCAATGACCACAACAAAATGGTGAAATATGGGTCAGCAAGTTATTTATGGCGGATAATAGCTGAGCGGTGTGGGACGGCAAGTCTGGCTGCAAACTTACGTAAGGTTAGTTACGCTACAAAGCGCAAAACTGTCTATACTTCCATGAGCTCAAGTGCATCGGTCAAGTTTTTGTTGTAACTTTTATTATTTTTTATTATCTTTTATTCATATTTAAAGACTTATGCGTAGAAAGGTGAAATAATTGTTCCATTTTGAAAGTCAAATTGTATTGAGCATCAAAGGAGTTCAAACTTATATTAAAAAATCTCCGTGTGAATATCGCTAACAAAATAGAAAGGTGAAAACGAAATTCGGTGTCAGCCAGCGACAAGAAAACTCTGTAACCTGCTGTGACACTACATTTGTCTTCACAATGACATCAGAAAATAGCCCAGCTTTAGTTAGCATAAAATATTGGAATAAAAGAGGAAGTAAAAACATATCGCGCAATTGAGCGAGCAACGATGATTGCGTGTACTGAAGGAAAGTCATAGACACCGCTGGAAGTTTAAGTTTTTCTTGCTTGACATGTTGTCAGTCACCAATTGGCCTAATATTTTCTCAGTGACCTATTTACTTATTATAAATTCATAAATTGCATAACTTAATTGCCGTTTATTGGCTTGAACATGGATTACTTCAGCGCAGTGACAACTAACCGGCTGTCACGCTTCTCTTCCGCTGAAAATATGCATGCATCTGTCATATATCCTTCAATGATCGAACGCTTGCGATTAGCCCCGACAACAGCTAGCACTAAAGGGCTTGAACGTGAACGAGCACAACTAGGGCGTAACTTCAGCACAAACTGAAATACAACTTAAAATTGCTTTGTGTGCAGTTAATAATGTTTGCTAGTTTAAGTTGGTGTGTTGTGCTTGTGGTGGTGCTATGGTGCTATGTTGCTGTGGTGGGAGTCAACAGCAGAGAGCTCTTGACTGTATTAGTTAAACGCTAAATAGCCCCAAAACCCCATTTAAATAGATACATACATATATGAAGAAGCTTTTGCGTGCGATAACCCTTTAGGGAATTTCCCTCTCAAATGCAGACGGTTTTCAGGTTCTCGCGCCTATGGCAAGCAAATACAGACTTGCGATTGTTTTTCTGTCTTGGCAAGCTTTTCAGAAAACTTGTCGAATCTGTTGTTGTTATTGTAGTGCCAGAATTCTGCCGAGTTGACAGTGCTTGGCCGGACAAAAATCCGTGTCCGTACCGGTTACGTACACCCGACTGTCCTGGGAACGTTCTTGTCGAATCCGTATTTATCGGTTATGCTCAGAAATTACACACAGTTATATGGACACCCAGGTACGACATTTCCGCATAACACTCTCTGTCAGTCATCAAAGTCTCTTTAACCTTCTTGACCAGTTTCTAAAGGAAATTAGTTCAGTTTAGAGCTGCTCGAGCCTATGCAGCTTTAAATTTGTCCTACAAAGCACGTGCCTGCATATCAAATAAATATATGTATGACACAAGCACCGCCGTACAACTGCATATGTACTATATATGTTTACACGCCCGCAATGGTGGCTTTAAGTGTCCACTGTAGTGCTGCAGAGACAATACATTGAGTGACGCGACCAACGGAGGCGATCGAAGTGTGTCATATAGTGTTTGATTTGCAATACACGCAAACGACAGAGACCAACATGTTTGTAACGATTCAAGTTGTTATGTTCGATTGTACGGTTGCCTGGTGCAGCTCATTGTCTATGCGCCTGCTGCTATACTACCCAATATACAAAGACAAAACTGAATTTGCGAGTGTGTATGCGAACACGAACCGGCTTTCTAGCAGATGTGGGTGTCTGCGCACACAAAGCCAGAGGCACGACCTCTTTGAACGACAAGCGCCAACCACCCCCGTCTTGCCAACTGCCACCGCCTATAGCGGCTTTTATGGTAGCAAAAAGTGCACAGAAATAGAAGAAAACACATGCGAAACATGGGTGTAGGCAATGGAGGAAATGTTTGCCGAAACCGCTTACTTGTAAATATCCATTACGATAGCAAAAACACAAATACAACATCCCATTGTTTGTGGGAGTGTGTTTTGTGTGTGCGCGCTCTGGGGGTGGTTCTGCTTTGGTACGCTCCCAACGAAATATTAATGAACATTTTCATTACGAAATTATTTTTGCTGCTTTTCGCCTAAAACGACATGCTTTTCATATGTATGATTGAATTTATGCTTGCTGAGCGGTATGTAGGCGCGTTCTTAATGCATTTTAAGTAAGTGAGTGTGAGTGTGTCTGTGCGCAATAGTAAAAAGTCTATACATATTTATGATGTAATATGTATGATTATTTACAAGTGGCACTCTTGCTTTGCTCCGCTTCTTGAATATTGCTTTCTTCTTATGAATGCGCCTTTTTCAGTTGGCATTTACCAAGCAAATATGTATATTTGTTATGCTTTGTTGTAATTATAATGCCTTACACTCATACAATTCTTTGTATTCTTCTTCTACTTGCACGCGCGCGGCCGAATACGCTTGTGCTTTTTATTTTTGCTTATATTTTAGGTTAGCATGCCAACCGGCAACTCGTTACGGCGTAGCGTCCCGCTGTTATCCCCACCCATAGCACCGTCGCACCATCTTGTGTCGGCCGCATAAGTCACCACTGAAATACTGAGGAAGCGTGATGTGAAGGCATTTTAGTTTGGTCTGCCTTTTTGCGATGTCTCGGTGTTTGTTTGGTTTTGTTTTTTCTTTTTTATTTTTTGCTACGAGCAGACTACATTCGACACTACTATAGTTGGCAGCGCAATGGAAAAAACACGCACGGAAATTCGATTGCGCAAATATATACCATTTTCTATGTATGCATGTATATGTAGATGTGTATGTATGCTGCTAGAACCACATACATGTGTGCCGGAAAAACGGGGGGAGAAGTGCTGAAGTAAGAAGAATTCTTTGAATTGATGCGAACTGAACTCAACTCAGCGAAATACAAAAGAAAACTTCGATAGTTTTCATTATATAAGACTCCATTAAAAGCTTTAACATTCTTCAAAACTTGATGGCTTAATGACTTATTAAATTCAGGGAAATTTAATAAACAAAGTCGAGTAATACAGAGCCATACACCGCACTATAGTTTCATTATTAAATCAGCGCAGAAATGTCCAAGTTATCACATGCTTAAAGCCGCAGCACTTTTAACTTAACGATGCAAAAATTTCGCTTATTTTTCACTTTAATAATTTTATTTTAATTTTTTTTTAACATAATTTGTCCTAAATGTTTATATGAACGGACACTGACCGCTAACGCTGAACCGCTCGTCTATGCAAAGGTATTCACACTTCCATTGTCAGACTAGAAATACTCAGCGCTGCCTGCGCCTCTGTGCGGCGTGCGATTTAGTATATACGCTATTCGGCTCGCTACAACATGTTGGATGTTGCATGTTGGCGATCCAAACGACTGGCCCCACAGCCAGAGAACATAAAACAATTTGTTTAATTTCCAATTTGGCGCCGCGATGTGATCTGCTTTGAGAGTCACGTTGTGATTTCGCGGGAAGCTGGCTGCAAGTTGGCGCTATAAAAGAAACGCAGGCACCGTGCCTGGCCAGTGCTTTGGTGATTCTCGCGCCGCGATGTCATGTAGTTTAACAGTCGCGAGGTGATTTCGCGGGAAGCTGGCTGCCAGTTGGCGCTATAAAAGAAACGCAGACACCGTGCCTGGCCAGTGCTTTGGTGATTCTCGTGCCACGATGTCATGTAGTTTAACAGTCGCGAGGTGATTTCGCGGATAGCTGGCTGCCAGTTGGCGCTATAAAAGAAACGCAGGCACCGTGCCTGGCCAGTGCTTAGGTGATTCTCGCGCCGCGATGTGATGTCGTTTAACAGTCGCGAGGTGATTTCGCGGGAAGCTGGCTGCCAGTTGGCGCTATAAAAGAAACGCAGACACCGTGCCTGGCCAGTGCTTTGGTGATTCTCGCGCCACGATGTCATGTAGTTTAACAGTCGCGAGGTGATTTCGTGGATAGCTGGCTGCCAGTTGGCGCTATAAAAGAAACGCCGGCACCGTGCCTGGCCAGTGCTTGGGTGACTCTCGCGCCGCGATGTCATTTAGTTTAACAGTCGCAAGGTGATTTCGCGGGAAGCTGGCTGCCAATTTGCTTTATTGTTTTATGTTCTCAGCCGTGCCGGCAGCAGTGCCATGCAGCTCTTTCTTCGTGTAGAAAGTGTTGTCTGCACTGGGACACCGCGATAAAACAATAGAATTCCCGTAGTTAAAGGCGGTCTAAAACGCTTGCGTTAGAAATTTCATGTGAGAATTATTATCGTCGAGTTCAAACAATGTTAGAGAGTTCCTATCATAATGAAACTAAGTCACCATACAGCCACTCAGTGTACTCACTTCTAACGGTTGCAATGCAACCGCCGCTTCTGCAGACACAATGTTATAAGTGTCATTGACTGAGCCGGTCGTATTAATAGCGCACTCGTACAGTGTACTACATTCACGTTTGCTTTGTTCTGCAATTTTGCCTCGCACAACAGTATAAGGTGGTCAACTGCAATCGATATCCCATCCGCTGTGCCATTAAGCGCGGACGGTGGCATGCTGAACTCTGGCAGTCTCTCATGCTGGGGCAACCGCCCACAGATGAACTCTTTATAGCCACTTTGGATATTCTATGCGTTAAGTCTTTTAGGTAGCTTCTTAGTAATAAATAATAGTGAAGAAGGTCTTGGCTTTATTAAGAGTTTTCAGTTGGCGCCAGCTTGTGAGTTTAAATGAGACACGCAGTGTGATGAACCCATCAACCATCGATGTAGACGCATATTTTAGTTTTCAGGAGATGACGCAAATTTCTCATATTGGACCTTGTGAATATAACTGTAGACCACTTGCTGAGCAGGAGTAAACTTGCCTTTCAGAAGGTCTGATGTAAGTTATTCTCTGCCGACAATTGCAAAGTAATTTAGGAGCGTTGCAGGTGAGGTTGCCCAATTACATTGGCATCATTTGCATATCTTAGCAGTTAGTCTTAAACTTTCTTACTTCTCTTTCTACAACACCCCCCTTCCCCCCTTTTGGACATGTTTCTTTGTTTCGCACTTTGTGCTTCACCGCATTCCAATTTTTCCGCAGTTTTGTGCCGACATAGCTTGACTATTCTTCCTGCTAAACGGGCGTGATTAATGCACTTGGAATGCAAGCCTCCCAAAGCAGCTCTTATCAGGCGTGCTTGCCTCGTCACAGCTGCACAACTTCGCTTTTGCATATATTCTTTCCTTTTTTTGTTTTTGTAGTCCAACCGCCTTTGCCACATGCGGCGCTTTAACTTTGGCCTCACTCCATGCTTGCTAACCTCTTCAAACAGGAAAAGGAAGTGCACAACGCCGTCTGAGGGTGTCCTCCGCATGAACGAGTTGAATGAATTACGCCATGCTTCTGACTGTTGAATGAGAATGCAAGGATTATGTGTTTCCGTTTGTTAAAGAGCCTGGCAACAATTGAAATTGTGGGCGAGCTTCGGCAAGTGTGGCCGCCTCTCGAGTTCAAATGCAATACTGCGATAAATCCTGACTTTTGAGTACAGTTTTGTTCATACAACCCAAGCGTTTATAAAAATTAATCTTTTCACATACAGGTATATGGTATGTATACAAATTTATAAAGCAAACTTAGTTATCTAATCAATCTCCAGTGTTTTCAAGTTGTGGCATATGCTATCCGACTGCCGGTTCGCTTCGGGAACTACAGCTTTCGGTTTCTTGCTTTTGTCGATTTTCCATGCATCGGGGTTCATTAAATAATTCCTAACAAATACTCGAATTTAGTCCTCCTATAAAAAGCAAAATTATATTTTTCAAAATAGTACCTCTTCTCTATGAGTAGTCCCGTCCATTTCGCTTTCAAAACGGCCAAAGTGCCGGCCTTACCGCCATACTCTTCCGGCAGCATATCACGTGGAAAATGTTTGTAGGGCGTATCAGCATTAGGTAGATGAAAGTGAATCTGTTCTTAGCAGAAATATATATCGCAATTATCAATACGTCTAATGATTGCGACGGGGGCACTTACCAGCTTAAACACCTCACTCTTAATGAACGGCTTCACCACCGTCAACACTTTATCCAGATAAGATGGACAATTTAGTACGTGTATGGCCTTCAAGCGCACTGGGTGTGCCTCCTGTACGAATTTCATATAAACACGCAGCGAGCTGAGCACTGTGCGCGCAACATGTCGCAAACTGTAGCCGGCCATGTCGAAAATGGGTACCTCGCCATCACACATGCCCGCCTCGTCGGGGAGGACGAATCGCAGGTCGGCCATCATAAAGAACACCTTAATGCTGGCCGTAAAGTTAAACTGAAGAACAAACATTTATTTAACGTTTAAACTACAACAACAAAAATAAATAGTGCACCTTATCTGCATCGAAATCGATAAGACGATACAAAAGCAGCTTGTTTTTGTCCGGTGTCAGTCCAGGCAGCGGCAACAAGTCGCTGCAATAGTTTTTTAAATATAAAACAAACAAAAAATAACAAAAAAAAAACAGATTAAAAGGCAAACCGGTAACAGTGAAACAAGAATATGCAATATTACGGAAACCGCGGAAACGGTAAATATAGCAGTAATCATATGTTAGCAGCAACTGGTTTGGTCGACAAATCGCCAATCCAGCTCCTTCGCCGTTACTTACGCGACTTGCAACAGCTGCTGCGACTCTTGATCCGTGGGATCGCGTTGCAGAAATATGTGCGCATACTTGTTGCGCAGCGCATAATTGAGCTCAAGCAAGCGTTGGGCGCCCGCCACATCTCCGAACATCGAATAGAGGAAGCGCTCGAGTACCGGCTTCTCTGCAAAAGACATAAAAACAAACAAAAGCTCAGTCGAAGGCGCGAACAGAGCCTACTAAAACAACATTTTATGCACATATGTATGTATGTATGTATGCATATCTGTGCATTTATGTACATACATTTAAGCGTATGTATTGTTCACGCAAAAAACGGCGCGGTTTTGGCAAAAAATTGCACCTAAATCACGATGCTAGTGTGTAGCCCACTGTTTTTCACATGTTTAACACAATTTTCACGTAAACATGTAATTAAAGGTGCATTTACATATGTATGTGTATATATACATATATGTATATTTAAGTAGTTGTATATTAAGGTAATTGGCTTGTAAGTGCAATAGAAATAAATGACACCGCCTTTCAGTATCTTCTTTAATGGAACCGGTTAACCTACTGTTTTGTTATTATTTTGTTGTTATTCGTATGCCATACATACACTTACAAAGCAAATGAAAACTAGCTGGTACAAGTACCAACGCAGTGGCATTAGGAAAATTGCAGTAACTAATTGGTAGCCTAAACAATACATAGTACATACCTTCTTTAGCACAACTGCAATTAAGTCTGGTCGAGGTGTGAATATACATATGTACATTACATTATGTACATTTTGGCAATGCAAAGTTGTGTAGTTATGTAATATTTGAGTAAATCATAAAAATTACTACATACATATGTTGTGATAAGTATCAAATCATTTTTTTCTTGAATATATTAAATTATATAACAATCAGAAAAAGTGTGTGTGCTGATAAAAATGTTCAATTGGAATAACTCAATCGTCCTTAAGCATACATATATTTGCTTATGTATATTGGGTAGTCGAAAAAGTTTCTTCGTATTTTGTCATTAGATGTCGTTCCATCGTATATCTCCAGTGCAACCAATCACATTGTGTCATACCATGTAGTGTAGGAAAGGTGAGATTTTAAGCTTCATTTAGGCAAAAAAAAAAGGGAAAATAATGAAGAAGTTCGCTATATTCTGAAATTTTTGTATAAAAAAGGTAAGATTGCCACGCAAGCCACCAATTTACATATATGTAATTTGTGAAGTTTACGGATACGACGCTGTATCAGTTCGTGCAGCACAACAATGGTTCGCTCGCTTCCGTTCTGGGTATTTCAAAATTTCGATTTACACTGATGAAATAATGTATCTAGCGAAAAAAGGCAAAAAGAGGTCGATCAAAATGGCATATATGTATTTGTTTGTTTATTTATTTATTATTATAAATATAAATAAAAAATACGAAAACACTTTTTCGACTACCCAATATAAACAGAACATATTAGATAAGTAAAATGTATGCGCAAAACAAAAATAAATGTTTTGTTGACCAGTGTTATTTGTACTGACTTTTGAACTGCAGATCTTAATTTTTTTTTCCTTTTTTACGCTAGTAAAACTTATTATGGGGATTTAATGTATATTTTAATAAAGCACTTTCGCGCGTTATTATTACTACAGGTTTATTATTTTTGGTTATGTGTAGCCCTAATTAGGAAAGAGAGTATCCACACCACAACACTGTTTTTTTCTTATTGCTGCACACATATTGAAACATTAAATTAATTATTTAATTACAAAAATAGAATACAAACCGGGCTTCAATAAGTTTGCAATAACAAAATTTATCAAAAATTGAATTTAAACTGGCCACTTGTCACTGGCAGTCGAGCCGTAAATGGCGCACGTATGACTTTGAAATTCCCTCAAACGAGATCGAAATACTTAAGTAAACAAAACAGCGCCTGCTTAGTATGCCAGACAGCGCATCGGTTTATGAGCTGGATTAGTGACTGTGCTTTGTAGGCATGTCTGTTTGCAAACAATTATAAAAATTATAAACCATTTGCGTAGCCAATCAGCAAATCTTTGTCAAAGGCGATTTCTAAATAATATATTGAAATAATGTACTATATGTAAAACTTTGTAGTTGAAAGCTTATTAACTGTGATAGAATATTTCAAAACGCGCTATCTAAATTAAAAACTGCGGGTCACCTATAGCTTGTGGCAAGTGCGGCTGCGTCCTAATCCAATTTTCCAATACTTTGACAAGTTCATCTAACTCAGGTCTTAAAACCATTTTGTTCCTAGAAGGAATTGCAAACACCAAACCAGAGAAATTAGAAAAATAACGCAGTTACTTTTGTAAACAAATAATCAGTGAACGTTAAATTAGTTTTGTGAATTCCACGTGAGAATTGTTTCTTTCACTTTTGCACTTTTGAACTTTTAGGTTATCCAGTTTTCCAAACACACATATGTTCTACGGTATAGCGAAATTTACACTTCTATGCAAAAGATGAGCAACGTTGACAAACGAACTACCGCGTGCAAGAAACCCGCAGCAACTGTGCGCGCCTCCCAGCCGGACGAACTAATATGTGGGTATAAGCACGGCGACAAACTTTTACGAAGTTGGCTTGCATAGTACAAAGTACGAAATGAGCATCACGTTTAAGCCACATTATTTGCTGTTGTGGCTTCGATAGAGTCGCTGTTAAAACTCAAATGCAGCAACTTGTCTGCATGCCAGCCGTAGCAATTTGGGCCACATCCCGGCAGTCACAATGGAAGCTATTCATTTTCTTATTTTTCCATATTTTTAAATTCATTGTCAATTCTATGCAAAGTTACTTATGTATGTACAAAACGTTGTTTATTTAGCGACATTGGACCGTTACGCATGCGCGAGCACATTCCATTTATCAAAAGCCGCCCAAGCATGTGTACACACATAAGTAGATAGACGTGTCGTTTCAATATATTTCGAAATGTTTAATATATTGATACTTAGTTTAAAAGAATGAAAAATATTAAAAAATAAATGCAATTGTTAGATAAATTGTTTAAAAAATGATCTTGTTACGATAGCAAAATAGAGATTTAGGTTTTAAAACTTTTTAAATTACTTGTAATACATTTGTACATCCTGTTCAACATATTTACTTATAAGTTTATGCATTCTGTTCAATATAAACTAAGATGTGTTCATATGTGTGTCTGTCCCCATTGGCGCAAATTAAAAATTTCGCTTGTGCTGTTTACAGCGCCATCTATACTATTAACACCTAACTTTTTGTTTTAATAAAGCTTTTATATTTTAACACTTTGGCAACTCTGAACACAAAAAGCAAACACGAGCCGCATCGTCAACTACACGCAGAAATTAAAGAAAAACATTGAAGAGTATACTATTTTTTTAATTATTAAAGTAATATTCAATATTTATAAGAGAAAATAGATTCGGAGTGGCAAAAAGGCAACAGAAGTTTAATAAAAAACAGTTTCCACATACTGTATACAAAAACATAGCAACAACGTGCCGCGTGGAGCAGCACATCCAGTTAATATATTTGACAGTATATTTAAGCCGCAGCACTGAATTCGTGCCACGCGCCCCTTCCGCTAGTCCACAGGATGGTACCAATAGGTGTTGTACACGGTCACCCAGGCGTGCATCAACCACAACCAATGCCCACGGCACCCTCGGGTCCCAACACCCTACAATCTTCTTCATCAGCAACAACTAGCACTCCGTCGAACAAGAGTTCAATGTCTGTAAAACCGAACTATGCGCTGAAGTTTACTTTGGCTGGACATACGAAAGCAGTGTCCGCTGTTAAGTTTAGCCCAAACGGGGAATGGCTAGCTAGCTCATCGGCTGATAAACTGATAAAAATATGGGGTGCGTATGATGGTAAGTTCGAAAAAACCATATCTGGCCATAAACTCGGCATTAGTGATGTCGCTTGGGCATCTGACTCGCGTCTATTGGTAAGTGCGAGTGATGACAAAACGCTTAAAATTTGGGAACTGAGCTCAGGAAAATGTTTAAAAACACTTAAAGGACACAGCAACTATGTTTTCTGCTGTAACTTTAATCCGCAGTCTAATCTAATAGTATCAGGCAGTTTTGATGAAAGCGTACGTATATGGGATGTTCGTACCGGCAAGTGCTTGAAGACTCTTCCAGCTCATTCTGATCCTGTGTCTGCAGTTCATTTTAATCGTGACGGCTCTTTGATTGTAAGTTCAAGTTACGACGGACTTTGTCGTATTTGGGATACAGCGAGTGGACAGTGTCTGAAAACACTGATTGATGACGATAACCCACCAGTAAGCTTTGTTAAATTCTCTCCCAATGGAAAGTATATTCTGGCCGCGACGTTGGACAACACTTTGAAGCTGTGGGACTACTCGAAAGGAAAATGTTTGAAAACTTATACAGGCCATAAAAATGAAAAATATTGTATATTTGCAAATTTTTCTGTAACCGGGGGCAAGGTATGTGACAATAATTATTAGAGCTTTGTGCCAACAATTTTTTATGCAATTTTTGTTGGCTTTCGCAGTGGATTGTGTCAGGCAGTGAAGACAACATGGTTTACATATGGAACCTTCAGAGTAAAGAAGTAGTGCAAAAGCTGCAAGGTCATACCGACACTGTTCTGTGTACAGCATGTCATCCAACTGAAAATATAATTGCTTCTGCAGCGCTAGAAAACGATAAGACGATCAAATTATGGAAAAGTGATACTTAAAATTATCTGGCCGCTTATTTTGCTCGGTTGCATACTTATAGTTTATTGATAAAATTAGTTTAAGAAATTATTATCAAAACCTTTAATATATAGTATGTATCTACTTTTTAAAACAAAAACTCACATATATATAAATTCATCTATTTCATTTCTGATATGTATCTGTACGAAGACGAAATTATCATCCAAATAAAGTTCTGCACCAAGATTTTCGCGTCTGCGTTCCTCTCTTAACAAACAAAAGAATTAACATATTTTTACTGAGTCAAACCCCATACTTATCTGAACACTGAATTCGGGTGTTTCTATTATAAATTTGCCGCAATTTCGCAATATTATGGATTTGTTTGACAATCACAAAATCCAATGTCATTTTGCAGACAATAATATTTTTTTTTATTAGATACGGCAACATTGTTTTCTTATCCACGTGAAGCAAACTGGTGAAACTGCATCAGTCGTCTGCGTTTTCCAAAATATCCAAATTTATTTCGTGTATACTTTTTCATAATAATACGACAGAATAAATATTTTGCAGCATGTCAAAGGCGAAAGGAAAGAAGAAAAACGAACGGTTCGAAGATGAAGAGGATTCTGAACTAGTAAAGCCAGTGCCCAACAAGAGTAGTAAAAAGGGGAAAAAGGGTAAACGTGGCGGAGATTCTAGTGAAGACGAGTCTTTAGCTAGTAGCAAAGTGACCAGTATTGACGCCGATGATTTGGAAAGTGTAAAGTCTGGAAGTAAAACGGCGCCTTCGAAAGGAAAAAAAGGAAAGAAAGGCAAGCGAAAAGATGACTGGAGTGATAATGATGACGAACCAGATGATATCGTGCAAATTGGTGGTAAGAATAAAATGTCAAACGCACAAGACAGTGATGACGAGGAAGTGATTGTTCCTCAACCAAGTTCCTTTGCTAAGAAACAGGGAAAGAAAGGAAAAAAGAATAAAAAGAAGAATGAATTTAGCGATGATGAGGACAGTAATACTCCAAAGTCAAAATTCATTGATTTGGAACAAGAAGAAGAAGATATCGATGATGATGAAGACCTTATTGCAGCCGCTAAACCATCAGCAAAAAATTCTAAAAAAGAACAGCAACACAAAGTCAATAAATTTGCCATTAGTGACGATGATGACGAAGAGATTGAGGATGAATTAGGACAAGAAGAAAACTCAATTGAAACGGATAAGCTTGATTCAGAGCCAAGCATAGCAAGTACAGAAAATGTAAAAGACTCTGAAATTACCAAACAAGTCCAAGACTTGCAAATTGAAGACAACGTGCCTAAAGAAGTGCAACTTTTACCCGATGAGGACCAAACTCAGGAAAAAGAAATCAAAGAAGCAGCTAAAGAGGATACAGTTGATTCTACTTTAAAAGAAAAAAAGTTAACCCACAAAGAAAAAAAGAAGCAAAAGAAACAACAGGAATATGAAAAACAAATGGAGCTTATGACAAAGAAGGGTGGCTCCGGACATTCCGACTTAGATAGCAACTTCACTATGTCTCAAGTGCAACGTACTGCTGGCCAGCAAGCACAATTAGAACACGCAGTCGACATTAAAATCGAAAATTTCACCATATCAGCAAAAGGTAAATTATTGGTACAATTATTTTAAAACTTCTTTCGGATCGGACTTGAACGATTTGTATCTTTTACAGGAAATGACTTATTTGTAAATGCCAACTTGTTGATTGCTCACGGACGTCGTTATGGTTTGGTAGGCCCCAATGGACATGGAAAAACTACTCTACTCCGTCACATAGCCACTCGTGCTTTTGCTATTCCACCAAATATTGATGTATTGCTTTGTGAACAGGAAGTCGTGGCCACAGATAAAACAGCGATCGATACTATTCTAGAAGCTGATGTAAAGCGAAATAATCTTTTGGCAAAGAGCAAAGAGTTGGAGGATCAGTTTGCCGCTGGTGATATGAGTGTGCAAGAAGAACTAAATGACACATTTGCAGAGTTAAAAGCTATTGGAGCGTATTCGGCGGAAGCCCGTGCTCGACGTATTTTGGCTGGTTTAGGTTTTAGTGAAGAAATGCAAAATCGTCCGACTAACAAGTTTTCTGGTGGTTGGCGTATGCGAGTCTCATTAGCCCGTGCCCTTTATTTGGAACCAACGCTACTTATGCTTGATGAACCTACAAATCATTTAGATTTGAATGCTGTCATATGGTTGGACAACTATTTGCAAGGTTGGAAGAAGACTCTATTGATAGTTTCTCACGACCAGAGTTTCTTGGATAATGTATGTAACGAAATAATTCATCTCGATCAAAAAAAACTTCATTACTATAAAGGTAACTACTCCATGTTTAAGAAAATGTATGTTCAAAAGCGTCGTGAAATGATTAAAGAATATGAGAAACAAGAGAAACGTATTAAAGAGTTGAAGGCTCACGGCCAATCGAAAAAGGCGGCTGAGAAAAAACAGAAAGAAGTTCTCACGCGTAAACAAGAAAAGAATAAATCTAAACAACAAAAGCAGGACGATGATGAGGGCCCACAGGAACTATTGGCTCGTCCGAAAGAATATATTGTCAAATTCCGTTTTCCAGAACCGTCACAGTTACAACCGCCCATTTTAGGTATCCACAACGTTACCTTTGCTTTTGAAGGTCAGAAACCTTTGTTTATCAACACTGATTTCGGTATAGATCTCTCCAGTCGGGTGGCCATTGTAGGACCGAACGGTGTGGGAAAATCTACTTTTCTGAAGTTGTTATTAGGCGAACTCGAACCGCAAAAAGGAGAACAAAGAAAGAATCATAGACTACGTGTTGGTCGCTTTGACCAGCACTCCGGTGAACATTTAACAGCTGAGGAATCTGCAGCAGAGTATCTGCAGCGTCTGTTTAATCTCCAACATGAGAAAGCACGTAAAGCTCTTGGCTCCTTTGGTCTCGTAAGCCATGCACATACAATTAAAATGAAAGATCTTTCTGGTGGACAAAAAGCACGTGTTGCACTTGCCGAACTCTGCCTGAGTGCGCCTGATGTTTTGATCCTTGACGAGCCTACTAATAATTTGGATATTGAGTCTATTGATGCATTGGCTGAGGCCATTAACGAATATGAGGGTGGAGTGATAATAGTTTCTCACGACGAAAGATTGATACGTGAAACTGGATGTACACTGTACGTAATAGAAGACCAGACGATCAATGAAATCGATGGTGAATTCGATGACTACCGCAAGGAGGTTCTCGACGCACTGGGAGAAGTTGTCAATAATCCCAGTGTCGTTGCCAATGCAGCTGTATTGCAATAACAACCGCTTTCTTTGATGTTAGTATTTTGAAATTGTTTTGTTACACATACTATACGAATAACATATTGAAATTATTTAAAGAAATATACTGTTAAAGTTGAGTTTAAAAAAGGGACCACTTAAACTCAAGATGAATATGTGACTGTTTTTCGTGCTATTTTAAAGGAATAATATAAACTTATGTTAAAAATATAAGTTATAGAAAAATTTAAGAACGATTCATTTGAACGATTGCAGAAACGAACTAAGGCTATAATTATTGTTATTATATTGAATTAACACATTTTGATACATGTCTAATATCAATAGATATATCATTAGCATCAAATACCCTTCATAAGTAGTTATACAAACAAGCGTCGTCTGACACATTCATAAATATTTTGCACACAACCCGCCTTAATGCTTAAAAATATCCATTGCACGCACCAATATAAATAAGTTGCTTTCATACGAAACATAGATATGTGGCATCACTATTAGAGCTTTTAAATTTGCTTTGTCAAATGCAATTTATAAGTAGGTTGTCACAAGTCTCCCATTTTCAGTGAACGTATAAACTCGGCGAAAAAAATAAAAACAATGAAATTTGAAAGTAGATCGCTTTTATAGGTATTTGCTAAAAAGTGCTTAGAATAGTTAAACATTTCGTTAGTAAATTTCTAAATATCAAGTGCAGAAACACTCTTTCCTTAAGGATTAATAAAGTCTTCAGAAACAAAAGTTTTGAATGAATTGGAAACAGAGGGACCAGACTCAAATGCTTTGACCTCAAAGATCGAACAAGTTTCTTTTATTGGTTTGGAAAATAACATTGGACAGAGCAATACACTCAATAATCCGGCGATCGTAAAATTTCCTGAAAATAAAAGAACAATGGATAATGAAAATATCCGCCTGCCTATTGAAGGCATGACTTGCCAGAGTTGCGTAAGGAATATCGAGAGCACAATATCAGGAAAACCTGGAATAATAAATGTCCGTGTCGTTCTTGAAGATAAATGTGGTTATTTTGAATATAACCCCGAGCAAACGGATCCCAGCAAAATCGCATTTGAAATAGAGGAAATGGGTTTCGATTGTCTGTATACGCAAACGGAATCACAACCTGCCTTTGAAAAGACCATGGAAAGGGACAGTTGTGTTGGTGCTGACATTCAAATACGTATTATTGGTATGACTTGCAATTCGTGTGTTCGGAACATTGAAGGAAATATAGGAACAAAGCCTGGAATATTACAAATCAACGTTAGTTTAGATGATAAGTGCGCTACGGTAAAGTACGACGCAAGCCAATTAACGCCCACAGACATCGCTGATATGATTGACGACATGGGTTTTGAAGCGACCGTATTGGAAAAAGATAACGTTGGTGACGGAATTAGTTCAAGCAAAGTTTCATCTGAACAGGATTCAAAATCCCCTAAAAAGCAACAGGTGTCAAATGTGACTTCTGCGAACATTTCCCAAAAAGCTCATACAGAAGTGTCCGTGGATGGGGCGCTATCCAAATGTTTTCTACATATACGTGGTATGACATGCGCCAGTTGTGTGGCAACTATTGAAAAACACTGTAAAAAGATATACGGGCTGGATAGTATACTTGTTGCACTACTTGCCGCTAAAGCAGAAGTAAAATATAATGCAAATGTTGTGACAGCGGAAAATATAGCGAAATCCATTACAGAGCTGGGATTTCCTTCAGAAATCATCGATGAACCGGGCAGTGGCGAGTCGGAGGTAGAAATTGAAATCACAGGTATGACCTGCGCGTCTTGTGTGAACAAAATCGAAACGCACGTATTAAAAGTGAAAGGCGTTACTGCAGCGTCTGTTACATTATTGACTCGAAAAGGTATGTGAACAAAAATATAAATAATCTTAAAACTTTGTTGAAAGGTTTTCTTGCCAACTAGCTGTAGTAATTACATACACTATGTAGTCAAAGAAAAAATCAAATATTTCCAATACCTTTACTTCTTGTGGGATTAAAGATTATTTCTATTAAGTAATTTTTTATTTTGCCATAAAGGCACATAATATATATAAACTTGAATGGTACAACTTAATTAGTTAAATTGATAAAAAATATAAACGATATTCGATTCAATATTTTATAAAATTTACGGTCAATGCATGTGTACCTGTAAGCGTACATATTTACAAATATGTACACATTTGTGTATGTTTAAAATGTATGTCTGTTATTTACTAAATATGTATGAAATTGGTTTGAATTACATATATTCGATAATATTAATCCTCAAATTGAGAAAATTGAAAAAATTAAGAGGCAAATATATTTAGGTAGGAGTATGACAGAGTGTCGAAACAAATGTGATAATGATGTCTGCAGAATATTTAAATTCTTATTTTTTGAACGCCCCAATAGTGCTTGATAACAAAAGGATGGACACCCAACCGCTTATCACTGAAAATACTGCTAAGGCATTAAATTTGTTAGCAGTTATCTTAAATTCACATATAGAAGTAAGACTTTTACCTACAGTAGATTTTTTAATTAAGCCTCCCACAATTTCATGTCAACCGTGAATAGATATGTATGTAGATAACATAAAATTGTAATAATGATAGGGTGCCTACACCTTTGATATACATTTTCCTAAATACATACAAATGATATTTAGCAAAGTAGGTAGGAATACTATATCGACATCATTTGCATGAATTTGTAAATTTAAATTTTCTGTATACATTTATTTATGGGTAATATGTCATCATTAAAATGCAATTACATATACTCTGTCATTCTTATCATTTGTTGTGACTTGTGAAACGTTAAAAAAAGTAAAATATCCAATGGTTATAACCACTTTTCCTGAGCATAGAATTAATATAGAATATACATATTCCTCAAATTGGAAATTTACAAAGAAAATTAAGTTAGATTTACTTTATCACTTACATTGTAGGTAAATTCCGCTTTAATACCGAAAAGACGGGACCTCGCAGCATTTGCGAAGCCATTGAGCGACTGGGTTTTCAGGCACGACTGCATAATGGCCGAGACAAGATGACCCACGACTATTTGCAGCATAAAGAAGAGATTGCAAAATGGCGCAACGCTTTCTTGGTGTCTCTTATCTTTGGCGGGCCATGTATGGTTGCCATGATCTATTTCATGGTTGAAATGAATGACAGAGGTCACGCAGCTATGTGTTGTCTAGTTCCCGGGTTGTCAATGGAAAACCTTGTAATGTTTCTGCTATCAACGCCAGTGCAGTTTTTTGGTGGATGGCATTTTTACGTACAGTCTTTTCGAGCAATACGTCACGGTACCACTAATATGGACGTACTAATTTCTATGGTCACCACAATATCCTATATTTACTCTGTGGCTGTAGTCATAGCCGCTGTGTTGATGGAGCAAAACTCCTCGCCATTAACTTTCTTTGATACGCCGCCCATGTTGTTGATTTTCATATCTCTAGGTCGCTGGTTGGAACACATTGCAAAAGGAAAAACTTCAGAAGCACTATCAAAACTCTTATCACTGAAGGCGGCTGAGGCATTGTTGGTTGATGTGTCTGCTGACTTTGACATAAAATCAGAAAAAGTTATATCAGTGGACTACGTGCAACGTGGTGATGTTCTCAAGGTAATACCGGGTGCCAAGGTGCCTGTGGATGGCAAAGTACTTTACGGTAGTTCAACATGTGATGAAAGTCTCATAACCGGCGAGTCAATGCCGGTTGCCAAACGAAAGGGCGCAGTGGTAATTGGTGGTTCAATTAATCAGAATGGTGTCTTACTTATATCTGCTACTCATACTGGGGAAAATACTACCTTATCTCAAATTGTGCGCCTGGTTGAAGAGGCGCAAACTTCCAAAGCTCCAATACAACAGTTAGCTGATCGTATTGCAGGTTATTTTGTTCCATTCGTTGTGGCAGTTTCGAGCATAACATTGATCGGTTGGTTAATTGCTGGATTCACTGATCCAGACCTTGTGCCCGTAGCTATGGAACACAAGATGCACATGGATTCACATGCAATTGTCATTAGTCATGCTTTCAAGTGTGCCCTTAGCGTGTTGGCAATTGCATGCCCCTGTGCGTTGGGTCTGGCCACTCCAACTGCCGTTATGGTAGCTACAGGTACTGGTGCGATCAATGGTGTACTTGTTAAAGGTGCCACAGCATTGGAAAATGCTTATAAGGTATGCTTTTGAAATAAATGTTTCATATTTGAATAAATTAAATCTTTCTTCAATAATAGGTTAAAACCGTGGTTTTCGATAAAACGGGCACCATAACACACGGAATGCCTATGACATCTAAAATAGTTATGTTCGTCAAACCCGCTGTCTGTAGTTTGGCACGTGCGCTAACTATTATCGGTGCTGCAGAGTCGAATAGTGAGCATCCAATTGCATCTGCTATAGTACGCTTCTCCAAAGATTTATTGGGCTTACAAACATTTGGCAAAACACAGAACTTTCTCGCAGTACCAGGTTGTGGCATAAAGGTTACTGTATTGCAGTACGAACAAGCGTTGCGTCAAGCTACTATTGCTGAAAAAATAATTAACTATGAGAATAATTACCGATCAAATCCAAACACAGTGCATACGGAAAACGGTGCAAGCATTGAGGAACTCATACCGCAGTTGCCTACCAGTAAATCCATGGAGCTACAACAGCAACAACAATTGCTCCAATTAGACGAAACACTATATGGCGCCGCAGCAAACACCGAAACTATCTCAAATGTATTGAGTAGTGAGATAAATGTGTTGATTGGCAACCGTGAATGGATGCATCGCAACGCCATAGCCGTGCCACATGAAATTGACAACTGCTTGAGTGAAGAAGAGTCGAAGGGACATACAGCTGTGCTTTGCGCACTGAATGGTCAGTTAATATGCATGTATGGAGTGTCGGACATGGTCAAACCTGAGGCGCATCTAGCTGTATACACACTAAAAAAAATGGGCATCAACGTAATTTTGCTAACTGGTGATAATGAAAATACTGCTGCAAGTATAGCTAGACAGGTAAGTAACAAACAACAAGGGAGAACGTTTGCTTTATTTTACATTATTACAGGTTGGAATTAAGCGCATCTTTGCCGAGGTTTTACCATCGCACAAGGTGGCTAAAATACAACTAATACAAGAAAGCGGTGCACGGGTTGCAATGGTTGGCGATGGCGTCAACGATAGTCCTGCTCTTGCTCAAGCTGATGTGGGCATTGCGATCGCTGCTGGTACCGATGTAGCGGCTGAGGCGGCCGATGTGGTACTTATGCGTAACGACCTGCTCGACGTGGTGGCTTGCCTAGATCTGTCCCGCCGCACCGTGCGCCGTATACGGTACAATTTCCTGTTTGCCAGTATGTACAATCTACTCGGTATACCGCTGGCTTCAGGCATATTTGCACCTCTCGGTTTCACATTGCAGCCGTGGATGGCATCGGTAGCTATGGCAGCCAGTTCGGTTTCCGTAGTCTGCTCGTCATTAATGCTTAAATGTTATCGCAAACCATCGGCTGCTTCGCTGCGCACACCCGAATATATGAAATATTTGGAGCAAGAACGCGACGGCGACCGTGAACTCGACAAATTGTCCTTACATCGCGGTTTAGAAGACCTACCGCGCGCGAAGTTAAATCGCTCAAATAGTTCTTTGTTGTCGCGAATTTTCCTAGGGGGAGCACAGAGCCGCTATAATCACAATGAAGGTAGTCTCTTGGAGACAGACGGTGGTGAATTCACACCTAAAATTGTAAAGACGAAGAGCATCAAGAACGTGACGGAAATGCAGAAATTGTAGAGTGATTAAAGGCAAGTGCTTAGTGATTGTCCGTAGACAGTGAAATGTAGAAGTTGTTTTTGTTATTTTATATGTTATATTTATATATCTGAGACATATGTATATAAATTGTAGGAATAAGAAGCATAGCGCAGAAAATTTTCCATATATTTAGGTTCCTCATTTTTAAAACCACCTCTTTTGTACCGTTTTTGTACTTTGCCTAATTATGAGCATTTACTTTGAACACATGTATGTACATATGTATATAACAAATATATGCATCTGCGCTAAGTCAACGGATAGTGTACGACGAACAAATATTGATTAAGCTAATCTATACACAACATTTTTTTTCCATTTTTTGCCTTCCTATAAATAACCAACCTGAACAATAAAATCCTTAAAGGTATGACAAACTAACAAGTGTGCATATAAAATCGTTAAACATGTTAAACCTTATTTTTTATATATATACAATATAGTCATATACATAAATATTCTTCAAAACGATTAAGAATAAAGACCCTGTATCAGTAAAAATCCAAACAAATGCGTTAATTCTACTTTTTTGTGAGGTACCTGCGAGTAGTGAAGTATGCATTTGTTTCGTTTCTTATCAATTTAAGGCGATAGTGCAATACAAATAAAACGGAATTTCTGATAATTATAATTTTTAATATTTAAAATAGTAAAAGAGCTTACTTTAAGCTAATTTTAATTTATATATACATATACAACTCCCCTATGATCGACTGACTTTTAAATACATATCTACATACAGCCTCGAGAACAGAGATATATTCAACGAGATGATAAAAACATTACATTGTACAAGTTTTAATTTCAAAATTAATCACTACAGTGTTATTTATCATGTTCAATAGAAGAGAACAAAAGTTAATATTTGATAAATGTGCGAGCTGATGACTGTGGCCCATAAATCATTCAAATATGTTGCTAAAAAGAACAGAACTGCTTGAAAAGTAAAATAATTACTCGTGGCACAATTATTTCACTAAACAAAATTCTATTATTTATACAGCAGCGCAGATGTTTTCCTTCAACGCATTGTTTGCTTAAGGCGTAATAATATTACTTCCGTATATATATATATATATATATATATATATGTATATATATACATATATATATGTATGTATATCAGTTTATACATATTTTTTATTTAATTTTCGACTAAATCAGCCAAAATGCCAACACGTCTACACCTACTATACAAAATAGTTTTTGACTTACTGCTGTTTGATCAAACACATAGCAACTTCAACTGAAATATTTTGCAAATAAATCAAAATCAGGATGAATTTATGATTGTATAAATACCTAAGAGACAAGGCCATCGATTAATTCCACCACATGTACTCCATTTAGTGATGAATGAGTTTAGTACCATTTTCTTTATATGTTCACTTGTAAGTGAATTCATTTTATTGACTCAAAATTTTCAAATTATTTCAGTTTTTTAAACTACTGCGAATAAAAAGTGGTAATTACTAATGCAGGGCACATCATTGCTTTTAAATTTATGTTGAACCACCGCCAGTCCACTATGTGTTACCGGGTTTTCCAAGAACTCTTCAATACCCTAATCTTCCATCGTGATTTTTTTAACATTCCTCTATTATTTCCATCGGCGAACGCTCTGTGCCATTTTCCAATTTAGTTTTAGTAATCGGGTATATATGCAAGTTTTCCTTAAAGTCCTTAATATCTACTATTGTTGTTGCGTCCCCATCCTTCGGTATGAACCGCACATCCAATTTGCTAGCTAATGCATTGAAAAGCTCTTCATCATCGACCTCCGATTCACTGCCACTGCTGCCCGCACTGTTCTCATTGGAATTCTCCTCGTCACGTTTAGCTGAACGCTTAGAGCGCACTGAGTCCTTATTGCCGATGACTTGCACCGACAACTTGCGTAAATTGGTTCGTTCGTTGTTTAGGCAAAAATCGATTATATCTTGCTTAGTTAGCGCTCGCAAAACGTCAACTTCACGCCGCCTTCGATCGAAAACATATTCCTCGGATGTGATCTCCTCCCAATTGTGAGACACTTCCTCTGCGAGTGATATATCAACAACCTGCTTAATTTTTATTAACGACTCACGAACATGTTCGAAGTCTTCTTCACTCATCTCTTCCAAAATTTGCAACATTTTTCCTCGAAACACTTCAATCCTTTCGTCTACATGAGCGGCACTAAACTTTGTTTCCTGTGAATTTACAGCGATTGAGTAACCAATTATGCCATAGTTCATTCGCACTGATGCCGAAACATAGTATCCCAGCTGCTCCTTCGTACGGAGTGTGTCGAATAATGGTTCCTCAACAAACATCATTAAGAGATCCAAGATGCTTTCGACTCGGAGAGAACACGGGCCTATTTGGTAAAAGTTACAAATTACGGTGTTCACATCCTCCTCATTGAGAGAACGGCAGCGTATGAAGTGAGAACCTTGAGGCAACTGGACGGTACGATTCTCAATGTATTTAGTCTAAGGCAACAAGATATTAAGATATATAAAGTTTTAGTAGTAAAGTGCTTCACATTTGCCATACCTCCTTGATATTGCGACAATTGAGAGTAGTTAACACGGAATTCATTACATTATGTGCTGACTCCTCTGTCAAATTACCCTGCATTAGTGTCTGCAAATATAATTCGCTCGTATAGGCGTCGGAGAAATGTAACACATCATTTAATGTAAGGCTATCTAAACATTTATATTTAGTTATAATGGGCCAGCGGATGTGCTCTACGATACTTAAACGAATATCCCTAAAAATAAACAATACGGATTTTTAGACTAGGCTGTGTACAAGTTTTCGATTTTCTTACTTGTTGAGAGTTCTCGGCTTGATCAACGAATTGAAATAAGATTTCTTCTGATCTGTTTTGAATATATTAAACTGATCTTCCGTTATGTGTTCACGCATTGACACCATAGCTTTGGTTATAATGCCCACAAGCAAATGTAATTTTTCATTATAACCATTCACCTTGCAGTAATAGGAAATAAGAGTAAATTAATCGTAGTGAATCTAAAATTATGTCAAGTATACATACCTTTAGTATAATGCCCTTTTCGGCAGTGTAGAATTGATACGAAAGGCCTGCAACAGTGGCTGGATACAATTCTTCACTAAGTCGGAATTTAACTAATCTTTCATAGAGGGCACACAAAGCGTCGCTATAGACATTAAAAGAAATAAGTAAATTTTTCAACAATGGAAAAAAGTGTGGTGTTTACTTTTTGGGATCCTTGCGCAATAATGGTGATATAAAATAAAAGTACATGTAAGCCTCAGGTAGGAGAAACTTATCATCTTGTCTAAACCACAATTCACATATATCCGTCTGAAGTATTTTCTTAGGGGCAGTCGGCAACTCTGGTTTTCCGTTTTCCTCCCAGTGTAAACGAAAATCATTCGAAATAAAACGATTTGGCTTCGGCAGGAACAACTCTGGCATGGGCTTTGAATTCTCCCAGAGTTCACGCCATTTTTGAGGCATTTTAACTGTGGTATATTCAGTACTGAACCATTTTTCTTTTTTGTCATATGTTACACCTTCATATTTGTGTTGCGAGGTGATCATTATATTGAATCTGAATTCGTTTAAATGCTTTACAACATCTTGAATGTGATCTTCATTGTACTCGTAATACAATTCAGTGCCAGTCAATATATCCTTTGGTGGATAATATTTCATTTTTACAGCTAATTTTTCGACATTGTCCAAAGCCGGTCGCTGAGATTCGAACCGGAAGTTAGTCGCCTCAATTTTTTGCAACTCTGTGAAAGCATCTTTGAATGGGCCGCAGCCGGCAAAGAGTTTAATAAAGGCAAAACTAGCAGCAAGTACCTTAAATAAAAATTAGAAAATTAAATTTAATACAGAATCGTATTTTGTGCCTACTTCGTCGAGATGCTGGAAACCGCGATCAGTTAAAAAGATTCCGATAACAAAGGAAGAATATATGGAATTTGATTCAAAACCGCTTTCATCGATCCCCGCTGTAAGTTCCAATGCCCACAAGCGTTTCCTTAAATAGGCACATAAACTGCCCTCTCCTTCGTATCCAATCAAATGTGAAATAAATTGATCTGGTTTTGTTTTATATTGCTATACGAACGAGAGGTATTGATTAGTAAATATATGTAGTACTTTTGATTATCAATATCCATACCTTTATCATAGACGGCAGTACCCATGTAAGTTCTAGTTTACAAATATTTTCCACTGGTTTAACAAAAAATACTTCTTCGAAAAATTCCTTTCGGAAAGCGTCTCGATAATTGTACGGCGAAAGATCTAAACCCGGAAGATCGTTACTAGGAATACCCGAGAAGTGTTTCACAACCATTTGCTCCAACTCGTCGATGGGAAGACGAGCTTGCACACAAACACACATACGATGAGCACTATAATGTCGCTTTTGAAATTCATGTAACATTGCATGTAGATCATCATCACTTATTCCATCTTTAAGAGTTTTGAGATTGCCCCACGGGAACGTGGCATGTGGGTAGCCTGGTGTAGCGTAGGCAGCTACAAGTTGATCTCGGCGAACTTCGTCGTCATGTACAATTTGCTGAAATTCGGACTCAACCGAATCACGTTCACGTGTCATTGCTTCTTTTTTCATAAGTGGTGCTTTCAGTAATGCAGAGAAATAGTCCATACTGCTGTCCAAATGCTCTTCAGATACCTCAAAATAGAAACATGTTTCTTCGAACTCCGTATGCGCGTTGTCAAATCCGCCACATTTTTTAATGTGTGCATCAAACGCATTCTCCGCTGGATACTTTTCTGATCCCATAAAGATCATATGTTCCAGAAAATGGGCTAACCCTTGGTATTCGGTGGGTTCCGTGAAGGAGCCAACGTCGACCAACAATGCACAAGCAGCCAATTTCTCGTCACCTGTAGAGTCGATATAGTCGATATAGTTTACATTTCAAAAGATGCATTTATAGATAGTCGTATACGGATGTGTAAGACTAACCTTCCTCTGACTCTAAGTCTGAATCACTTTCACCGTTGTCTGTTGTGGATGTGCTCATAGATTCTTCATCTTCACTACTGGTACTACTACTCTCTTCAGCACAAGAGTCTCCCGTGGAGTCATATGATGATGAGGACGATGAAGAAGTTAGTCCACAATGCGGCACCGGTGTAGGGTCCGACACAAGCAATGCTCGAATACCATTACTCAATAATAAGGTTCTGAAAAAAATTTGTCAAACTCAAAAATGAACTGAAAGTATTATAGTTTTTACTTATAATGTTTTTTGTCGCTTTCCGATTTATCAGGAATTTCCAAATATTTCACAGAAGATTCTGTATTCACCATGTCTGTGGTTGAGAAACTATTTCTAAAATATCCTCGACGAGAAAAACGAGTTGATGTTCCTCGTTGTGGTAGGTATTCCGATTTAATATTTAGTGATATCGCTTGTGCTACAGGCGTGTAGCAATTGGTAAGGTCAAAAGAATATTCCAAAGATGTTTTTGTCACCAACAATTTCGAAAATCTTCGAATAATCATAAACCCTTTCACTAACTTCTTGAATTTTGGATGATCCCTATTATTATTTTTTGTTTGCAGTAGCGTTTTGTAGTCAAGGTTTTGAATTTTTTGAATATGTTGCAATTTTTTTTATTTATAATTTATTAAATGTAATAAAAACGTTCTGGATTTTTATTCTTAACCAAATTTACCGCAACCTCCATCGAAAAATGAAAGCAAAGTGGCCGAAAATTAAATCCTACTGATGAGTTTTTGTTCTTCTCTGTTTGCTTTGACGTTTAGTCCACGTTCGCATTTCCCACTAGATTTTTACTCTCTCTTATTGATGAGAGAGCGGGTGGAGAGAACGTTCTCTTACGATTGTACATGACCGTAAAAAAGGCTCAATAAGAGTGAAGCAAATATATTTTCATTGACATCAATAAGATTTTCAAAACCTAAATATAATTCATTACAAATATATCAACTCTCTGCTCATTATATTGTTTTAATACCAAACAATGTATGTAAATAATTTAAATAAATATGAATTTAATTATGGATAAAAGTGCTAATATCCGAACTGTATTCATTTAGTAAAAATGCTACCCTGATTGCTAAACAGGGAATGTCAATGAAAGCAAGTGATCAAAGTGATTTGGGAAATAAGCTAAAAGTGATTGAAAGTGAATTTTTTAACTTCATTCTACTGAAAAATATGGAATTCGTCCAGAAAAATAAATATTAGCATTTGAAATGCTTTAGAATTGAAAAATGCCATCATAAGTGAACCTTTGAAAATCAGTGAAAAGAAAAATTAATATAGATTTATTAAATCTTTGGTATGACGTTTGTGATGACACTACATGAATAAAGAAAACAAAATTTGCCAAATTCGTCGGGAAGTACTATCATTACTTATCTCATGCAAAGCAAGGAAAAACGATCAAAACATCAAAGAAAATAGATTTAAGCTAAAGTACAGTGCTGACGCAGAGGGCGGACGCAGTGCTTGTTCTGGCGTTTGCAACACGCCCGCCCACAAATCACCTAGCTTTTTGACGCGATAGAACGGATAAAACCAACATTACATTTCAACCACAAACATTTAAGTAGCAACATTGCGTTAACTGAATATTAAAATTCAACCAGAGACGGTGACAATATCTATAGCATTGAATATAGTACATAGGAAGAAGGTCGACAACAAGCAGACGGTAGGCAATTATCACCAAACATGGCTAGTATATCGGACCGGAAGCGAAATACTTTTTTGAGTTATGTTGCACCCTCACCTGGAGATGTAAGTATAATACAATACTTTTGAAGTCGATTATATTCAATAGAACTTAGTGTACCGTTATGAGGAAAAATGACATCACCTCGTAATGTGCATTTCTTTTATGAGTTGCTTTACTCAACAATTAAATTTCGATTTGATAGATTCCTCGCCAAGAAGGTAGTGATGATTGGCTTCCAACAGAGCTACGGGACCTTCATTTGGCTAAACCACGATTATTACCTAACGAACTGGTTGTAGCATCGGCACCCGCTTATCTGTTTTCTGCTATTTTGCCTGCACCCACTGAAGGTTCTGAACTCGATATGTCCCGCCAGGCAATATTCGGGTTGTTAAGTGTCACCAATTTCAAAGTGGCATTTGTGCCACTACAACGACATAAACAAGAAACACCTCCCCAAGAATCGTATCAGGAGCATCTATACTTGCAACGTAACGATGTTACCCTAAATAACATAGACTATGTGTACCAGCTGGCAGAGGGCGGTAGAGTCAGCGTAAGCGCATTAAGTGGAGGAAATAGACGCAAAAAACTTGACGCACAACAGAAAGTGATGAGTAGTCGTATTACGGCCCTTCACATTATTTGCAAAAATTTTCGTTTACTTAAATTCGCTTTCCAAAATTCAAGATCTGGCCCTGACTATGGAAAACTGATTGCTTCAGCTTTAGCGCGATTTGCATATCCATCGCGTCATGATCTAAGTTTTGCGTACTGTTATCGCGAGCCATATTATTCCATGTTAGGAAAATCTAGTGTGACTATGTACAGCACAAAAAATGACTGGGCACGAGAGTTAATACGATGTGGTTCAAATGAATGGCAAGTTGTAAGTGCCGATAGTGTGCCTCAATTACAAAACGTATTGCAAGCCCCAAAGTACACCCTACCGCCTCACTTTGTCATTCCTAAATGCTGCACAGTTGAACGTTTCTTGGATTTATCACGAGCCTTCTACGATTCGCGAGCGGCATTTTGGGTATATGGTTATGGCAATGCATCGCTTGTTCGTTTGGCGGAATTGAAACCAGCAATGCAGCAAGACACGAAAGTGGAAAATGTCACCCTCGAACTCGTGAGAAAGTGTGATCCACGTCATGCGCTAAAACTTCTACAATTGACGGATCGCCTTCCTAGTATACAAGATGTGCAAAGAGCATACCTAAAGTTTCGTCGCCTTTGTACTCCGGAAAGTCCCCAAGAATTTCTGGTTCAAGATTCCAAATTTCTTTCAAATGTGGAAAAGTCGAATTGGCTCTTCTACGTGTCACTGTGTTTACGATATTCGTGTGAAGCTGCAGAATCGTTGCGAACCGGTACAACATGTGTATTGCAGGAAACCAATGGTCGGGATTTGTGTTGTATTATTTCGAGCCTGACGCAAATAATACTAGATCCTCTATTTCGGACAATTGATGGATTTCAGTCTTTGGTACAAAAGGAATGGGTGTCTTTGGAGCATCCTTTTCAAACTAGATTAGGCCATGTTCGTGGTGATGCAGCAGAAGAAGATGAAAGTCCCGTTTTCTTACTGTTTCTTGACTGCGTATGGCAGTTGTTACAACAATTCCCAGACGAATTTGAATACAGTCAAACATATTTGACTACATTATGGGATTCGTGTTTTCTACCTATATTTGATACATTTCAATTTGATACTGAGGCGGATCGAGCACGTGCGGTTAATTTTGGTAACTTGGTACTGCGTCCTGTTTGGGATTGGGGTGAACAGTTCGCTGAGAAAGATAAGGTATTCTTTACAAATCCTTTCTATCAACGTCAGCGACAGGAACCACAGAATCGTCGTTCGATAGCGATACCTGCAGGTGCTGTTATGCTACCCGGACTCGCACAAATTTCCTCTATTAAACAAGGGCAACAGCAACGCTTTACAACCATCAATCCACAATTGTTTGTTACCTCCTCTACAATACCAAAGGACCGCTTTTTGGAACCGCAACATCGCATGGTTGATTTGGCAATATGGGAACAATGTTATTATCGTTGGATGCCTATTTTAGAAATCAAGCACGGCGGCTTTCCGCAGATAGATCTTAATCATCGTTTACTGTTGAGTAATATTGCCAAATTACAGCGATGCTTAGAACTTCAGGACTTTGAAGATTTACCAGATATTTACTATGAACGGACCTGTGAAAAAAGGCCCCTCATAGATAATACTACAAGAAGAAGTAATAGCATTGAAATGATCGATGGCGTAGAGCGACGTCGCAAGTCTTCCTTACCGGCTACCTTAAATGGATTCAATAGCAGTGGATTGCTTCCAGAAATTTCGTCATTTTTCCCCTTTAGCATAAACACGGGCGAATCTGAGCAGCTTATCGACATACTAACAAATAGCAATGAATTCCTGTTAGAAGGATCATTTATGGAACGTCTATCAATCGCATAGCATTCAGATATTTGTAAAATGTCTCAAGCAGCTAAATTCGGTTAAGATGCAAATCTGAAATTGAGCTTTTTGGTTAAAATACCAGTTTTTCTTTTTATTTATTGCAATGAATTGGTCCAATTGGGATTTAGAAAGACAATTACATAAAAGAAATATTTAGAAATAGCATTGGTATTTTGTAAAAAGAACTTATCTTTTATGCTGGCATTTATTAAAATCATGCAGTACCATCACACTCACATGCTATTATCCAAGCAATTCAAAATTCTTAATACATACCTTAAATGAGAACGTTATAGTATTATTTGCTAATTCAATTTTCATTACCAATCTTTTTTTTTTTGTTCAGAAACTATTCCGACTATTCGTATAAAAGTTTATATTATTAAAAATCTACAAATTTACTGAAGTGACGGCAGTTATGAATGTTAATGCAGAAAAAGTCTTACTCGTTAGACTTGTATGAAATGTTTGTATTATATAGGCGTATTTAAATAATAGTTGCAGTTTTCTTGTAATTGAAAAAATAATTGAAATTTTACTTTTATCGAGGTGGTTTTTTTATGGTATCGGTTGAGACCGATAAAAAATAACGATTTCATCCGACCGCAAGACAACCATAATAAAAATGTCGCACCAATGTCGTTACGATATTGCCTACATAGGTATATAAATAAATATATATGTATATGAAAAACAAATACTAAAATATTTATTATATTTTAATATTTCACACGTAAATTACTAATCGAAGAATTAGTAAATAAATTAAAAATGTAAAATATATTCAATGTATTGTCGAAAAGGTAAATCGAAAATAAAATTGAAGTTATACGAAGTTTGAATTTTTTAATCGAAAATGTTTGTAACAAAACCACTGTGCATTGGTTTGGTTTGTACATTATATACATATGTATGTACATGTATATTATACATAATATACAAAGTGTGTCACGGTAAAATAACGGTTTTATTATCATAAATTCGAGAAGGTTTTGTGCGCATTTAGCGAACCTAATATTTTATTCGAATTTCGCTGTATAATTTACTTATATTTTTTTGTAAATGTCACCACGTCGGAAGAAAAGTGTTCCATCTGTGGAACAGATGCATCATCGCACTGCTTTCTCGATCGCCATTATAATTGCTAATATGGTATTTAGCGAACATCGGCAGTACTGTATGGAAATATTAAGAATTCGTAATCCTACTCAAATCTATGTGAAAATCTTGGAGCTACTTGCTTTTGCTGAATATAAGCACCGTCGGAAGAGTATGTAGAAAATACTTTGAAAGGGTGATCACCTAAATTCAACGCAATTTTATTTTATTTAACATTATTATAATATAATAAATGTTTAATATATCGCGAAAGTTACATAAATATCCAACAAATTTTCCAAAGTGCTATTAATAATTCAATGATTTTACTATTGGTCGGGTTTAGTACACTTTTCTGGGTTTTTGGCTTCTGTCAGTAAGAGTGATTCTATGCCAACCTTCTTTAGCTCCTCTATCAAATCGCCGCTTTGGTGCATTTGCAATAGAATATCACAACCGCCAACAAATTCGCCATTTATGTAAATCTGAGGGATGGTGGGCCAATCGGAAAACTCCTTGATGCCTATAAATTAAATTTTTGATAAAAAATAGTTTGGAAAACACTGTAAATTAAAGCATACTTTGTCGCAATTCATCGCTTTGAAGTACATCATGTGCGTCATATTGTACACCATGCATTCGCAGTATTTGCACGACTGCATTGCTGAAACCACATTTCGGTGTTTCAGGATTACCTTTCATAAATATTACAACCTTATTTGTATTTACAAGCTGCTTCAAAGTGTCCTTATTGAATGTTGGCTGTTTGGTGGTGCTGGTCGTACCAGTAGCTGTTGACGCACTTTCATATCGTTTAAACACAGGCACGCGTTGTGCAAGTGCGCCCTGTCGAAAGAGCTGACGTAGGATTAATCTTCCAGACATTTTCTATTTTTTTTAATTTTTATTTCAGTTTTAATTTTGTTAAATAACAAACAAATTTCGAACACTTCCGATTTCCTCACCTATTTGACAGTCAGCTGTTTTGTTTTTGCATATGTTCCTTAATTGAGGTTATATATAACTTTGCCATACTTACTTAATTTTATAAGAAAATATAGAATAGAATATGATGACATTACTGATTTTAGAAGTAATTTTACAATTTAACAAAAGTCAAACAAATTATCAACGCGCAGTAGGTACATCAAAAATTGGTTAAGACAATAAAAATAAAAGATTGGCCAGTTTTTTTTAAGTTAAAAAAATATATGGCAGTTCATTCATAATAATATAAAAAGTTTACCAGAACGGCATCTCTTGAACTCGCATTTTACACCGCGTTTTTTGTTTGCAAAGTATATTCCGCAATTAAAATAGTTTTATATATTTTAGCAAATATATTAAATAATGGCGAGTTCTAGTTTCAAGGCTAGTTCATCAGCTAGTGAAAAAGCATCAATTTCAGAAGGGCATGAACCAGTAGCGACACCAGTATGCATGATTGTGCTTGGCATGGCTGGGTCTGGAAAGACCACATTTGTTCAGAAACTTACTCAGCTTTCATTTAATCATTTCAAGCCGTATGTGATAAATCTGGATCCTGCTTGTCGTGAAACTCCATACCATGCTAATATAGACATCAGAGATACCGTGAACTACAAAGAAGTAATGAAGCAGTACAAACTTGGTCCGAATGGTGGAATTGTCACCTCATTGAATTTGTTTGCCACTAAATTTGAAAAAGTGGTGGAATTAATAAGGCGCGCTGGACAGCAGGGTCACAAGTGGTGCATTATTGATACCCCTGGACAAATCGAAGTATTTACATGGTCAGCTTCTGGCACGATAATCACTGAGGCCTTAGCTACCATGTTTCCAACTGTTGTAGTTTATGTGATGGATGTTGTGCGTTCAATAAGCCCGACAACATTCATGTCGAATATGTTGTATGCCTGCTCTATATTGTACAAAGCACGCCTGCCTTTCATAGTAGCACTCAACAAGGTGAATGTGGTACAATGAAAAATCAGAGCCGATATCTCACGAAATTTTATTGTACATTTTACAGATAGATGTGCAAGACCATGATTTTGCTGTGGAGTGGATGAGCGATTTCGAAGCTTTCCAGGAAGCACTAGAAAAAGAACAAAACTACATCAGTAATTTGACAAGAACCATGTCCCTTACACTCGATGAGTTCTATCGCAATCTACGAACTTGTGGAGTGTCGTCGAAAACGGGCATTGGATTTGATAGATTTTATGATTTAGTGGGCGATTGTGCGAAAGAATACGAACGGTAATGAAGATTGTTATTAAAATGTACAAATTTGATATTAATTATGTTTTTTTTTTGTTCGCAGCGATTATAAAGCAGAATACATCAAACTACGAGAAGCCAAAATAGCTGAAGAAGCGAAAATCAAAGAAAATAAATTGGTTGCGATCGCAAAGAGCAAAGGTGAAGGAAGCGAAGTACCTTTGGGTAGTTTTGTAGAGGAAGTAAGTAATGATTAATTATGAAATTATGTACATATCATGAATGAGTGTTGTATTTAGGTTGCTCTTGGCCGAGAATTGTCTGATATTTATCTGAAACATCCTGGAAATGAGAGTTCAGAGGACGAAGAAGGTCGAGAAGAAGAAGCACCTACCTTTAATGAAGACCATGTGGAGGAACAAAACTTCAATCAGTTCGTGAAACAGCACACGGACGCTCAAAAAGAGAAAAATATACAGAAATGATATGAGAAGTGCGTGAAACAATAATAGTAGTTTAGGAAGTTCCTAACGATGATAATTATAATTTATATATATATGTATATACTTTATTAATGATTTAAATTGAGTAGATTTTTAGGCGCAAAAGCTAACTTATGTTTTGTATTAGGCGTTACAATATTCCGGCTTATAAGATAATTGAAATGTACGCACGATATACATACATATGGAGGCTTATATTTGTAGTTGTGTAGTATTACTTCTGAATTTGTGGTAACCTGTAAATTTATATATGAATATACATATATCCTCTACAGAATATACATAAGCTACTAGTTTTGTGGTAGCGTAGTAAAAAACAAAGCACTGTGTAATTATTTTAGAAATAGCAGTTATATAAAGCTTAAAAATTCCTTTAATTTGACACCAAAATCATTAAAATCGGTTCAGATTTAGCCGAGTTATGGCCATTCAAAGTCCTAACTGCTCTGCTCTGCCGACGTGGGCAGCGCTGCTGGGGATCTGCGATTTTTGTAAATTACAAAATTGCCCATTTCTACCAGGCGACCATAAACGTGCAGCAGGTGGCTGCCAAAAAAAAGTGGCTGGTACATGTAGATATGTATTGCCCATTTCTACCAGACGCCCGAAAGTATGCAGCAGGTGGCAAAAAAAAGTGGCTGGTACATGTAGATATGTATGCGGCCGGCCAGCAGGTATGTATGTATGTATATGTGGGCCAACGGAAGCGACATGGATTACGGTACCACCCAAGGGGAAGTGCATAAACCGGAACCGGAAATGTGCCAGTTACCAACTTCAACCGGATGTAAATTTCCGGAAGCGGAAGTAATTAACCGGAAGTTGCGATAAACTGATATTTTCTTTTCTGTACAACTTCCTGTTAGTTACCACTTCCGCCTTTTGAAAATTATATCCGGAAATTCCCCACCGCTCATGAACTTCCTGTATCCGGCCGACAACTTCCGTTTCCGGAAATTTACATCCGGTTGAAGTTGGTAACTGGCACATTTCCGGTTCCGGTTTATGCACATCCGTTTCCGGGGATTTGTATCCGGTTTGAGTTCATGTCTAGTGAGTTTCCGGTTCCGGTTTTTACACATCCGTTTCCGGAAATTTACATCCGGTTGAAGTTGCTACCTGGTACATTTCCGGTTCCGGTTTATACACTTCCCCTTGGGTGGTACTGTAATCCATGTCGCTTCCGTTGGCCCACATATACATACATACATACCTGCTGGCCGGCCGCATACATATCTACATGTACCAGCCACTTTTTTTTGCCACCTGCTGCATACTTTCGGGCGTCTGGTAGAAATGGGCAATACATATCTACATGTACCAGCCACTTTTTTTTGGCAGCCACCTGCTGCACGTTTATGGTCGCCTGGTAGAAATGGGCAATTTTGTAATTTACAAAAATCGCAGATCCCCAGCAGCGCTGCCCACGTCGGCAGAGCAGAGCAGTTAGGACTTTGAATGGCCATAACTAGGCTAAATCTGAACCGATATTAATGATTTTGGTGTCAAATTAAAGGAAATTTTCAGACCTCAGTTCTATAGGTCATGCTGAAATAGATATGATTATCTATTGGGGAATGGTTACATTGTTTATAATTTCAACAAATATTGAAGTTTTTTTTTTTTTTTGGATTATATACAAAGCGAAGAGTGGAACCTTTCAAACACATGATTTATTAGCAACTGCAAAATACAATTATTAGAGAGTTTACAGGAACATTTTGTAAGTTGTCTCATTACCCATGATCCACTATGGGAACACATTTTTAAGCCAATTAAAATAAATAAAGCCAATTTTTATTTCATTATTGTGTTTATATGTATATATTTTGTTGGAAAGGGTTTTATGTACTTTAAAGTGAATTCGCTGTCAACTCTTTTAACTAATCATAAATGACATTTTTGCTTTTGTTGTTGTCATGTGGAGGGACTTCGGTGAGATGAAAGTCTCCTCCACACATATTTTCAGAGTTACATACGATAGATACTTGCGAATTACAAACTGCACTTATATACTTACATTCATAGGTATGTATAAATAAAAACATGTGCGCATACACTATTATTGTTGTTTTTGTAAAAGCGGTCAAAGAAAGTCGTACATATGTATGTACATTTGACTGCTGCCAATTTCTTTGCTAATTATTTGGTTTGTGTGATCAGTGGGTATAGGTTTATATTTTCAGATGTGTGTTTATATGTATGTGTGGGTGTGTGTTGTTGTCAACAATTACGTAACCATTTATTTCATTTGTTGCTTACATTCGCTTTGCTAGTCTGCTGTATTATCATTAGTATCCAGAATAACAAGCGGAAACATTCAGCATATATGTATGTATGTATGTATATAAATAAATATGTATGCGTGTGTATCATTTATATAGGACAGTGTGTGTGTGTATGCACTTCACTCATAAATAGTTTCGTGTGATGTTGCACCTAAATTTAACATTTATTCAAACTTATGTGTCAATATTTGTATGTTTGTATGCATATATGTATAAGCAAACTATAGGTATAGGTATGTATGTGTGGCATGTGGCATGCGTACGAATACTAATGCAAAATGCAAATTAATCACATACAATTGTACAATCTACAATATACATACACAAATATCTCACGTGGCTTAACACTTCTTTGCATAAATAGTTTACATTTACATACTTAACGGTTTATATGCGCGCATATGTGTGTGCGCAACTTCTGAACTAACTTTAAATATGCCATAAGAAATGCACATACACCCATACACAAAAGTTTGCACCCCCTCCCTCCACTGTTATTGGAACAAGTGCAGAATCCGGAAAGTAACTGCGAAATTTTGCATGATTTCCAAGGCAGTTACCGTTACGGAAACTCGAACTATGTAAATTCAAACGCGGGAGGAACTTTTCGGAGTATTCTTGCCTAGAAGTTTGAAAAAAAACCTTACTTTTTTGGTAATAATTTTGCATATTTAACCTAAACACAAATATCTCCCTTTTTCGGGATTTTTTAAAATTCAAATAATTTCCGAAGTTAAGTCGTTTTAGTGTCGTGTCAACAGTACCGGTAAACGTTAACGTAAAACGCGTTTTTTCTACTTTTGTGCGGTGGTTGACATGATATCTCAAAACATTTAAACATTTTTTTCAAGTAGATGCCATTTTGTGTGACTTTGCCAAATCATCAATCCGATAGCGACCTCCTTACTAATGAAGAACTTTAATTTCTTTGTTTTAGATCACTACAAGCGTTGGAATCATGTCAACCAGGAAGCACCACTTCGAAGTTTTTTTGAGATTTTTTATAATCTTGAAATGTCAATAAAAATCATACCAAACAAAGGGCAGTAGGCGACTAGGTCAAACCATCCCCTTATGCTGTCATTGGCAATGCGAACATTTGTGTATGTGTTGGTATCTACATACATATGTACAGAACATAATTATTTAGTTTAGTTGTTGTTGCATGTGCTTTGTATATGTGTGTGTTAACACTAATTACGCTTGTCTACTTACTATCACATCGTCTTACAAAAATAGTTTTCAAATTTCTGCTCTTCTTCTGTTCGATAACTAGATTTTTGTTCAACTTTGATTTGCTTTTTGGCAATTCTAGGCCGAACACCGTGTTTCAACAATACAATTTCGGGGCGAATACAGTTATACAGTTGTGTGTGTGTGTGGGAATATACATATATATATGTGGCTGTACCAGTTATGGCGCAGGATCGTTTAGCGTTACATACATATAAAGCCATTGGATCAGCGCGAGGTGAATATCTAAATTTAGTTGTTGTTTTTTACAAGAGTTCTAAGCCTGTTTTTACTTATGTGTGTGTGTGTGTATGTTTGCAGATGGCACAAGCAAGTTAAGGGTATTATAGATACGGGCGTTGCATGTAGTCTACTTTTAGGCGTTGCAACTGGCGCGAAGAAAAATGTACTTTTCCGAATGCCTGTCGAACACAGCGGACGTTTGCGATATTTACTTTGTTTTTATACATATTTATATGCAGGCCTACGTTTGTTTGTATGTATGTCTATACTACTTGTGATTTGGTGAAGTTTTCAATTTGATGCTCAATTACATAATTTTCTCTAATTACATTGCATACGCATTTTTTCGGGTTTCTGATTTTATACAGTGGGACCTACAAATATAGCTCTGCTGTGCATGCATACACGTATGTATGTATGTAATTTTCTTAAGCTTGCATAGCTAGCTTGTTTGTTCGCTTCACCATTATCTTTGAGAGTTGAATATGTAAATTTAGAAACTATAATTAACTTATTTATAGTAAGTATGGTACTTTAAATACACAGCATATTTAATTAAATACAACAGTCTTAATATGAATTTTGTCTGTTTTGAACATAAAAGTCATAAAAGTTGGCCGTTTCAAAGTGCGCTTTGCAATCATACGCTCCACTTTGTTGCTGTGCTTGTCTTTCAGAAATCTGCTTCACATACTTTTCGAATGAATATATATGCAATTAGGTAATACTAGTGGTTTCTTGGGTGTTATCAACACATCTAAAGTAATATCTTCACTTAATAATGCTGATTGTGTCCTGTGTGAGCTTTGCTTACTTGGGAGAAAATAAACCCTACGATCAAACAAATAGTAGCGAATCTGTTTACACGGCACAATACTCCCGCTTCCACTTGCGCGGCAATGGTGGTCATAACCAATCGTCGTTTTACTTGCAACCTCTTTAAGGGCAGGTTCTTCCGGCTGGGAACATGTGTCTGTGTATGTGTTTGACTGTCAACAAAATGTGTGGTGTTGTTGGTGGCGTATTTAATCCTCATCGGAGAGATTTGCATTAGTCAAAAGCGTTGTGTTATCGTCGGCACCGGCCTCCTCCACATCCTGCGAATAAACACAAAATAATCAAAGTTAGTAGCTCTGCTGCTCTAGGTAACCAATATATGTATATACTTACGTTGCGCTTTCGCTTGCGCACCGATGAAACGATGGCGCGCTTGTTGCGTGCTATCAAGCAAATTGCAATGATTAGGATCATGCCAATTAAGGCGAAGCCCAGCAAAGCTGGCAGCAGAACGCTGTCCTCCTTGTAACCCTTTGTAGCGGCGCCATGCAAGTATAAAAATAGATATATGTATATGTATTAATGACTTACGTATAAATGTACATGTATTTGTGCAGGTGTATATTCATAAGTGGGCATAAGTTTTATAATAATAAATTATTCACACGCTTTTAATAAAGAACTAAGGGCATAACTCCATCTGAAGCATGTCGTTTGCGTAAGGTTCCATAAGAAATACAAGTAGTTAAGAAATATGTTTCTAAAAATATAGCCTTTGAGTTTATTAGCTGCTCTTTTATAAGTTAAATATATTAATATTTTCAAGAAATCATATGGTAGTCGAAAAAGTCTCTTCGTGTTTTTTCAATAGATGTCGGTGCAGTTGAAAGTTTTACACTGATGGAATAATGTCTCTAGAGGAAAAATGGCAAAAAGTGTTCGACCAAAATAGTATATATTTGTTAGTATAAATAAAAAAAATAAGTTGAAGTTTTATTAGAAATACGAAAAGACTTTTTCGACTACCCAATATTTTGAATCTTAATTTTTGAAAATTTTCGCTCTAGGAACAATTTCAAAGACACAGAAGTAATAGAGAGCTTAAAGCAAGTCCACACATCTACAATTATTGTGTTGTCAAAACGGGATTTAATGCTTACAGTCCATTGGAAATATGTCGACGGATCAATGTATGGCCAATGCGACTGAATCCAGGCGGCGTTCTTTGTTTCCGCGTTGACCTTAATAGACTCCAACACATCGGTTCCACTGGTATCAGCGGCAATGCCATCGTCTTCGGTTGGCGCTTTATTGCTGTTTTGGTTTTGTGATACAATTTCTGAGTTCGTGCGCACCAGCACGGGCGGTATGATCGGTTTCTTTGCTGTAGACTTGAGCAGCGGCAATCGCATTATGCGTGTGGTAATGGTGGGTATGGTGGAGCTTTGATTGGAAATCGCATTAGCATTGGCTGACGATGCCACCGCCATGGAGGCAGCCGCCGGTGCATGTGGGGAATATATGCTTGTTGTGGAGAAGGACGTTGTTGGACGTATTGCGGCTGTTGGAATATTTTGAACTATCCGACTGGGCACTTGAACGCTATTTGCATTGGAGTCCAGCTCTGTATTGCTGTTGCTACTGATTTCATCTACATTCTGCGAGAGCTGTGTACGTTGTGTGGTGATTACAACGATCTTGGGGGGCTGAATACTGTCCGATTCGAAACGAACCTCTGTGACGAAGTTACCTGTTCCATCCGGCGCCTGCTTGACAGTTGCATTATTAGCCGACACATGCACATCCTGCAGTGCATCGTTGCTCAATCCCGGCATTGTGGTTGTGAGTAGTGCCCCATCCTTAGTCTCAATAGCCGTTTGTGATTCAACGTTTCCCGGAGAAGTTTTTTCATCAATAGGTGGAATAGGCTGTTCTTTGTTTGAACCATAAGCAATGGGTCTTATTTGAGTCACATTTGTATTTGACTGCGTCTGTGTTTTATTGACGCGCAAAATTATTTTCTCCACTCCGTCGCGATTGATAATTTCCACTTTTTGGCCAATGCTAGCGGCGCTGTTGTGTAGCGGCACGTGTTGTGGGCTGCCAATGCCATTTGCACCGGCTTTCCTTGGTCCACCGCTGTTTCTATGCAGCCCATTAATGTTGGCTCCGTGTGTTAGTGCTGCCTTTGTCTTCAAGAACCATTCCGTAGGGTTGGGCAGGCATTCGGCTGAGACCAAAAACGGTATCAAAACTGCACCCACAATAACGGTACAAATGAAAATCAATCCCAAGTATGCGAAGAATGAACGCCGTCTTGGTCGACGCGCCTTTCCTTTGCGTCCAGTAGTGGAACTGCAGTTACTGCCGGCACTTGATAGCTTGCCCTCAATGCGAAAATCATCATTTTGTGGCAGTATTGTATATTGTAGGCTGTTCTCGCCATGCCGCACCGTCTTGTACATGTTTAGAATGCAATTTGCGGCGCTGAGTTGGTGTGAAAGGACTCGCTAACGTACACTTGTTTGGTCTAAGTAGTTTGAGAATGCCTTAGCATTGCGAGGGTGGGTGAAAGATTACTAGCTTTAAATTTGCTACACACACATGCAGCTCATAGAGGGGGTGTCGGTGGTTGTAACGTAGTAACCACTACGTTCACCAATCGCTCTATTCGTTATTGATTAAACAATATTCTGTGGCACGACAGGAAATTAAGTACAAGAGGGCACAATGAGCGGCTGTTTTGTGCGATAACTGTAATGAATTGCTAGTAAGGAGGCCAATTTCGCTTTGAGAGCTTCCTCCGAGCTCTTACAGACTTTTATCGTTATTCGCCAGTCCTTGTGTGGGGTAGGTTGGGACATTCAATTATATTACCACCTTTTTGCTGTCCTCCGCAAAATGAAGTGGTTTTTGAAGCAATCTGGAGGATTTTATTTCTTTGCGCTCGATTTTTGAAACTTACATACACTTTTTGTTAAAAAGTCATTTCAAGACCAGATGGAATGTTGTTGAAGGACGATTTTCTATGTTTATCCTTTTTTACACTGAACGGTTTATTTTCACTACCTTAACTCCAACGAGAAGTCACAATTTCTTAACACAATTATTTCGTTTGCAAATATTTCTTTTGTCAGTTTTCTTGCAATAACTTCTCACTGAAGTATAGTTTGTTTTGGTAATTTTCATAAGCAGTAATTCATGATGTACTGCAATCCCAACAATTTTCGCAAATCGCAAATCGCCAATTCGTGTCAAATATGTTAATTTTGTGTGTACTCGTCGATAAGCGTTCACTGTCAGCCACTTGAGTTGAGTATTTGACAAATACTTCGAGTTTGCTTTTTCTACTCGGCAAAGAAAAATCAATAAAAAGGACCTGTGGACGTATTCCTTGTGTTCCTTTCCGCGCTCACAATAAATTGCAGTGAGAGTACCTTATTACAAAAGAGAGTGCGACTGCCTTCGCTCCAAATTGAGTTATGTGATTTGTCATCAGGCGTTCTGTGCTTTGGCCGGCCGTTTTTGACGCACTTAACAAATGCGACTGGCAATGCTGCATTTGTTATGGCACATTCTTGCTCATAATGTAACGGTATTAGAGTAGCTAGGACTTACTTCATATGGTGGCTGTGCGAAACGAACTGATGTGAAACGAATGGGTGTCTTTTTCAGGGATAAATATTCAAAAACTGTTGTTGTGGTTTACATTTTCGTATTACTAATTAAGAAAGCAATCAAAAAACATGTATAAACCAATCTATAAACTGAACAGGGTAGAATACCCTTCACAAATAAACAAATTTCCATAAAGAACTTGATTTTTAAACGTTGGTTTGTATTGGCAGCAATATGCTATTGTGATCGAAACTGAACAATTTCTTCGGAGATTGCACCATTGCTTTGGAAAATAACTTATACCGAATTTCTTACTTAATACACCCTGTTCAGGGTATAAAGGTATAAACGCGTAAAATCTGCCAATTGTCGCACAACTCGTAAACACGATAATGATAATGTTCCATTTGTTGGCAGGCCCCCATTTCTCTAATACATGGACATGTAGACGCGTACACCGCGACCACGAGCCTCTGCTATTGTTCTATATAATATATAAGTATGTGCTCATATTAGCTGCTTATGATCGCACAATTTTCATATGAATGTAGATGTTCATACATATATTGTATGTACATATTATCTACAATCGCCAAGCAAAATAATAGAGACGCGTGCAATTATTTATAGATTCAATTTATAAATTTCTTGTTTGAGGTAAACAAGCCAGTCAAACGGAGCGCGGTTCGGAAAATTTTACTTTTAAAGGCCATATTAGTTAATTTTATTTACAGTGACGCCACGCAAAATCATCAACAATTTGAATATTAAGGAGTTTTCGCATTGAATGCTTTGGTGGAGCCACGTTTCGTGCTGGCCTTTTCTATAGGTTTTCGTATAACTTAATTAATAAATAATAAATAGCGACTCTCTGAGCGCCAAGTTGGCCCCTTATTGGAAGAGAGATAACCTGCCGTCGGCCGCTCACTCAGTTGCCGCTGTTGACTGGCTAGAAATCAAAAATCGTTGTGCATGTGGACGCTAGTCGCAAGATTTTTCAGTTCTAGTGGAGCCTTTGCGCGGGTTGGTTCAGTCACGTTTCGTCAGTACTTGAATAAAAAACAATTTGATTAAATATTTCCGCTGTGACGTGGTTAACTACTGTGAAGATGTCTTTGGTTCGTTTAATTGGCGCTGAGGTGAGGCTTTTATATTAAACGCCCTAATACGAAATGTACATACATTTGTATGAATGAAGTTGCCTTTATATTGTAAGCAGCATTGTTGAGATAATATAATATAATAACATAATAATTCAACACAACAATTGTTATATTGGTGTTTATTTTGCTCGAAGCCACGCGTGGCAGTGAAATTATCACAATAATGTTATGTAACTTATTCGTGGGTAGAACACGACAACTGCTTGCCGTTGCCTAGCGGCTGGATGGAAATATTTTTTGTATTGTTTTTGTGTTTTTATTTAAGTAGATAGATATAGCATTTTAAGTTAATAGATTACGCTCACCTTGCTGCCGGCCAAAAGAGCGACTTGTGCTGAGTGCGTGGCTACCGGTCGGTAAATTATGAATTCGATTTTCGCGCCGGTTAAAACTATATAGAGGTATAAGTACTTAGTACATAACTGATAATACGATACGAAATTTTAGTTAGTCCTTTGCGAGAAGGAAATAATAAATAACAAATCTTGGTGTTATCAATTTTTAAAATGTGAAATCAGCAACTGGCGAGATTTGTATTGTAGCACTAGCAAACTAACTGAAGCAAATTGTTGTACTGTCTGTAAGATTTTCGTGCAGGGCATGTATACTTATACTCTTTATGTACATACTTATGTGTATATAGTATATGGTATATGGAAACTGATAATAAACCGGTTCATAAGTCAACCTAACAAGTGGAAAGAATAGGCATATGTATGCAGATATAATCAAGGTATATAGTATACCTATGTATGTACATATGTACATATATATACCAAGTATACCACATTACACATATGTGGTTTAACACTTTGAGCACGTACAACTTTTTTTATATAAGCAATATAAACAATAAAAATGTGATATTGTGTTTATCAGTTAGAGAAAATTAAGAAGCAGTTGGCGATAAAACTATAAAAATTAATTAAAAAGTATAACGGCACCAAGAAAAAGTAATTTGATTTTTATGACAATATAAACAAACACTGTCATACACATATGTACATACATTATAATTTAACGGTATATGAAGTCGTATGTGTATTCGACATTGGAGTAAACTTTTCGCTGCTTGAGAGTGTTTACTCTCTTATTATAAATACATGTACATAACATTAGTATATTCCTTCATTGATAAGCTTGTGTGATGCGATTTGATGCATTTACCCAAGCACTTTGACTTTTGCTCGTGGAAGAGTCCGTGCAATGTCAAATCAATTAAAACTGAAATCAACAGTTTTATCAACTAAATTTGAATACCTCAACAGTTCATGAACCTGACAGTTTCAGAATGCATTTATGTAGCTATTAATTTACGCGACAAGGAAAAAGCGAACCCAAGCGTATGGAAATGAATTAAATAGAAAGGAAACAAGAGTAAAACATATCTGCATTTCCAAATAAAAGGATTTTAAGGTGTGCATTGGATGGAATTCAGTTTTGTATTTGATGGCAATGAATCAAAGACCGTCAAGGATACCTCCCTAGAGTTAATATTTTGGCAAAATATATTAATTGCTTTTCTTTTCTTGTTTTAGTGCCGTTTGTTGGCTAAGCGCGGCTACGCTTCTTCTCCAGCAACTACAAAAATGTTCATCGATGGCAAATTTGTGGAGTCTCAAACCAAAGAATGGATCGATTTGCACGACCCCGCTACCAATGAGGTCATCAGCCGCGTACCCAAGTGCACACAGAGTGAGATGCAAGCAGCTTTGGAGTCCAACAAAAAAGCGTTCAAATCGTGGAGCCAGCAATCAGTGTTATCCCGCCAGCAGGTTATGTTCAAATTACAAGCATTGATCAAATCGAATATGGGTGAATTGGCTAAGAACATAACCAAGGAACAAGGCAAAACACTTGCCGATGCTGAGGGTGACGTTTTACGTGGATTACGTAAGTCATTTTTTTTTAGCACTATTCCCTCTGTTGCATTAACAGCCAATATTTTTTATATTTTATAATTAAAACAGAGGTAGTTGAGCACTCTTGTAGCATTCCCTCGTTAGCAATGGGTGAGACTGTGGCTAACGTGGCACGCGATATGGATACTTATTCGCTTGTCTTGCCTTTGGGTGTCACTGCGGGTATTGCACCTTTCAACTTCCCCGCCATGATTCCACTATGGATGTTCCCTGTGGCCATTACCTGTGGTAACACCATGCTTCTGAAGCCATCAGAGCGAGTGCCCGGTTCGACTATGCTGTTGATGGAGCTGCTAAATGAAGCTGGCTGCCCACCTGGCGTTGTTAATGTCATTCACGGTCAACATGATGTTGTCAATTTCATCTGCGATGCACCCGAAATCAAAGCCGTTTCCTTTGTCGGCTCTGATGCTGCAGGCAAATACATTTATGAGCGTGCTGGCAAAAATGGCAAACGTGTGCAGAGCAATATGGGTGCCAAGAACCACGGTGTTATTGTGGCCGACGCAAACAAGGAGAACACCTTGAACCAACTGGCTGGCGCCGCTTTTGGTGCTGCGGGTCAACGTTGCATGGCACTTTCCACTGCTGTGTTTGTTGGCGAAGCACAGAAATGGATTCCAGATTTGGTTGAGCGCGCCAAGAAATTGAAGGTGAATGCTGGTCATGTGCCTGGCACTGATGTGGGTCCAGTCATCAGTGCACAATCGAAGAAACGTATTAATGATCTTGTTGAATCTGGAGTAAAGGAAGGAGCTAAACTTATTCTAGATGGACGCAATGTCAAGGTACCTGGCTATGAAGCAGGTTACTTCGTTGGACCCACCATCCTCTCTGACGTTACACCCAATATGGAGTGCTACAAAGAGGAAATATTTGGACCCGTCTTGGTAATTTTGAAAGCCGATACCCTGGACGAAGCTATTCAAACCGTCAATGCAAATCCCTACGGCAACGGTACAGCGATCTTCACCACTAATGGCGCAACTGCACGCAAGTTCGTCAACGAAATCGATGTAGGTCAAGTAGGTGTGAACGTACCCATACCCGTACCTCTACCCATGTTCTCGTTCACCGGCACACGTGGCTCCTTCCGAGGGGATCACCACTTCTATGGCAAAATGGGCATCAAATTCTACACACAAACCAAGACCGTAACTCAATTGTGGCGCGAAACCGATGTGACGCACACCCAGGCGGCGGTAGCCATGCCCACGATGAAATAGATCAAAATTACAACCTATATAAAGTGATAGTCCAGGACATTCGTCTTCCTATTTAAGATGCCTTAGTGTCAATGACCGGTACATAAATAACGAAGTTCATATATTTTTGTACGCTTGATATTTTCAAAACAATCCATACATGGAAATGCTGCATTTATTTTTTTGTATATACTTATTAAGAATGTAAAGTTGCTATGAGCTCATTTGTTGCATAAATGTTATTAAGAAATAAATATATGAATACATACTGATATTAAAAGAATGGTTTCATGAAATAAGTATTAAGGTATTTACACGAAGGGCTCACGAAGGCTATGATTTCGTAGGCACATGTACATATATGGTAGTGGAATAAACTTTCTAAGATATTGGGAAATCGATTTCTTGCTGTGACATTTGATATTTTATTGACACGAATAATAATGGAACGAAAAATATGATAGCATAAATAGTGTGTGCGATCTTCCGAAAACTGCGATCAATAGTCATAAAAGTCATCCGACTGTCATACCCTTCTATTCAGTTGTTCTAATCTTCTATTTAGCCCATGGCATTCTTCGATTACGTGTTAGAAGGATATACAATTTTATTGTCTCATTGACACTGTCAAATTTGTATATACTCATAAATTCATTGGATCATCGCAATGATTGTCCGATCTTCAAAGCCATCAAATGGTAGCGAAAATAAAATCAAAGGATACATGAAGTGTTTTTGCGAAGCGCCTTCGTCATAAATTTGACATTATTGTGTGACATTCTACTAAAGGAGTTATTTCCGCCTCATCCCCTTTCTCTAAGGCGGAGTGTTGCTTGCCAATCTGCGGAAGCGTTGAAGCGCACATTTTGCGGATTTCATTGCCGATTTTGGCTGTTGTAATATTTTATTGGCTAAATTGATGATTTCAGCTGTGTAAGTTAGTGATCGAAAAAGGGAGGAATCGTAAAACTCCTAGTGTATTGCTTATAAGTAGACGTTGATTACGTGAGAAAATATAGTCAAATTCATAAATGTCAAATGTCTCATACACGACTCCTCTAGTAACGCCCACTAATAACTCAAACTAAATAATTGAAACCTTTATATAATAATTGCTCTCAGAGAATGCGATCCGAAAAAAGTGTCGAGAGCAAAAAAAATCATATCTCACTTACATATGTAGGTAAGAAAGAAATTTAGAACATATATTGTTGAGTTCCTTTTATAAAAGTAGTGATGGCTTTAACGAAATGCAAACTTTTAATTAAGTAGTACCTACTGTTATATGGATTCCTTTTATTTGAGAATGTTTCAATACACACCGAATTCAATCTGTATTTACTTTCTATCAAATTAAGTAGGTCCAAAGAATAGGCCCTAACCCAAAGAGTAAAAAATAAAGAAAATAAATAAAAAAAGTAAGAAAGAGTTAAGTTCGGATGTAACTGAAAATTATATACTCTTGTAACTTGCAAGGATCTAAGTGAGGGAAATACTGTCAGGTGTAGTTAATCTTCATATTAAACTAGCAAAACCCTTAACTTCAGCTGCACTGAAGCTGTTATTTTTGGGAAAAAGAACGTGTGCAATTTTGTCCACACTTTAAGGAGTAATTACCCTTTTGTTAAGCTTTTGTGGGTTCAGTGAGCTCATAGTTTACATTATGAGGTCACTAACTATTTTGTTTATATTTTATGAGGTCAATGACCCTTTGGTTTATATCTAGCAAAGTCCGAAACCAAATCAATGTGGTATTTGTTTATATTTTTCCAAGGTCAATTTATGAGATCAATGACCCTTGTTTTTACATTTAGCCAAGTCCACAATCTTTGTTTACAAAAAGATTCTCTCCGAATTTCAATAATATATCTTAACATTGATCAATATATTAGGCAAACAGTCAGTTATAGGCACTATGATCCACATCTTCGATATCTGCGGGCTTGAACAGTGCGATTTTGACAATTTTTAGACTTGAGATGACATACATACTTTAAAGGAACTACTTGTCAAGGAACATATGTACATATGTACCGAGTTTCATGAAGAAACCTTACGTTTTATTAAAGTTACAGCCTGTACTAGTAGATGGACCGACGGATGGACAGGCAGTCACCCGGATTTCAATTCGGCTCATCAACCTGATTATATATATGTAAATAATATATGTATAAATATATATTATAATAGTATAACCCTACACTTGTCTACTATATTCTGTAGCAACATGTTGCAAGAGAATAAAAAGAAAGAGTCCACGCTCGACTCTAATGCAGAATGATTTATAAATCTTTCCACGTGCCATAAGCATAAAAATACATGCAGCACTAGAAAACGATATGAAAAATCGAAGGATCTCATTAAATTGCCTGCCGGCATAACAGCCACTCTTATTCAGAGCGGTTTTTACGACCGAGCGCCTTAAAATCCTTAGGAAATGAGGAAAAAACAAAAGAAATATATTGCTGTGTGCTTTGTGGTTTACAACTTCATTCGGCTGGCAGCATAACTTTAAATACAACGTTGCACGTATTAAGATCTTACACACCTTTTCGTAGCGTGGACAGACTGCACAATCTGCCGATGAAGACATTCTTGTCGCTTACGTACTTTCTGCGCAGCTGCCTTTATTTTCATGCTGGTCAGACTTGATTAGCACGAAGGATGTAGAGCATTCTCACCTGTGGCGCAACCACTCAGAAATAAGTGTACCGACTGTGTGCTTAACAATAGCAGAGATAATTAAATAGTCAACTAGGGCGCATGCGCGAATGCGTCAATGCTTTATTACACATTTGCAAAGATAAGCAGATTGTGAAACAAACTAATTCAGTAGCGCATAACTATTTTGACACGCTTTGCAACTTTAGCTCTGCGGAAATCAATTTCATACTTTGACAACTGCTTTCGTTATACGAAGATAGTACGAATGGCGTACAGGCATGTATTTAAATATATGTTGTAAAATTAAGACAGTTAGTTAAATTTTTATATTAAAATTAGCCAAAAATCAAATACCTGCTATGGTGTGACTTTTCTAAAAACGGAAGTTTTCTCAACAATTTTTTGGCGGCTTTCCTCAGAGCTCCAACTGAATAAGACAATCAAGCAGAAATGTCTAACTAAAAGTTTATAACTCGAAATGAATTATCATTATACATATAAAAACATTGCAAACATATGCAGTCCATTTCGATGTCCATGTTAAATACCCAAAACTGCTACCCATAAATCCACACAAAATGCACTTAGCAATAATAATTTGAGAGAATTTCCATTCAAGCGTGAAAACTTTTAACATTGATTATTTCGGAATATTGCGCAAAATCTAATTAATCCGATTAAACAACGCTAAAACTATTCCACTCATCAGCTTTGGGCTAAACGAGCTATCCTCTAAAAGCATAGTTGTTACCATACCACTACAGTATGTATAGTATATATGTACATATAAATATATAATAGAGTGTGTAATTATGGCTTACGAACCATCGAAGGGATAAATAAAAAGCAATGAAATTATCCAATATTTTTTGCTTGTTTCGTTTGGACGTAAGAGCTGTATATTCATATACTTATAAGTACCTTATATAGTATATTCAACAAAGTGGAAAATTAAATGAAATCCCTCACGTCTGTAAAAAAGCCACAATATTTTAGCAAAATCCATTTTTCGCAAGTTTATGTAACAACATTATAGACTCCCCCTCCGATATTTTCCACATTCCATCGCCGTTTCATGAAATTCGAACACGGCAAAGGCCGAAATCTTATTTCTTCAACCTTTGCCGAAGGATTTCCTGCATTTTGAGTGCATTGAAGCACGAAATTAAGAAAGTTCCCACAAGCTAATAATCATAAATCAGAAAAACTCTCTCATATTTTTCATACACATGCGATTAAGATGACAGTTGTGTTGTTGTTGAATAGGATAACATATCCTGTCTGTCAGTTTTGACGGACATAAGTCGATTTCTCCTCAAATAAATTGTCAACTCGGAAAGTGTCATTGGAAAAACATTATAATATATGTACATATGTAAGAACATTAATGATGTAGACACATATGTATGTGCATATACACACTTACATATTATATGCTATATACATAAGTATGTATGTATGGCGCTTAATTTAAACCCAAAACAAGTATAGCGATGCAATATGTGCAGTTAATTTCAATATACAAAAGTACATATGTATAATATATTTTTTGCTTGAACTCTGTGCTCGCTGCGAGTCTGCCGAGTGTAATTATGTGCATATAATAGCATAATTACAGTGCAGTCGCGCTTAGGTTTGCATGAACAAATTTATACTTTTGCTAGTCCACCCAGTAATGAAGCGCACTTTGAGCCAATTTTGATGCGCATATCTTTAACGCAAACAAATAAATGAAATACAAAATACTCGACATGTGTAAAGTGTAACAATGTGTGGTTCGCTGTCAGTTGCCTGACACCCTCCTCCATGTGCACATTTATGTTGACATCTTCGGCATATGATACCCACAAACATACGAGACTCAGCGCGCGTGGGTAGCACAACGCTTTGTGATAATATCGTAGAATTCGACAATTTTACATCCCGGCACGCAGTGTGCCTTACCGTCGTTTTTTATTTACTCGTTTTTGTGTGCATTCCAATAACTAATTGCATGAAATTGTCAGCCCTCTATCAATTGGCTGACCATATGGCGCGCGTGCGCTGACTCTGCTCGCAATTGCAATGTATTTTTTATTGTAATTGTCCTTTATCTAAAACGTTTCACTACTCTTTTAATGACATCGAACTAACTTATTTGAGGTGTTTCGCTGGGACATGCATTAAATTGCTTTTGATTATTTGATTAGTTTCGATGTGGGCAGTGTGCCTTCTAATGACATAATTTTTAGGAACTGTTAGAGAATCTTACACATCAGATACATACATACTTATGTATAGTATGTATGTACATACATATACATATGTATAAATTCAGGTCTGTGAGAAAAAATGCATATTTTATTTTATTACTAGAGCCTATTGGTAAACAATTTTTTCCATCAGAAAGTGTGTCCATTCACAAATGATGCTGAGTTCTTTTAGAAGCCCGCTATTTACACCAGATTTGATCTGTAGGCAGACCTACCTATTTGTAGGAAGTTGTGTTAACATTTACACTTATAAAATGTGATTATATTCGATTGAAATAGCCAGAAAAGCAATTTTAAACGAGCAATCAGCTTAAAAGGTCAGATAAAGTCGTGAGAAATTTTCTGAGATTAGGAGCTAAATATGTCATATCCAATAAAAAATCAAGGAGCAATATCATTATATATATTATTAAAAAAGATTAAGGTGCCTATGAAATAATCGCCAAATTAAATCTCCCCATAGCATAAGTTTAAACTTTTTCATTGGGGGCGTTTTTGTACGTGACGGCTCCCAAACACAGCGCGCAAACACGTTTCGCCTTCTACTTGGTACTTCGTCAAAGACCGGAAGTCGTAAGCGGCCTGAGCCATATGTAAAAGAATCGTTTCTGGCCACTCCCAAGTGAATAGCTATCAGAGATATCTCCTCACTTGCGTGAACTTCTACACATGACTCCATCCTAAATGGTTTCTACGCCAGTAAAGAAGAATAGCATATGAGTTGGACTGAAGCTGTCTGTAAATAATTCCCCTAGAATTAGCCGTGATTTTGGTGGTGGATATGTATGGTAGGGTTCCCTACCATGGAAAGCTCAAACTTGATGTGTTCTTTGGGTATTTGGAGGATAGCGTGGAAATTAAGTTAACGTTTCAACGGGACAATGCCAGCATCTACCTCTCCAAGAAGACAAAGGAGCATTTTTCTCTCCATACAATTGCTCTAATGACCAGCCGAAAGACCAGATTTAAACCTCGTCGAAAATGTTTGGGGTATAATTCAAGGGCTACGTATGCGAATGGGCGACAATACTTGGCCTCACAAGATCTAAAAACAACAATTTAGCAGGCAGGATATGGAGAGAGGTATATTGCAACAGTTAATAAACTCGATCTCAGCCAGAATGTAAGTATGTATAAATGGGTTTTTTTAGATTTATATTGCCGGTAGAGGTGCTACCGTTATTAGAAGAAATAGAAACTTTTGAATTCGTCAATTTGAAGTCAAGAAAAAATTATATTTTTGAGTATTCACTGGTTCTCATTTCCTTAATAATTTGAAGAAATAATGTGTTTCTTGTTTTCACCAAACCGGCACATTCTTTGATAAGTTAGAACGATTAAAACTAATTTCCTGTCATTAATTTCTGACACGGACAAACATTAGAGCGCCCACACATTGACACTTAAAGAAGTTAAAAAAAGGTAAAACGAAGAGGCAACTCGAGAGAGCCTTTAGAAGTAATGCGTAACTCGCCATATAATAGCTCGTACTATTACGGAATTTATTTAATAATTGGTCAGTGAGTGTCCTCGATGTACTGCCCTGACTGACTTACGTCCTTTCACAACAGGCCAGCCAAAACGTTAACCAGCGATGCATGCCATTAGTGGGACATCACGGACATTTGCGCAGTGGTTCACGGGCTGACTATTCGAAAAGTTTCTTTAAAATATAATGATTTTTACTTTGCAGAACTTCCGCCAAGGAAATTATCTTGGAACGTAATAGCTACATCTCGGTCATTGCAGGAAGGAAGTTGAGGGTGCGATTAATAACAGTTTCTGCTGATGTGCGATGTGTTGATTTTGTGGTCGACTCGATGTCTTGTGTGGGAAAGTGATTTCGTTTTGTACATACATACCTATGTATGTATGTGTGTATATGGAGAAGAAGGGTCATCCACACATTTGTGTACATGTGTATGAGAAAAATGCGCGCAAAAATTAGCGTTCGGACTTATGATTGCAGAAGTGAATCTGAGTTATTTTTATGAGTTTCCGTGGAACAATGTTGCGTACTTGCCAATACAAAAGATTGTTTACAACAAAAGGATTTCATTTACAGGGGAAATGTATTAAAATAAATTAACTGTTACTGCGTTGGTAACACACGTTTTTCGCATGAAATTATAGTTTGTAAAAAAATGCTAATCTGAGTTTCGGCTCGCAGAGACTATGTGTTCTGCCCATGGCTTCCCTTTTTATACACTACCGCTGCGGATGTTCAATGAACATGTTTTCATTTAAATATGCATTTATGTATATAGAAATATGCATATTCATATATACATATGTAAGTACGTGTTGTACATATGCATATTTAATGTAATAAAAATTATGTAAACGGTATGACTGACAAATGATTATGTGTGTCCGCTGTCAAAATATATTAGTCTCACTGAAAAAATGTTCATTTGAGAAACTTGCCTGGGATCGTAAAAAAAAACAGAAGAGAAGTAAGATGTGCTACTATGAAACAGTGGAATTCACGCTTAATTTATGCAACAATCTCCAGGTACGGGCATAAAATGCATATTTGTGAGTGATGGAATGTCAGTCAGAAACTAACAATCATTTCTTGTATTTTTTTTTCTTCGTGGCGAAATGTATCCTTTCGCTAAAGGTAAAAATGAAACGATGATCATAAAAAACGAAGATGGCACGAAATGTAATTAAATTCTTGTTAGCTATGGTAAACCCAATATCGGCGCGAAAGGGTTACATTTGAGTGTGTCACATTTTTTTTGACATCTTTGCAGCATGGGGAATTCATTGAAAGCAATTGTATGACGCCTCAAAATCAGTTAAGACATGAAAATACCAAATTTGCCGTAAGCAAAAACATATTGTTGGTATGACAGTACAGACCAATAAATGTAAAGTCAACGAGGAATATTTTTGGAAATGAAATTTAATGATAACCTAATGCTTCGGTTATACTTCTGCGTCCTTTACTTAGTTTATAAGTATAGTTAATAACAAACGTTCCTATAAAATCAATAGCTCTTAGTATATAAGTATAGTATAGTATATGAATACATCACTTACATATGTACATTAGAACTCTCATATAAGGTATTCGCAACTTGTTTGAAAAATATAATTTTATGCAAGTAAAGTAATTGTCAATTAGTTGTTATTTTTTCAACAAAATAAACTCGTTTTCGAGACTTCAATTTGACCACTTCCCAATTAGCAAGCATGTTGAATAATGTAGAATGCTCGTTTTCCAAGTGATATGCGGCGTAGGTCACCAGACCTGATCACTTTCACATGCTGCAGCTCTTCATTTGTAAGCTCAAACGGATCAACTGACATTTATGTCTGACAACTTTGTCCCATGACCGCTATATTTACATTTAAATAAACATGTTGACACTTACAACTGTCCGACGTGACGAAACAATATCAGAGGTCCAATAAAAGTCTTAACCAAAGCAATCAAAGGAGGCATAAGAAAACAGTTACAGGACAATAGAAAAAAGGGTAAATAACCCTTACAAACTAGCTGACGTATAAGTCGCAATGCTGAACAAGACGAGAGCAAAGAAAGTTACTTATACAAGATTGCAGAAATGTTGTAACCCGTCGCAGAACATGTAGTTTTGTCACAAGAAACCGGACCAAATATTTGGACATTTCGAAACACATCATTGACATTTTACGCTCAACAACGTAAAACGGGACAGTTATCAATGCAGTTGTCTGGCCGCGAGGCGTCAGCCGCACAGACCGATCGCAAGCAAAGGATTCATAAGAAAGTTTTATTTGTTTTCTTTATTGGCTGGTGGCCACATTTCCACACCGTTTTCCACGTCAATGTAAGTATAAGGAAACTACATATAATATACATATGCATGTGTGTAGTTGTGAGTGGCATGCGACAAGCGACTTAGTGCGTCTAACCGCCAGAACAAACAGTAATCCATGTGTTCGTATGCATATTCTTTGAGGTTTTCGCCTGCAACAACAACAGACTTGTTTGAAAAAATATGATGAATTGTATGAAAAGCCAGATTTTCGGGATTATCGATTGTTGTTGGCAATTTAGGTGCATACGACAGCTGTCATAACTGCGACGACTACCGCATGAATTATGTATATATGTACATATGTATGTAAAAATGTCTAAATGGGACTAAGCAGTTGCAAAATAAATTGAAATTGAAATTGAAAAAAGGTGCTAAGACTTTCCTTGGCGTAGGCAAACTGCTACACTTCTCTATTTGTTCGTTTGCTTGATACTGTGATTGTTTGTATTTTCATTGAAGACAGAAGCAAACCGAAATCTAACGTGTTACATCTTGAACAATCGTATTATATTTTTCTCACTTTTGTCCAATAGCGGTATTTTCTAGAAAGGATTACGTACACAAAGCAGAAGTGACAAATACTCGCAGTCGTTGAATTTTAATATGAAATGAAATGTTGCTTTTCCAGCTAATAGCAGTTAAACTGTAATAATTAACGTTTGTATTAGCATTTGTAAGGGCAACTATTGCTGGGTGTTGCGAACCGCATTTGCTTTTTGCTGAACTACTTAAAGCACGCCAATAAGTTCAATTGCCATGCCTTTGAGAAGACCGCGCAAGCGCAGACGTCTTTTTTGCCGAAAAATATAAGAAATAAATCAGTAAGACAGCTGTATGGTGCAAGGGTCATCTTAACTAATGTAACGTTTGTTCAGCCAAAGGCTACTCACACATTGCTCACCGTGAGTGCTGCTGCGGTAACTAAACTCATAAGTCGGTCGCCTTTACCGCCAACCCCTACTGTGCCACCGGTTCTGATTTTCACCAGTGTCCTCGCAATTTTTCGCTACATTTCCTAGTCTTGCCAAAGGCAACAGCTGTCATTTGCCAATGCTATGGTCGAACGGCCGCTGCTCCAGTTGCATAATCTCGGCAAAAGACGACGAAAATCCCCGGGCAACTGCACTGCTTTACCTTTACATCTTATTGTTGTTGTCTTATACGATTGCTTTCTTTGACGAAAATCAAATAAATTATAATGGCAATTTGTATGCATGGCATCTGTCGGTTAGCCAATGCAAAAAAGTGTGTGGACAGGCGTGCAACGGGTGAAAAGCGTAAAATTGCTAGAAGATTTCGAGATATTAAGTGCAAAGAATTGAACGACCGTAACGAACGGTTATGTGGGTTGAAGAACTTACTAAGAAATACAAATGAAGTATCATTTATGAAAACTATTTGGTTAAAGCGAATGAAAAAAAAAAAAATAAATGCACAGAGGACCATTGTGCAACATCGGTTTATAAGACAGCCGTTAAGAAGCAGTTAAATATCTGCTTAGTTCCCATGAAAAAGTTTGTCCTCCAGGAAGTACTAATTTAACTACTAAGCAGCCTCGCCTCCTTTTCGCCCGTTCATTCCACTTCACTTAACCGACAAACGAAAGTGCATTTCAAGCGTACCACCAATTACCGATTTTCAATTACTTGCAATTGCTATTTTTTAGGATCTCGTGCAAACTGTCGCACATAAATTGCAATTTACTTTGAGCCAAATCGTGTTCAATTTACGATGGGGCTGCAATAGCAACATGAAATTATCCTTTCGTTTGTTGATCGTCAACTTCATTAACGATGTCTTTTGTTCGGCTAGACAAGCCTGCGAAGATGTGAGCCTCGCTAAAGGTGGAAATCAACCTAAAGGAAGATGCTCTATATTATTTGCAATAACTGCATTGCTGCACTATATCTCTTGTATTTATGTGTACATGTGTGTGTGTATGTGGTTGCCAAGATCGCATTCCGTTTGCTACATGCACAACGCTTCCTTCCACTCCACTTCTGCTCGACAGTTCGTGTAGGGTCCTTGACTGTGTTTGAGTTTTCATTACGTACTCATTGTTCTCATTTCAAAGATTTGTCTGTTTGCAGCACTAGCTGTCTAAGGCACTCAGCCGCTGCGTGTCCTGCTGCAGCCTGTCAGTTGTTGGATTTTTAGTGCGAAAAGTTATGAGCATAAACATGACATTTAGAGGCACAAAAGGATATTTTCTGCACTTCTGCACTTCTGCACTGTAATTTGGCAGAACGGATCGGCCATAATGTTGGCGACAATACTCACTGGCAGCCGCTTGAACAGGAAGTAAAACGAAAAGAACATTTCGAGATGATTGTTTTACTTATAACAGCCAGCGGTAAAGTAAATATAAAATAAAAACATTTATTAAACTAAACCGTTGGAAAATAGTTTTCCAAAACAGCAGTCAACGCTTTTATGCCTCACTTCCGTCTGGTCCGATGAGAACGGTCGTCGGACAATGGTCAGAGTCCAATTATTCTTCAAGCATAAAAACATAATGGTCAAAGAATTAATAAGATTGAGTTAGTTGCGAATAGTATTACTCCAGACGTGTCTTTATATATTGCAAGCAATAGTTTTGAAATATTGAGTGTGGTCATAACGTCCCAAGGCAACGTGTATTAACATTTTTATCGGATGATAAATCATTCATTTAAAAATCAATATTAAAATAGCAAACCGCTTACAATACCTAAATATAATACAAGCAGAACACTCACTTCGTTCCACCCTTTAACCGTTCGCTAATTAATCATTTCCGCACTCAAATATTATTGCGAATTCAAATCGGTAAGCCAAAGAGCAAAGGATTGCGATCGGCACATGCTCAAAACATATTCAAACACAATGCCCAAAACATACAAAATGCACCGAAAATATACTCTCCGTTTGTTTTACATTTGTAAGCGGTTCAATTGTTTGTATTTTTCTGCGAAATGGAAATGGCAACAACAACGCATTGCTCCAATATTTTCAGATTGCAAAAAGTCGAAAGGATAACTAATCAAAATCACATTATTCATTGTTTGACGTTTTTGTTGCATTACTTTGGGAAAACTAAACCCTTTTTAGCGTATTAATGCGGCGCTGTGTTTGCGATATAATGTAGCGGCGAGGTAAAGGGTGAAAGTGAATGTTGTTTTTCGGCTTTTTCATAGCGCTTTGCCACAATTCGCAACACCTTTCAACAACCTATACAGCAAACAACTGAAGTTTTTCCTCGAAATTACGAATTGTGCGCTACTGTCTTACGCAAAGACATAAATCGTAGCCATTTGAAGACCAAGGGTTTAAGGAGATATTATTAATGAAATGCTTTATTCTTAGATTTGTTTTGAAATTGAAACCTATGGAACTTTTGCTTTTATACGCTGTTATTAAGTTTGCCACGATGTTTGTAACAAAAGGAAACGTCGGAGGCCCTACAAACTAAGTACTATACACCCTATCAAGAAAGTATCGGGAATTCTTCATTTCCCCCTCTCATCTCCCGCTTAAATGGAAGACAGGTAAATTTTTTCTTAGGTTGGTACAACTGTCCTTAATTATGACGCCAAAAATTAGCGCGATCTGTCAACCAGTGTGTTTACAGCAACTGTTTATGTCAGTCGGTCTCAGTAGTGTTTGTCGAATTTTAAAATTTAAATCTACGTATTTGTGTTAAATTCTGGTCAAACATTCAACAAATATCATTAAGCAAGCACCGTAATCACCTGATATGGCCCCCTGTGACTTTTACCTTTCTCCACACAGAAATATCCACTTCGGGCAATATGCTTCGACTCAATTGAAGACATCAAAACAAATTCGACGCGAGAGCTGAAGGACATCCCGAAAAGTGCCTATAAATATTGTTTTGACGATTGGAAGAAGCGTTGCCACATGTGCATCGCTTCAACTGGATGTTACTTTGAAGGCAATAAAATAAATTTGGATGATGATTGAAAATTTTTCGTTTTATTTATAAATTCCCGATACTTTCTTGACAGGTATACACTTGTTCAGTGGGATAAGCTGAGTAAATTTAGCCATGTCCGTATGTCCTTCTGTCCGCCTGTATATACGCGAACAAGTACCTCAGTGTTCGAGATATCGAACTGAAATTTTGCACACTTATTTTTCTCCCCAAGAAGGAATCGATATCGGGCCACTTTAGCATATAGCTACCATACAAATTGGACTATCGGAAATCAAGTTCTTGTAGAGGACGACGAGATGTTTTCAAGAAATTTAGGCATCGCTACAATCTGAGAAAATATTCATCAGATCATGTTAAATGATTTTTAATACTTTCTCTTTACAAATAAACTTTTAAAACTTTTTTACATAAATACTTGTTTTTAATCGACTGGATGTGCTAAGGGCCACAAAGTTACCACTTTTAATTCATTTCTTATCTTCTCTTAAAATGACGCGCTACCCACTGTTTTACTTTCTTCAACTTGACATACCACACGAACTCACTTTCTCGTTGAAACTGACACATTTGCGCACCATTAACTCAAGCACTCATTAAGAAAGATTTTACATGCAAATGTGTTGGAAAATCACTGAATTATGTGAATCGACGTTAAACGACTGAAAACCTTGCTAATTGTCCGTCCCTAATTGCTTTGCGGTTTGGTCGGTTTTAAAATTCTCTAAAAATTCAAATCCGATCATAAAAAATTCAATCCCTAACTAAAGCGGTCGTAGAAAAGGACATTTTTCAACTAATGATGTGCAAAAGTGCAGAGGTACACGAAATTTACCATACAGATATACCATATATCTATACATACATATGGTTATGATAATGGGTTCGTAAGTATGAATATGTCTTTGAAGGACTCATATGTAAATTTTGTTTTTTCTGTTGTTGATTTGACGATTATAAAATAAGTTGTACTACAAGAAAACAGAGCACACTAAAGGTTCTAAAGTGCTGTGCAAAAATAGATCATTTTTTAAACCGAAATTTATTTGACAAATGGTGTGGAAAGAAGACTCCCATTGCATTAAAAAACTAAGAAAACTCGTAATGAGCTCTGATGAGAGGTTTACTCGCCACAGGAAGCAAAGGTGAGGTTACTACGTAGTTACACCAAAACTGAACTTATGAAGAAAGGAAAAGAAACTCATGGCAAGTTATTCAGCTTAAACGACGATTTGGTATTTCCTATATACATATACATACTTATATGTAATAGCAGTACTAATTTAATACTACTAACCAGCGAGTGGAAGGTGCTTGTCTAAATTTTATGCATACGAACGTGAAACTACACTAGACTTTACAATCTGTTGCTCTCGGTGCAATTTTGATCAAAATTGTCGCAGGAAGCAAGTGTCACATTTAGCTTTAATAAATGTCACCGTCGAGGAGACAATTTTTTAAAAATATATTAACTACTTTTTAACATGCAAAAGCACTGTTGCATGCCTCCATTACCTTTAAAGGAGACGGTTTGCTTCGAAATCTTGACACCCCAGTAAATTAGAAATTATAGTCTAACTAATATAAGGAAAACCACTTCCTCTGCCATCCTAATTTTTTCACATTTACTACCCACGATACGATCTTTCTCATATACAGGACTTTCAATTTGCCGCTATGACTGCAGGAATGTGTGTGAGTTCAAACGAACAATCACAAGATTTTATCGCGCTGCCTGGCAGGAAGAGCATAAGGAGATGAGAAAAGGCGCACAAGCAGAGGTGCACCAAAGCAGCTCATAGTCACCAACAATGCAATGTCCTTCGTTGTCACACGGCTCTCACCGAGGCGAGAGTGCCCGGAATTCCGTCGTTGCACAATACTATGTATTTGCTTGTGTTCGCATGACTTCAAGAGCGCCGTCTCTTTACTCACAACGAAAAGAGCACATTACGCAATGAGAGGTCGATTTAGTAAAGAAAACGGGGTTGCTATGTTAATGGCCATGGCGGGTATAAAAGCAGTTTCGCGCGCGTCGACTAATCAGTTTGTCAGCAAATGTGAACGAGAGCATATATATCAAGACGTTCTGAAGCTCAAATAATATTAGAAAAATATAAATATGTTAAAGTGGACGGCATCAGCGCAGAAGCTGAATCAGCTTACACCAAATATCCGAACGGCCACCACATCGATACGAACACCACATCCATTAGCGGAGGCCAAGCGTCGACGCCGACGTGCAACCATTTGTAACAAGGAGAACATACCATATACGTCAACTCCAATGGTGGAGAGAGAGCGTAATAGTCCGCTGTTACTTTCTCCATTAACGGATATTTTGAATGTCACACCAAAAGACATGTCGCCTTTAATGGAGCGTACACCAGGACGAATTCGAGTCACAAGCACGAGTGTAGCTAGTCGCCCACTGCCAAATCGACGACATTCAACAGTGGGTCTTTTTCTACATCCGGCACCGACTTACGCATCTACTTTGCCATGTTTCGAGGAAGAATATTCGCCGAGTACCGCGCTGCCGACCGGACAACAAGTAGCTCTAAGGGGACTACTGCCGGATCCCTTTATTAGCAATTTGCGTTACTTCAACACACCCGAGTTGGCGAAACGGAAACAAAAACAGGACTTAGAGAAACTAAAGGCCGCCAGAAAATCATTACCTAGAAAACTGGAAACAGATTTTGCGGAGATCGCGAAGGAATGTGGCGAGGAAAAGTTAACGAAGCACATAAAGAACGAGTCAGACTCGGCCGGTATGAGTGACCAAACTCTGGATAAGCTAATTGATGCTATTTTAGACTCGGCGCGAAAGGATGAGAAGAAGAAGGTGAAACCACGCAAATCTTTTAACCTGCGTCGTCGTACGCTACTCAAAAATCAAGCCGAACAAAAAGTCAGTGAATTGGTTCTTTCCCCATCCTATGCTGCAGGCGAGGATCCAGCGAGTGATCTCAGCTTTATCTTCGTTGACCAGCGGCCAAAGCAAGTGATGAAAACAGCGAACGCCACCAAATCACCACTTACTCCAGCGCCAGTAACGCCTCCGCCAGGCACACCAATATCCACTGATATTCTCCAAAAAATGCCCACACCCGCATCTACAAGTATTTCGACAACCGTTGCTAACTCTGCATACCAACATCATTACCTAAGCAGAGAACGACTGGACAACACCTTTCAGTTGGAGACGCCCGTGCGACTACCGTTGCAAAGAAAGCGGCAACGGCGTAAAACATTAGCAGCGCCAATCGGCAGTACGAAACGTTTGAAAACTGGAGGCACCAACTACTTCGAGGTGGGATTGGCGTTGCCTTCAATCTATGTCTAATATTGTTGCAGCTGTTGCTGTTGTTGTTGTACGAATTTATTTCTGTTTAAGATTCGACTTTTTGTTAATTTGTTGACAAACTAGGGGAAATGCTCACTTATTACGCTTTTAGATTTTAAGAAACTTATTTATTTTTAGTACTTAGCTAAATTATGTATTAAATGTTTACTTTTAAGTTATATTCTTTGTTTAATGAGTTGTCATACATCATCATCAGCGGTCTGAAAATGCATCATCACCGTTCTCAACATATTGGTGACACACTGAGGCTTCAAATAAATATATTTAATATGAAACAAAGAAAATTGTTTGAATTTCCAGACTCTTTACTCTCAAATACTGATTTTAAATTTCGGAATGGCTTGAAATATGCCAGCAAAACAACAATGTCTGATCAACAAATTGATAACTTCAAGAGCTGAAAGCGCAACAAATTAATTTCAAAGTATTGACAGAAATTTAATTTACGGTTTGCCGATGGTAAACCCTTCCATACTTCCGCTCTTCAGCAGACACACACAAATTGATTATTTGAAGGTTTGATCAACCAGTTGCGGAGGAAGGTTAAAATTAAATAGATATTTTTTTTTATTACTATAACAGGTTGTTTATTATAGAGCAAGGGTTAAACGAGCGAAAAAATGTCGGAAATAAAGAGCAAGGTTCAAAATGTTTTAGTGAGGGCGTGGATAAATGCAGCTGTTCATATGACGAAAATTAAGAACAGTGGATAAAAAGGAACATTTCTTATACATATGTACAAGTATATCGGGTTTTTGAAACTTCTTTCAGAAGTTTAATAAAATACGCGAATCTATATAAATTATTTTTCGACATTAAAAAAAAGAACAAATTTTTAAATGAGACAATCATCACTATTTTTATGCATCAAAAGTTGATTTTCTCGACCCCGCCTAGAAATGAAAGAACTACTAGGTTTTAAAGCAACTTATTAGAAAAATATGATTGGATCACTTTAGACTTACTCCTTGCGATTAGTGCTTGCACCTAACAAACGAGTCGCGCATTTAATACGAAGATGTGACTGCACTATATTTATATATGTATGTTCGGACTTTAACAACTTCCTGTTCTTAGCTCTTTGTCGTTTCCACCCGCATATTCTACGGTCTCTTTGGAGCAATGGCTTAGATGTAACAACTCGTAACTGTAGCAGGTAACAGTAAAAGGTAGGTAAGCGCCTTTCAACATATGCAACGCCTATCAATTAGTTAACGCAATTGTTTACTTAGGCTCGTTAATGCAAACAATCCGTCAAACGCTGACGATCAGGTGCTTCCCGTTGGCACAGCTATTCATAAGAATTGTTGGCACGCTTACACTGTTATAGTTCACTTTCCAGTTACTCCTTATTTGAGAACTTCGGTTGTTGCACGTACATACGAGCAGCACATCTCGCCATGCCTGCGTCTTCGCAGCTGTCACCAAATTCGGGCGATCAATTAGTGCGACACTTGTTGGCACTGGAACGCCTTCAGTTGTCTGTGCCACGCTGCACAATAATTCCATTTTCTACCAGCATTTTTGTTGGTTACACCACATTTACTGCTACGTAATCCTGTTTTTCCAACGACAGGTTTTTCTTGTCTACACAATTCGTATTTTCTGCGGGTTTTTCCCTCGTACCGAGGGTTTGTTTTGTTTCAAATGCGTAACGGATTTGGATTAGAATTCTGCTTGTCAGTTGAGTTCGGTGGCAGTGCCATGCTTGCTGTGGGGAGTAGGAGTTGTTGTTGCCTACAGTCGCGCACGTGGCTGTTGTCTAAAGTTACTGACAAATTGAAATTTCCTATGCGAATTGCCGGACGATTTAAATGTGTTGCCGGTTTCGCGGTGGTGTTTCGGAGAATTGAAACCTGCTGCTTGTTTCTTATAGCAGACACAATTGGTCAATTGGATTTGTGGTTCAGAAGGCGTCACCGCGTGACCTTTCTAATTGAATAATTGCTTTCCATTTGTATCTGCTTAGAAATGCAAGGTGTTTTCAATGAATTTTGAAGTGTTCTAAAACATTAACAGGGCTGCAAATTTCTAAAATGTTCAATGCTTCACCTTCTCAAACTTTGTTCTCTTCCTCGATAAATCACCTCCTTATTTGGTAATTAATTCCCATTGCGTTTCTGTGTGATAAAATACCTTTAACCGCAAATTGTCACAGATGCTGCCATTTTAATTGATATTAACTTAGCTAATTCATTCATATCGTCAATCAGTTGCCAAAGTGCGAGCTTCCAGGTCTTGAATCAGCTGTGTCGTTGCCTTAAGGCATATTCCGCGTCTTGGGGTAGCACGACAACTTATTTGACAGGCAACGGTACTCTGAGATTTTGCGTACTTCTTTGGATTCGTACTCCCCTAGAGCTGTGCATCCTTTACCTCGCTTCGCGTACACATGCCTTTTGTTGTTTTTATTGCGCTTATGTAGTGGCAGGGCGTGATTTAATTTCGATTTCAATTCATATAATACTGGTTGCCAAGGTTGGCCGTTTGCTTCCGTTGTTTCGCAGTTGCACCTTTATGCTGCGCAGTTGCTTCAAGCAACGACTGATTCCTGTCTGCCTCTGCGCCTTTGCGGTCGTTGCCGCGGGCAATTTTACGAGTTTCTTCGGCTGATGGCTGACGGCTGATGTTGCACCAAATGCTGCGCGAAAATTCGAAAGGAGTTCGGTGTGCAGTTTGTAATTTGCAAAATTAAGGAAGCATCTGCGGCTACGACCTACGTACATATATACCTTCATTTACTTATTCCACAATTTTTAGCGTAAATCCAGTTCATAGTCGTACTGCGCTATGCTTTGCAATGCATATCCATGCATTCATCCTGTGAGTGTGTTTTGTCATTGGTATTTCTTCGCGCACCAAAGCGTATCCTTGCGGACAATATTTATATAGGCAGACATATGAACACATAAAGGTTTTTTGGCGATTGTTTGCATGCTTTCGAAGTCCTTTTCTCCTTTGGTTTAAGACATTATCCTTTGGGTACATTTATAGTGATTTATCGAAACTTGTTGTAAAAAAATCGCTAATTTCTGCTGCTTTAAACAGTTTCCAATCACCAAACATTTTATTTCCGTTACCAAAATCTGTGCGTCGCTGTTACTAATACACAGACCGCCCTAATTATCTTCACCACACATTTTGTTTACTTTCAACCACAGGAGCCCTGTATTCTACCACTAAATTTTAAAAATCTTTTAAATTTAATCTGCCCCCGGATGTGACACCAGGCAACTATTTTCAGCCTCCACGCTGCTAATCAAATCTGCTTAGCTGCTTACGGAGAAAGTAAATCTTCACAGCCACAAACAACTGCGCGAACCCCATCACGTACACACCCATAGGCTTATGAGCTTGCTGTATTTCTTTCATAAGCTGGTCATTGGAATGGTGCTGCTGAGTGAAAGTAACCAAACTGCAATTATGTATTGGCAAATATTATGCAAACAAAGGTTTGAAGCATGTATGCAGCGGCAAGCAGCCCGCGCACCCTGCCGTGAGCGACGAGAAAAGTATCCTGCCAGCACTTTGCCTAAACATCAATTCTACCATTTTTGGCCTGAAGTTGTTACTGGATGCGCTCTAGAAAAGCAAACAAGATGCAAATCCCTTTTTTATTGTCAACATGCTGCAGCTCAAAGCACTCGGCGCCCAGGTTGGTGGATGGTGAACGTAAGCAAAATCTAATAATTATAATTCATTTTGTATATATTTGTTTATGCGTCGATTTGAGGATGTTCCGCCGTACACGCCCCTTCTCAGCGTTGGTATCCTGCTGAGCGTGAATGTAGACCATGCCAAGTGAAGGTTGACTCAAACCTTGTTAGTTACTTAAAATAATGCACCGTTTCCCTGTTCTTCGAGTTCTGGCTAAGTTCTTTCGTGTTTGCAAATAGCAATATTTGAAATATGGATTAACGGGTTCGGTTGTGGTATTTGCATGACGGGACCTTTAAGTGCTAACATCTACAGACACAAACCGCACATTTCACATTCAACTAATTTTAATTGCCAAATAATTAGAACACACATTGATGGTGTCAATAACTATGTAAATACCAAACCAAAGGTAGGACCTACAGACAAACGGCAAGGACTAGTGATTTGAAGTGCAAAGCTCTTGATATCCGTAGGTTTTCAATGCAAATTCTAAAAGCGTAAACAGCGTAAAGGTAGGATAAAAGTAGGAGCTGTAAACAAATATATTCTTCTTCTTCTTTACTGGGGTAAAAACCGTTTACGCGGTCAAAGCCGAGTTAACAACAGCGCGCCAGAACTTTTCTTTCCAAAACTCTTAACCTCGACTTATCAGATATTGTCATCGTTCATGCCTCTGCGCTATATAGCAGGGCGGGAATAATGAGTGACTTATAGAGTTTTATTTTTGTTCGTCGAGAGAGAATTTTACTTCTCAATTGCCTATTTAGTCCGAGGATGGAGTCATGTGCAGAAGTTCACGCAAGTGAGGAAATTCAGTAGGGGAGTGGCCAGAAACGATTATTTTACATATGGCTCAAGCAGCTCACGATCAAGTATCCTCCGGGTAGGCAAAGAACATCCGTTTGAAGGCGAGCTAAAGTAAGAAAGCGAAACATCCCTTCCATAGGGTTGTGCGCTGGGTTTGGGACCCGATGGAAATTCTGTCAGAAAAGCCTTTTCTAGAGGCCTAATCGATATTTTCCGCCCATTTGTGGATGTCAACACCTTCAGCTTACTAAGGAAGTGACACACATTAAACCATATACATATATGACAGTAAAAAGTTTGGTTTGGCATCGCCTGTCGAGAGACAACTAATATAAGAAATCAATTTTTAAATATGCGAAAGAGATAATGAAACTTAACCCAAGCAACTTGTCAATCCCTAAAATAAAGATTTCAGTTTCACTATTTCAGCAAGTAAAGTTAGGGAACGACCAGAGCATTCGAAAAAGTTTTCTCACATATTATCAATTGCTTCAAAATCTCAACTCGCGCATAAAAACCAAATTACCTTTTATCGGAAATCTCATTATGTGTGTCGACTCCCACTTGACTTGCGCGCTTTATTGCTACAACAATCCTGCGACTGTGCCTTCGTAAGTTTCGAAAAGCGCAAAGTTACTATTTGTACAAATTTAATCTCATCTGCCGCATAATGACAGCTACTCAAAATGATTCGCACATAAATCCGCGTTGAAAGCGGAGCGGCAGGATAATGAGCGTATGCAACGTTAATGCCGTCGCGGGCAACAGCGCTGAATCGCACCCTCAACACGTTGTCGTTGCGAGGTGTTGCATGATGAATGCATGATTCGCCAGAATGTGGAATAAATGCTTTTGGAGGGAGAGTGCGTGTCGAAACGGGGTAGTTGCGCAAAAAACTACATTCTTTCGCTATTATGGAAAATTACAATTTTATTTCATATTTTTCGTTTACGAATGAATAAGTTTCGCTTTGGCACATTCTTATGCTCAAGAGCATTGTGTAGACTTTTGAAATTTGATGAAGTGACATTTAAGAAAGACTTTCAAATGAAAATCACACGAGACTTCATTATTTCGGACCGAACAGGCCATTGCTGTAGGTGATTCCACAGCATTACGCACGAACAATTAGGTGTGCTCTTTTATTACGATTGAATAATAAAAATTGCGCATTCACTGCCACCGAAAAGGACATGCAGAATCTTCACGTCCTCCACATGGGTCCACTGCTGTCAACAGTACTCATATGAAGACATCTGTTTGATGTTCAGAAGTGTTTCGAAAAAAAAACAGAAATGAGCAACTGTATTTAGAAGAAAGCCACAGCAGTTACGACAAAAGCACTTGAGGATAGACCAATCGAACAGAGAAAGTAGTCAAGTACCCAGGAGACTCTCAAACTGTTTTCATGCGGCTGTGTCTTTGTAACCGTTGCGAGGCGGGTTTTTGTTTTGGAAATAAAAACGGCAGCGCACTCGAAATAACTCAAACGTCATCATACATCGATTGTACGCTATTGGCAGCTGAAGAATATGTGTATGAAGAGTGGCAGACGCCTATCAGTGGCGGTAGTCGGCCTGCAGTTTTCGTTACACGTGACCTCATTAAAATGCGCAAAATCCTCGTTGTACAAATAAAATAAATGAAAATTTAATGCAAGCGAAGTCAAAAAGTTAATGAAGCGCATTCGGCACTTTGCCGCTCCCAATAGGCGGTGAATATGCAAATCGAGGGTGCGCATTGCACCATCTCGCACTGCAGCATGTTGCAAGCATTGCCGGCGGCAGGTTAACAGAGCAGTCGGAGCACTGCCCGAAGCTTCAAATCTACTGATTATTTCTATGCTAGCATTAATACCCAACCCATAGCTGCTGATGAGTTATATAAAAGTGCTTAGGCAGAGTCCGTTGGTCAGCTGGGCGCATTGGCATGAGATGGACATCACACAACCGCCCCTAAAGAGTGAAAGAGTGAATAAAAAATATGAGAATCTACGATAGTTGCTTGTGTTAACCCTCAATATAGGGTGGCCATACTGCATACCTCAAATGCATTGAAACGCGTATAAAAAATATTTACTATTTATAAAGTGTTAGGAAGCTCGTTTACCAGCTAGTGAGGGGGAAGGCAACGTTTATTTCCAAGCGATTACACATGTCAGCACGCGCTTTCAGCTGTCCTGTCACAAAAATTGGTATAAAAAAACACGAAAAAATGTAGCGACAGCATACAGCGGCTGCTGACTGAATTTCCACTTTTGTCGGTAATTTCCTCCCAAAACAGCATTTAAGTGGAAAACTCATGGGCGGTTGTGACAAGGCGGGCGCTTTGTCAACGCGAATGAAACTGTGAGCAACACAAATGCTGCATAAGTTTAGCGGAGTGAAAACAAGTGACGACTGTTGCGGCGCTCGGTAGTCACCCAGCCACACGCTTGTAACTTTATAACTATTCTAAGTGACATTTAGTTGTCATTGTTGACAGATCAAATTCTACAGTCTGCAAAACGTTTAGACTGGCAGAACAATAACGGGCATTTGTAATACTTAGTAAAAGAGAAACTTTGACATCTGTGGCATGATTACAATGGTAAAAACTAAAAGCGAGGTTTAATTGAGTATTAACCGGGCGGTGGGAAAGACACACCATGTGGGAAACTTTTTCAACGAACTTTTTATTAAAAGTAAAAAATAAATTACGAAGGGTTTACTTAGTGTTTGGAAGTGAGAAGAAAAACGCTTTTGCGGGAGGAAAGCATAAAATAGATTTTTGTATGACTAATAAAATAAATTCGCTATAAAAATTAAGTTGAAGTTTGATTAGAAATACGAAAATACTTTTTCGACTACCATAAAATCATTTTTGTTGATCAAGCTTTCACGAAAATGCCATGCAGCAATGAAAGCAAAGCACTGCGCTCTCACCCAATACATGCAATACAATATGTGTTTGTTATGACTTTAGCGCGCTAAATACGATACTAAAAGCCTTTTAGATCACTTGAGTTAAGCTATTCCATATAATCCCGCGCGGTCATTGAAACGTCATATAAAGTATTGCGTTCGTTAGACAGGCACGCGCCGATTGACTTAGTATTGACGCCAAATCATGTAAACAGGTTTACGGTCACGTGAGCATGCGCAAGCGAGCGGTTCACCAACCCACTTATTTCGTCAATTTAACGGAGCTTAAGAGACGACGGCATATTTGCATAACCGTAAAATTAAATATTTGTTGAAAATGCATATGAAATGCAAATAAAAAGATCAAATACAAATAACCACTGGTTCAGAGGGGTGGAAAACTTGGTAAAATTATGAATGTGCTTTGGCAGGATAAGCGAGCGCAGCACTTGTGTAACAATGGAGCGCAGTTTTGAAAATTATGTGAAATCATAAAAGCATTTGTTTGACATAGCTGTGAGCTATTTATGGAAAATGAGTTGGAAAACGCAATAGAGTTATGTATATGTATTTGCGTCAAATGTGTGTTGGCGCACATTTAAATTGAATAAATGCGCCACCTCACGGCGGCCGTTATTGTGCGCGGTAAGCGGCCACAGAAAAAACTCGGTATGAACGGAAGTGAAAGGTGGGGTGAGTTGGGGTGGTGTATTATGTGCTTTTCAAATAGAACAATGCAGGGTGCTTCGTTAGCAAACAAACAATGTAAAGCTAATTACAAAAGGCAAGCAGGTTAGCCATGAAGGACCGAAGCTGGTAGGATTAAAACATATACGCCATAAAACGTAGTGATTTGCCACTTTAGTAGAACGAATTAAATATTTATTAGAAACAATACCAGCACTATTAAACAATAATTTAACTTGAAATATAATGAACCGATAGCTAATGGTTGTCTGTTTGTCTTATTGAAAAATTGCTTACAAAGGAACGCGAAGGAATATGTCATTGTCAGCATTGAAACCGCAACAAATTTGTATATCCACAGAAAGCAATGTAAAGGTACCCACAATTTAAACCTCGTTGGAAATCCCTTAAAAAATGACACGAAGGCACAAAATTCAGTGAAAAATGCGAGGGAAAAAATAACGAAAAAACTCGCGAATTTCAGTAGAAGACTGCATACCTATCCATTGCCTAGGTTCACATGATAGCAGTGGCTTAATGACGTGCCAAGTTCTATATTAAATTGATAAAAAAAAAACATTAAAATTGATTTGAAAACGCATTGAAAAGTTATAACAAAGGGATGATGAAAAATGGTGAAAGCAGGCAGAGGCTGACAGAATAAACATTTGGATTATTAGAAAGTAATGAGGCGCAGAATGATGCGATATTTGACTAGAAACGGCGCAAATGCTTAAAAAGGGAAAAAACCAAGGAAAATGTTGTTTGTAAAAAGAGGATTAAAGAAGTGAGCAAAGGCTGAAAAGTTGCCTAAAATAGAGAACTGCAAATACCAATGAAAATGAGGGGCACATACTTAAAGTAACGTGTGTACATAAGATAAGAGAAATATAAAACCATTTTTTATATCGTGAGAGAGTATAATTCGCAAATATATTTATTTACTTTGCAGAAACGCGAGGTATCAACTGCAAGGAAATCAGTGGCGATGCAATGCTATGCTCTAAACAATAATATACGAGTACTGTATAGAATATGGCATCATATTCAGTTAAGTTTATATGTATGTATATAGGTACATAGGTAGAGGCTTACTTAAGTCGAAGATATTAGCTAACCCGCAGTAACCAATGCACTTATTATTATTTATAATATTATTTTTGAGGTATTGCTGTGCGATGCCTATTCCAATTTACGGATCAGCAACTGATTCTCACACCTCTGAATATTATACCCAAACTATTATATCTATTGATGTACGATTTGTAAACAAGGCAAGGCCCTAAAAACTTTAAATAATAAAGGTTATAGCTTGGTAGGTTTGTCAAAAATATGTGCCTAATTCAATAGCGATTTCAGCATATTTATTTCACAATAAAAAATTTCCTTTTTTTGTTCACAAATATAAAAAGATTTATTCCTAAGCGGTTAAATTAAGAACAAAAAAGTATAAATGCATAAATCATGGCTAACCAAATTTTACCCAAAATTGAACATGGAAATTTCTTTGAAATAGGCATATGTGTACATAGTATACTTGCATATGTATGTATGCATTTGTAATTTTCGCACGGCGAAATTTTCCGAAATTTTCAGTTCTTTTCGGCACACAGCACACCTTAATTACGTATGTCTAATCGCATTTTGAATATTCTAAATTTAAGGCCAGCTTAGAATTTGGTTATGTAAAAATTTATTATTGAAATGCCACTCAAGCATGGCAAAATTTGGCATGCCACACGGCGTCCATCCTAATAGCAAAGCAGATGGACGCACAGTGCAAGTCATGATGCGCCGAGATGGGCCTAAGGGATGCTGTGCCGAAAAACGTTGGAATGCGTGTATTAAAAGTGCAAAGTTTATGAGTTTGGCACAGGCCTACGCTGTTACCAAAACAATTTTCTTTATTTTCTTACAATTTACAAGAATTTATCTTTATGTATTTTGCGTGTACTTTATGGCTTTCCCTTGGGTGTACTCTGCCACTGAAGCGAAGTTAAGGTGAGGAGGGTTAGTAAGCCGAGATTTGTGACGGTAGATCGCCGTATGTACTTTTGGGGTGTCAGTTTGCCATCAACTGTCAATTGAGTTGATGTTTATGTGTCCGGTATTGTTTTCACTTCTGATGTTATTTCACCACACAACAACAGCAACAATGTTAATAGAGACATGAAATATGCTCATAAAATTTAATTTGCGATTTGATTCGTTTTCGACTGTATTTGAGTATGGAAAATAATTGCGAAAACGTCATAAAATCATAAAATGTGACTGTTGACAAGCTGGAGTACCTTTGATGTTTCACAATTTCTTAAGCAGAATAGCATAGAATGCATACGCTCCTAAAGAATGTGGAGTCTATAATAGTAATAAAGGTGCAGATCGCAATAAGACTGTGTGAAAATGAAGGAACTTGTCGAAAGTGAACGGAATGATAATTAATGAACAATATGCAAAAACCAAAAATAACTACAAGAATAACTGTCAAAAATCACTCGGAAAATGAGAGTCAAGTTAAAAGCAAAACACATTAAAATAGAAAAAGAGAGTACGGCTTATGAGTCCCTTACAAACGACTCCTCTGGGTCTGTAGAAACCGTTGCAGGAGAGAGGCAGTAAGTTTTTTTACGGATGGGTCAAAACTTAGGCGGAAGGAACTCTCTATCAACTTCAGTTTCAGACTACCTGACTATTGCAGCATTTATTCAAGTAGAGGTTGCTGCCATTAAGGTAGTGGTAGATTTACTGCTCCGGTGTGCAGCCTCCTTCAGAGAAGTGAATATCCACTTTTCGCTCCAGGTTGATTAACTTCGTTATGAATGGCAGCGAGTCACCTTGTTTGTTCTACTACTGTATAGCGCCACAAGGCGCTTTACTGATTTGCAAGTTCGAATTACAGGAGTTAAATTTTTAAGGCAGTCCTTTGGCTACATATAGCAATCCAAGTGCGACATTAGAATCAGCCATTTAACATAACCTTATAAACGGCCTTCTGTTAAATGATTTTGAATTTAAAAAATTTCATTCAGGGCTACATTCTACATTATACATGTTTGATGAATACCCATCACCTGGTCATGTAACAATGAAACCAGCAGTCCACGAACCGCCAGTTTATTTCAAATAAAAACTTCAGAAACTTTAACCAGCAACTGAATTATGAAGTGTTGAAAGGGGTTGCCCCTCACCATGCCGGAATGAGTAGCTACTATGTGACAGCTCCACATTTTATAGTTCCAATGAATTAACAACATAATGTGGCCATATGGTTGCGCTCTTTTCAGCTGTGGGATTCGCTCATAAATTATACAAAACGCTTGGTTACGCTTCCTGAAAACTGTATGTTTTTAATATTAAATTTACATAAATTTAATGCTTTTGTAAAAGAAGTGAGCGTCTTCGCATTGAAGACACGTTTCGGGGTATAGCACGTTCATGTATGTCTTGTGACTTTTGTCCGATTGTTAAGCATTTTAGATAAGCATCGACAAGTAGACGATAACGGTTGAAGTGCCAACCGCTTAGCGGTGGCGGTAGCGAGGGAGACATTGATAGTGACAAGCATTTTAGTTGAACACACGCGTCAAGTAAGCCACCTCACTTGCACAACCAACACACAAACCTTCCCTTTGAGACACATCACAAAAAATACTGCATAAATTAACCTTGCCAACTGTTACAACTTGAAAATTCTATTACAACCATACACATGACACACTAACACATAATTCCAACAATTTTACTATCCACATTACACACAACTGACTGTTGCAGGCACCTGAGAGTTGGTTGGCAACCCTTGCGATCACCGCGTGCCATATGTCCACGTGTCAGAGACTGCGCCTGCGCAAACGCCAACAACGCGCATGTTGTGCAAATTTACACCCTCGCTCTGCGCACACGACCACAAGCGACACACACACACATAAATTTATGCAGCATTGCGAAACCATAAGCGCCTCATGCGCGGAATGTCCTGCTTGACCGCAATTCAGCTAGTTGTACGCCCACAACTTCATGGCTTTGCTGCTGTTGGCTTGCAGCTTTTCTATCGCTGGCGGTGGTGGTGGTAGGAGCGTGCATAATTGGCGCTGTGGCCTAATTTAAATTATTTTGATTAACACAATGCCTTTGTTCGGTTTGAACAGCGAGATATTAGCGTTCAGGCGTTTTAATGTGGACAGTGCACATTCCGAGGGTGACCACAAGCTACTTGTGGACTTTGTCGTGCACTAGTTTGTGCGCGTTTGTTCGTGTTGAATTAGTATTTTTGGTCAGTTATGTAATTGGAAATATGAGCATACAATATTGAATGGAAATTAATTGCCCACGGGCTTTTTGTTTACTATAAAACACGTTGCCAGAAATAAGCTGTGTGAGCGTTAACGGAAATTTGCACAAAAAATAATAATACACCACTAATTGTACTACTTTGAACTATCCTGAACGAAATTAACAATGCACCCAGATTTCTTTTTCGATTCCTTAATGAAGTGAAAGCATAAACAAGTACTACTGTTTAATACATATATACACATATGTATGTGTATCTCGAGAGACTGTAAAATCAGAAAATCTGCAACTACTTGATGAATGTATATGCATTTGAGCCGATGACCAATTTATTAAGCGACGCACAAACCGCACATGCCACCCGTTGACGTTTAGGCATGGTTAGTTTTCACTGCCACGTGTGATGCACCATTAATCATTTCACTGAACTGAATTGATCACTGATGGTTCGGAACTGTGATCATCAGTTTTTGTTGACAATTTCAACACTCAGCACTTGGCATGGGCTCATACAAACTATGTGTAAGTATATACCCGCTGGTACATGGAAAAAATAGTCCTGTGTCAAATGTTTTTAAATCGTGATCGACATGTGGTGCACTGAGGGCAGAAGAAATGTGTCCAACCGCCAAATTTCGTGTGGTCGGTTTGAATAAAACAGATCCGTTGTTTTAAGATTACTAGCATCTTGTAATGAGCATAGGCGCCGGCGCTCATGGCGCTTGTGCGAGCGCATCCTTAGTGAAATATGAAAGTCGTGTCCACTACACTTCAGAAACTTAGCACAAAATTAGCCTTAGAAAAATTGTAAATACTGTTTTCAGCACTCTGCAAAAGTAGTCATGTGAGTTCGTTTCAAGTGGCTTATTATTGCTTTGAAGTAGTCATTACAGCTTAGTAAATGTGGAATACATTTCCATGCAGCATTCACAATGTCAAAGTGCTGAGTATTTTGTCAACCTACCTTCTGGCTATCATTTTTGTATAATAAACACGAGCTGCAAAAAGTTATGTGACCCATTTTCTTGAACCACATTTACTCTACTCTCCTTCCTTCCTGTTACAATCTTATCGCCTTAATTACCACATAAGTCCTATTGGACATGGTTCTAATATTATATTATTCACATTTTTACGAGTATTTTTCAGTTTATTTGCTTTTTTATGACCTTGTCCGAAAAACCTTACATGAAAATTGCAAAAAAAATGCGACGAACGGACGACCTTTTTTGCTTGTGATCAAATGTGTGCTGCAGACACTGTTACGTCTTGCACTGAGAGTTACTTTTTACGACCGAATCCAGGCTGCAGTGTGATTTTCAATTTTTTATGGTGATTTCCTGTATCTCATGAATGCAAAAAAATACGCAAATGCAGCGTTAATTATGCAATTTGGTTGGGGAAATTCGCAGCGGTTCATTAACTGACATTCAAAATGTGTTTGGTTGACCGAAATTTCTAATTTATTGGCAATTAACGAAAACATTTGAAAATAATTTACGGACATTCTGCCTTACGAAACTGGTATATACTAATGTACATACATACATATGTATGTTGCTTGTTACATGAGCTTGGTTTTTGGCTTGCTTAGCACTAATTTCTAACCACTGTTTTTAATTATGCTTTCGCTAAAGTATCAGTTGGGAAGCGTGTATTCGCTAAATAGAGCAATTAAATAGCTATTTCAGAGGTGACATTTTTCCTCTCCCGCAAACTCACTTTCAATTAACCACCTGTTCAAAGTACTCGTTGCGCTCTCAGCATGCTGCGTGTGTGGAAGTGGTAAAGCGACGCTATAAAATTCTCATTAGCAGCCGATAAGATCAAATGTCCTGCGCTGCGATATCATGCGTTGTTGACGTAACGTCCGGTGAAAGCAGCACAGGCCGAGCATTTCAATTTTCCCACGACACGATGGCTGAACACTAAAAACTTTTTAATGTACTTGTAATGGAGTGGAATGGAGTAACCCCGTCCGAACGCGGACGCAGAGGTCACGTGAAATTTCAATCAAATACAGCTACATTCATATTCGATTCTATACATGTACATACATATGTATATGTGTATATATACCCAACTTAGGTGTAATCAGCGAAGCATGGAGCGCCGTTTTTCTTTTGAAAACACTGACCACATTCACAAATTCCGGGCCACTCAATTCCCCGTGGTAGACGTCTGACCACACATAAATTCATATAAAATTTTGAAAGAATGTGCAAATAAAATAAATGTGAAAATTTATGACATGTCTTCGGTGGTGGCGAATTTGCGGGGAAAGGTGAGAGAAAGTAAAATAAACGTATCGTCGGATTTGTGGCATGAACTGTTAGGAGTATCTTAAATAATATTTACAGATTATGGTTGCTATAATAAATATTAGTTGGCAGTATAAGCAGATTTGAATAAAGTTTGTATAGAGAAAAGATGAGACCGCCCTTGGCTGCTTGGCTGCGTGGTGAAAGTGGTTAAGCATATGCATATCCGTACTTCGAATGTCACTTGGCTTATGACAGAAAGTGTTCGTATGTATATATAAGCAAAGGTTCTAAGTCACTTAGCCGACAGTGAATTTTCGCTGCAATACTTACACAGCTGCCCACTGTGCCTTTTGTCGCTACTGTCAGTCAAAACACATAAAATTTGCCAAAAATCGAAATTGATAAGCGTGCAATATTGCTACTGTTTCTGGTTCTATTTCGTGTGCGGTCATCGGTACAGCTGCGCGCTGTCGTTGTAATACAATATAAACAAAAACAGTTATAAAGCAATTTTGCATGCCTCGTTGTTTTATTATTGTAGCATTTTGTTTAGTATTTACTAATTTTTGGCTGCATCAGCAATTGCATATGCAACAACGGTCGCTTAAGCTACAAAAACATTGCAAACATGATTGCTGCCGCTGTACAAATAATCCACAACGGCTTAACTTGTTCTGCACGAAATGTTTTTTTTTTGTGTTTTGAATATCATTCATTAATTTTTCTTTTTACTTGGCGTAAATAATCGCAATATGTTCGCTCAATTTGCATTTGTCTTATAATTCACATAAAAATTGCTTTACTGCTGCGCATGCGCGGCTACCAAAAAAAAACCCGAAATGTCTGCGATGATGAATGTGCGCTGTGTGAACTGCCAAAAAAATCACATAATTATAAAATTTTCGATTTTTTCCTAAACTTTTGTGCAATTGCACACAAAAGTGCATTTTTTCTATCGCCAACGGCAGACATTATGCAGCCAAAAATTCTCATTGAAAGCGCGCCGTGAAGGATACCTGAAAGGGCTGCGCGCGCCAGTGCACGACAAGCAAAGCCACGTCGCGCCGGTAAAGATGCACCTAAAAAACGTAAATTCGCTGCTAAATTTTAATTAAAATGGGCAGCTTAAAAATCCAAATAAATGAAAAAAAATCAAGAAACTTGTTCTGAAAGCGCGGCGCGCTAATTTGATGCATTTGCCACCACGAAAAGCGCCAACAGAGTGCCAGAGTGCGAGAGTGCGCGAGCGACAGATATGAAACAAGATACGCGTGTTCCAAGATGCTGCATATGAGACACGAGATTATGCATATGAAATATAAAATGAACGTCAAAGGGTGCTTGGACAGACGGTCGTCTCGGTCGTTTGTCGAAAGGATGCATGTGAAGTGAAAGAATGTCTGGGGTGCGGCGCATTACCCACAAGTTGCTTGAGGTTTTTTGTTGATTTTTCTCATTGCGTACATATTGTGTGCAGCATTTGCCTCTCTGCGTTTGTAAGTTAAAGGATTTTTTCTTATTAATTTTTTGTTTAGGTAAATAAATCCAAATATGTTTTACATGCACGCTGAATGTTGCAGCAGCAACAGATCTGGAGGGGTGGTAGCGGGCTGTGCACGAGTATGTGTTACAGTTTGATATGGGTGAAAGCAACGGCTGGGCTTGGTTCTGGGTGGCATCGCATCTTGTAATTGTAATTGACTCATTTGAATGTGCTTACAAAGGCGCAAACAGCAACTTCAGTTGTAACGCCGATAACTGCAACTTGAAATCTGAGATTTCTTTTCAGCGATAAGCGGCGTTCATTTCATAGCCATTAGCATGTTTACATTAATAATGTGATTAAGGTTTAATCGAAGGATTCAAGGCAGATCATCATCTTTGATTTGGAAGAAGGGGTATAATTAAGAAGTCGGCGTACTAATGATTGATTTTCGTTATTTCTTTATAGGTTTGCTAAAAAAACATGTGCTGCCACATTTACTGAAAACGTTGCATTTAAAGCAAAATTTTTGAAACTCAAAGTTCGCGATTATTACATAGTCATTCAGTACGAATTACTATCAACATCGAAAGTCACAGTTCATTCATCCGAAAATTTCTAATTAATCTCTTTCAACCTCTGCTTTTTACCGTCTATTTTCGAGATATTCTGCTCGAGGAAAATTTGCGGTTTTTGCAGTTCTAACGCGCGCTCACCTTCTCCTTCCTGCAATGCATGGATTTTTTCAATTCAGTGCACATTTCAAAAAATATACCACATGCATGTGAAAACCCCAAGAACACCGTAAGCGCCCTCAATTGTCAATAGCGCAGTACGAGCGTGTCAAAAATGGCATTCATTTGACAGATGTGCATAAAAAATGAATGACTAGAGCACAGCATCGCAGCATAGCATGGCAGAAAGAGGAATGGAGTAGTGAGAGAGGCGGACAGTTGCTTTCATTTGCAATTTTTAGATTAATGGAAAAATGCAATTAGGTCGACAATGATCGATAAAATGCATGTAATTATGTGTGTATACGCAGAGAAGTCATTATCACTCATTTTTTACTGTATCCCGCAAAATGACTGGCGAATTCTGAAGCATTTTCATTTTAAAAGCGAAACCGCAGTTTTCTGGCATCTAAGTGACAAGGCACGTTTTCCAATGCAAGCGATTTTGGCTAATAATGCCAGTGAATAATCGATTTGATTGAATCCTTTGCATTGATTAAAATATATTACACGGCAGCTCGATGATGATTTTACGCTTGAGTAAATGTTCAGCTTTGATGAAAATGTGAGAAATTTGGATTTTTTCAACATTTAAATTCAGCGAGAGTTTTTACTACTAACGGTAGAATAATTTATAATGAAATAAGTAAGGAAGAAATAAGTTCGGGTCGCGGAAAAATAGTTTCAAGTGTGACATAGCCTTATATGGAGAGTGAACGGAGCTATCATTCCAATTCACAGGGTATCCCAAGTAAAAAATATGGTTTTATTCACTAGAAGATATAAGATTCTGGTACACCGCTGCAACTAATGGGAGGTATTCGCCTGCAACCGGCGGATACAGTGAAATATCTAGGGCTCATCCTGGATAGCAAGCTTTCATGCAACCAAATATCGAAGAGAGAGTAAAAAAAGCATCGAATGCCCTATACTGCTGTAGGAAAGAGGTGGGGCCTCTCACCGAAAGTAGTCCTCTGGCTCTATGACACCATAGTCAAGCCCATTATGTTCTATTGAGTTTTTATGTGGTGGATGGTTTTACCACACTTGCAAAGAAACTCGAGTGGTGCACAAACTAATGGTGCACCATGGAATCGTGGTCATCGCCGGAAGGTGTATGGCTATTAGACTCAGAGAATCTGGGTTCTTAAAAGAACGGGTATCTGAACACTCGGGTATCCTCACACACTTTGACTGCGTACCGAATCATCTGAATCACGGAGTCGCCAAACCGAACCCTGGCGGCTCCTTCTCTGCCCATATACCGACGATGGAGTTATGGGTTCTTCCCAACCGTTGGAGGAGAGACGGAGTGAGCTTCTTGGGGGGATGTTTGGTGGAGAGGTTTACTGTCGGGAGCTCTTTATCTACTCCAGTTTCAGACTTCCTTACTATTGAAGTGTCTTCCAGGCTAAAGTTGCAGCGATAAAGATAGCAGCAGGTTTGCTGCTCCGGAGTGCGTCCTCCTTTAGAGAAGTGCCCATTTACTCAAATAGCAGAGCGGTGATACTTGCCCAGAACTCATTTACAGTGCGTTCAGGGTTGGTCGAAGAGTATCTAACCTCGCTATCATTACCATCCAGTGTCTTTGTGATAAGACTGGTATGGGTGCCGGGCCATAGCGGAATCACAGGTAATTGCAAAGCTGATGAGCTAGCAAGGAAAGTCATTCTCGAATCATTATCGGTAGAATGGGAGCGGGTCGGTGCTCCCGCATTCTCTTGTGTTCTACTACTAGATAGCTAGGACTCGCGGATACTTGGCCAACGCTGGGCTACTATCGGTACTTGCGCTCACGCCCTCAGTAAGGCTAGCCTCCTCCAAGTTGTGGGGCTTTTAACGGGCCACTGCCCTATTGGCGTACATTCTGTAAGATTGGGAATCTTACCAGACGCCGTCTGCAAAAGCTGTTTGGAAGAAGATGCGCCTTCTTGACTGTCTTCTTGACTGTCCCGCGTTTCGGAGGTCACGACTTAGATACTTGGGAGCGCATACCTTCAGACATTCCACCGAACTGGCGGGTGTTGAAATTAAGCGCCTTTGCAAATTTGTATTGATTACTAAGCGTTTTGCCAATCTGTAAGTCCGAACACAGAAGTTCTTATTTTCAATGGCTTCACAAAGGACTACTGTTACCAGTCCACGTGCCGTCTTTGATAAGCCATTTAACATAACCTAACGCAAAATTAAAATATAACGATAAACCACAATATCAATTATTGTGGAATATGAAAGGCTTTATAAAGCTGTCACTAAAATGTGTTTTAAGATATAAAAATTCTGAATTCTGTAAACCAGTACATATTTTAAATATGTACTTCTATATGAAAATTTCAATACAATAAGGCTCCAATTCAAAGGATGAAAAGCACATTTGTCTACGTAAAACTTTGTCTAAAAAATAAGATATGTCAAAATTGGAATTATCTGCCATGAAATTATCACCTTGTCTGCTTATATTAGAACACTGCTGTGCCGCACAATTACATTAAAATCCAATACCACACTCATTTACTTAATGCACACTGCCGCTGAAAAGCTACACACTGAAAAATGATACTTTGAAACGGAAACGCTTCCAGAATTTACATATTTTGCTCTCACACACATCAAAATATTTTCCCAACAAATCATTACAATTTGCATAGAAAAGCCATAAATTTCCTATTGCACTAATAATGTCAAACGAATGAAAGTTGCCGAGCAAATTCGAAATACTTGAGACAATCTTACAAGACTGACTTGCAAATTACGGAAAACGCTGCACCCTTTCTAGGCGACATTCAAGAGAATCTGCAATCATAAATTCGAAAATAGCATTAAATGAATTTGCAAAATTAGCCGCTATCCTGGTGTGACGAGGCCGCCTAATCCGTGCGAACAAATGTGTTGCAACAACTTTGACATGAACAAAACTAATTCGCTGTCGATTTACGAGTAAAAGACAAATTGCATGAATATTAATTAAAGGTGCGCTATAAGCGAAAGGATGCGAGGCTGCGCCGATTTTGCACGACCGCCGAGCGCTATCACCCTTGCACGCCCATTTCAGATAGTGTATATTACAACAAAAACAGCAGCTATGAGCAGTGAGAAAAATCAAATTTTCACAAATTTTCGCATATTTAATGAGTTGGCAATTTGAACAAATCGCTTGGACGGCCTTCAAACGTGCATTGCGCCTTGATGTGTGCCGCAATTACGCGCAATTTATTGGTAATTTCAGAGCTCGGTGCGCATTTGGCATCTGAAATTTGTCAGGCTTTGCGAAATGTATCGATTACACTGCGGCAGCGAAAGGGTTCTAACCGCTTGATGTTGTTGTTTTTTTTTTTTAAATTTATACTTAGACGTGCATTCAAGTGTGTGCAAGTCTAGAAATTGCACTCTAATGCATTCAACTGATGTGTGGCGTGACGAATGTGGGTTGGATTTCAATTTGCCAGTTCGGCCCTGCCGCTTTGACTGAGAAAATGTGAGCGCAATATTGCCAATTTTGACTGACAGTTCAATTGTTTAACCAGCACTCGTATATATATGTACATATATACATATACATATATATATGAAAGTAGTTTTGACGCATGTGTCTGGAGTTACTGTCATTTAACTGTTTCTTGTGCTTTCATTTTGCGGTTGTTGAAAGACCGTAAAACAGAAAAAAATTATTGCATTTAGTTCAAAGAGCTAAGATTATTTCCCAAAGAAATCACTTTCAACTCTCTTTGTGTGCTCGATCGACTGGATATCGCTCGTCTGCGCAGCTCCAACGCTTTCCTTTAATATGCTTTACATTTCGACTTAATATCGCAATTATTGTACTCCAGTTACCCATGGCATTCAAATGGTTATGAAATATTTGACATGTGTCACATAAAAACTCGCATAAATTGCCTCGAGCTGAATGAAGTTGCACGCGTGTCCTCCGGGGTCTGCGCAATTCAACACAACTTAGATTTAGAGCAGGAAACGCAGGGCTAAAGCCAACAATTTTTTAATGCCAGCAAACAAAAGAAAGTAAGAAGCATTCACAGGCACAATGGCTTGACACACCTACACATTAGCTGTAATAGACACCAGTGTGTCACTGATATCCTTTCATCTGCGAAGAAAATAGGAGTGTGAAAGATATGTGCACGAAAAGCAATGGCATCTGGTCAAATATTTAATCGGCGCATGCAAAGTGGTCCAAGTGAATGGACACGATGTGCGCCGTTGATGAGCAGGACAGTGGTTGTGCAATGTGCTCGGCTACTGGTAGCGTTTATGAGCGTCTATGAAAAATTGTAACAAAAAGAAAGTAAGGCATTCTGCACACCGTACACTTTTTTGTTGCGAAAATCAGTAGGCTACTGCCACAGGAGGGCAGCTGCCGCATTTTTCATGCGCAAAAGAAAGTAGAGTAGCAGTAAATTTGGCAAAGAAACGGGAGAAAATACAAGAAAAAGTAGTCCATTATCTATAATATTTATTTAAGAGGTGTGTGTGCGCCTATTCATGTGGTCGCATCGATTTAGTTTGGCTGGTAGCATGCTGAAGTCACTGCCATGCCATTTTTCATATTGGACTATCAATGAAAGCCAGCAAGACAGGCGAACAAGAAAAATAAACTGTCACGAATTGGGAACAAGCGCAACGAATCAGCGTAGCTTCTGTCAGAGAACAAATAGTGGCTGACTGAAGAAATGCGAAGTTTTACGTATAACTGTGCACGGTATCGGCTACAACAAATCAAATATTTTCTTCTCTTCCCGTATCAAAACAAACAACTTAACAAAAGTCAGGAAAAGAGCTTAGACTAACTAAGGTACTGAAGTGATCAAAGATATAAAGTCAGCCATAGCAGTGACCAAATTTGAGAACCTGAGGGGAAGTGGATTTATTAAGACTACTTGCTGGTTCTTGGATTGACTTGATATAAAGAAAATTGGCAATAAAATTAAAAAACTTCGCTCCTTGAAAAAAGGTATTGCAAATCAAAAAAGATGCATCCCTTATTTTCTTATCTGTTAGTTTAACTAACTTCTGTTTTAAAATATTTTATTTATATCGAAATCCAGAGAGTTTAAGAGATCATACTACAAAATTCAACATTTTCCAGATAACAAAAACTAAACCTTATCCTTAATATGAAAACGCGCAACACCCCACACATATGCAACAATCAGAAAAAAATCACAGTCTCTGCGTTTCTATTGGTTACTCGCCCAGGTGCATTGTCTCAAAATATCTCTTTCCGGCTAGGAAGAGCAGACAGTGCATTAACACGGGCGCTCTTCATTAACGCTGAGACTGGGAGACGTCACGAGCGCTGTTAGCTACCGACAATTGTCGACTCGTGGCAATGGTGTCGTCATTTGATCCTTATCTGTGCGACTCTCTTCGGGCGGTGAGCAACCACCAACTGTGCCGAGAGCAACCAAACTGACAGCCGACCGTTGACTGATCGAATCGCACAGTGTAGTGCGCACGCGTCACCGCATGGCAGGATCATTCGAGTTTATTAACTCAGACGCAACAGACGTGCCTAAACATTACCGGCTGTGCAGAAATATTTATTTTGTAACTTTTTTGAACTTTTTATTTATTTTATTGCAAAAATTGCATGTGTTAATAAGAACAAAATTTTGTGATTTGTATTCGGCTTGGAAATTTTAAATTTGCATATAATATATATCCACTAAAGTTAAGTGTTAAAGAGAAATTGTAGTTTTGGTGAAAATTTTTAAATTCATATTGTGTATCGCTATGGATTTGCAACGTACTTGACAGCGCAGCTGGCAAAAGCCACAGGTGAGTGAATGCAGTTTTTCACAGCCGCAGCTGGAAAAGTAGACCTGATCATACCATTTAAAAAATTTTGATTTATTTAATTGCATCGACCGTTGCTGCAATCAGCGCAGTTAATCATTACAGACAAAACGCCTTCCAATAATTTACATTTTCTCGTGGCATGTAAATCCCAAAAAACACACGCACACAACTTCATCGAAGAAAGAAAGACCATATACGGAAATAAGTAGGTCCCGTGTCCCGAAACGCCTCAGGCAAAGAACTTCTAACATAAAAAAAAAATAAAAAGAAACCCATCCCGAGGATATAATTCGTCTTAATCGATTTTTTCGCTCGCACAATTCCAGTTTTTCCACCAATCAGCAGTTGTTAAGGCTGTTTTGGTTTTGCCGCTTCTCTTTCTTCCTTTTCTTATATCACTTTGGCGACCTTCAGCATTCGTATTCCCCTTTTCGATCATGCCGCTCTTTACCTCATCATTTGTCCTAGCAACTGCACTAGTTCTAATTTTAATTTATCTAATTTCCAACCCCTCTTTAGCAGCCTTGCTGCCAATTTTGCCGAATGCCAGGGTAAACACCTTTGGAGTAAGCCAGCGCTCTAAGCACTGTTGATTGCCTTTCGCCATCCCTCAATGCATAACGTGCCGACCGCTGACGTCTTCAAGTCTGCTGGGTAGAGGAATTTTTTTGATCAACTATCAGCTGTAGGACAGTGTTACCGGCAGTTGTATAACGGTATGTTGTTGTTGCAAGACAAAGATTTTTTTCTATTCGGGGGGTGACGTGTATGGATTACACCAGATATGCCATTCTCTTCATACACAAACATGCGCATGCTCATACATACATACAAACATGTTGAATCTTGTTCATTTTACAAATACCGTAAAATAACAACAACTGCTCTACATTCATAGCCGCATTCTCATTCTCAATCCAGCCTCCTCAGCATTTCGTACGACCTCATCTGTCGATCCAGCTAATCTTCTGCTCTTTCTTCTGCATGCACACCTTTTCTTTTTGCTTGGCTGTGGACTTCATTTCAGTCGATCTTTGTACGATCGGCCGTAAGCCAATTTGTCTAAAGGTACGTGGCCAAATGGGTCGGCTGATTGTAGGGCTGCCCTGATTATGCCAAGCTGCACTCACGACAGCAGCCTTTACTCGGGGTGAGAGTAATCCCTAAATTTTGTTTTTGTTACGGCACACATTTTCAGTTTTTTGTTCGCCAAGCCTTGATATTAAACTTTACTTGTTTGGCTAAGTGAGTTTTCTGCTTAAGCAGGATGTCTTACACCTTTCACTACAGACAATGCAATTTGTTGCAGCCGAGGTCGCGTGATTAGATGAGGCAAGCAGGCTTCTTATGCGCCTTTGCGGTTTTCAATATTTTGCATAGAATTGTGGTCTGGTCTGAGCACCAGAATAATAATAATAGAAGATAGAAATATATGATACTTAAAACTGATTTTTTCGTATGCAAGAAAATTATATAAACCGAAGTCCTGCGAACGTACCGAAAATTAGTATTTTATTCCTATATGTCTTTAGGGGAGCCCCCGTGTGAAATTCGCTCAGCGACGTTCATGCCGTCTTTCACTCCATGCTCAGTTTTTTTTTTATATAATACACTTCATTTACATGAAATAGCAGTAAATCAATCGCGTTTTCGGTAGGCAGCTCCTTTACAGCAGCTCGTTTACCACTCAATAGGAGCTCGTCGCTAAATAAGTTCTTTTGCAAACTTCCTGCCCAAACATACACAATATTTCGCGTAAATGTCTGCCAGTCCTTTGTGTGCCAATTCAATGTGCTGTCCCAAGCGGCGGCAGTCAGTCAGTTGGTCGCTCATATGACTGGCTGTTTTGGTCTGCATGGCGCTGAACAATGTCAGGAGAGCACTTAATAAACACCCAGAATGGCTTTCGCATAACACTCGCAACACGCTTTTCACTTTAGCACACAATAAAGTTAAATTAAAATATGAGAAAAAATTCGTATATGGCAATTTGGGAGGGAATAATAAGAAATACAGTATATTGAAGGAATATAAAAGCCAAACAAAGACGTGCATTCGCTAAAGTCCTGTAATAGAACACGAGCACATCCATATACATATATACTACTTTTAAAAAGTCCATGCAGCATAAGGTAAAAGAGCTCAAGCTAAATGTGGTTCCTAAAAGGGTTTGCCTGCCGCTTCGAAGGCAGTAATAAACTTTACTGGCATACACACTAATATTTCAGCATCTCTACTAGAAAGAAATCGAAATCGAAAAGGCAATTGGAAGTCAAAGTCGGCAACGACAAATCATAACGGAATCATTTGCTGTCTAATTATTTTTACAGAAAAGCTTGACAAGTAAAATACGATCTCATGATCAAACTAATTAAATGTCACATTATCGGAATGAAGCGCGCAACCATTGCGGCAGCTAAAAACCAGAAAAGCGAAAAATTCGTTGCAAAATAAAGAAAAAAAAAAGATAATAAAGGAAAGGAAGGACTGACGGCGCTTTGAAATGGGCAGAATGACAATAAATGAATACATTAAATAGCCGCATACAAGCCAAAAAATGGCAGAGACAATGTAAGAAAGTGCATGTACGCTCCAGCAGCTCCTCGGCTTCAGTTGTCTCGCTGGCAACGGACCATTGTATTTGCGGTAAGCGCGGATTGCATTTGCGCGAGTACACAAACCTGAAAGCTTCAGCCGCAAGGATCCCCAAGACAAGCACACACTTATACCACAGTCTACCTGCTCGAAGGATCGTTACAAAAAGAAAACAAAAAAGGTATAAAAGTAGAATTGAAAAGACATTAAAAATAATAGCAAAGCAGGCGCTACATTTTGCAATTGGCACAATAACGGGTTCTAGAAAAGCAAAAAATGACAAAAGCTCTGAAGTGAACCGCGTCGTGTCCCTAAGAGGCGCCTGTACAGTGGGCACGCTGTAGAACGCTAAGGAACATAGCTTATATACATGTAGGCAACGGATTTTCGCCAACTTCTATTATGATTTTTTCTTATCGCCCGACCCTTCTTCTGTCGTTGGCTGCTTTTCTGCATTTATTTGCTAAAGAAACAAATTTAGCTTTGGCAATTTGCTATCTCTGTGTTGTTTCATTCGCGCGTCTTTTTACCCCTTTGTCGATAGTAAATCATACAAATTACCAGTTTTCAGCGATAAACTGGATTTTTATTAGCAACAAACGAATCATTTCAGATCTGCAATTTTTCCAACTTTGCTGCGTAAAATCGAAATTTGTAGATGATGCGGTCAGCACAACGCGCGCAAGGACAGGAAAAAGTACTAAAAGGATATTATTAAAAATAAATAACACATTTGAAGCATAAATAAAAAGTAATGTCATAGCATAAATCGATATGAACCACCTCAAAAAGACCTCATGCGTTTCCCTGCCTTCTCGCGATCATAGACGCTTCTGGCACAAAAGCTACACAGCATGACAGCTGTCAGTCAGTAAAAACTACTTGCACATACCTTAAGTAACACCAACGTCTGGAGTACCAACAAACACACACACACACATTTCCACATGTTTCCGCAGATATGTATGGTAGGGAAATGAAAAACAAGATCAATCAGAGTGTTACTTGTAACGCATATCCCTAGCATCCTTCGCACCGCCTTCCCTTCTCAGCGGAAAAGGTCAAATTCAGTCATGTGACAATCAAAAGTCGAAGTAACTGAACGCATTACTTTTCCACAACAACAACAACAACAACAACTATGATGTATTTAAAGAAAACAAGAACAAAGTGTTTAATTTAGCTGATTGCAAGCAATCAAAAAATCATATCGCTCACTTTAAAGGCGCGCAAAGCATGCAATAGAGGCTGAGGACCACAGCGCGACAGCCGCCAAAAAAACAACACATATACACATACATACATAAGAACTTAGTGAACGCGTACGCAATTAACTTGCGCTGCTTTACAACAATAGGAGCGTTGCCTGTATAGTCGGCGTAGAAAGTGGCAGCAATTTTCCAGCGTTCAACCGGTGAAATTCCATTGCACAGGCATATAATAATGCAATCGCACCGAAAGAGGGAATTTGGAATGGCGCACAGCACATTTAACACACCGATACTTTGCCATTTCACGCACGGGTCTCTTAGCGTTTTCAATTGCGCTTGTGTACGTGAAAAGAACATTCAGCCAAGCAGCGTAGGTGCCTTCTGTTTTCTTTCCCTTACTCTACTATTGAATAAAATTTTTCTGTTTGGCTCAAACTATTATCTGGATCGAAATTTGTCTGTGCGTCGTTATACTTAGAAAATCTTCCTTTTCGGTAGCTGATCATGCCATTGTTTGATATCGATTGCGCGTTAAAATCTCCAGAACAGCTGCTGCGCGTAGTTATTCTTTCCATGTTTCGAGGGTACTTCACTGAGGAAGAAGGTTAACTGCAGTTTGATAAAGCAGTTTTCGAAAGCAATCAACAAGCCATTCAAAGTACATCTGTCTTCATATATTATCACACAAACTATTTCAAAACTTAATCAGCAGCACCACATATAGTACATATTTATATACAATATATGCGGACCTTATTTAAACTAACAGAATGGTTCTCGGGCTAATTTAACAATGAAAAATGTGAAAATGCCGCATTTGAGACACCTTGTATCTAAGATGTGTCTTAGCTTAGCAAATACAACAACCTCTCACCGAAAAATTATGTTCACAATAGGGAAGTAGTAAATAAACGCACCTCTACGTCTTATAATTTAGAATTGTTGTTAATTTGTTATAACAAACTTTGTTAGAATTTAGTTGCATTTGTAGGAAATAATATTTCAGAAAGTGTATCTGTTCGTTCTAGGCTTAATTACCTTTCTGTTTGTTCGCAATGCTTAAGTGGGGAAAACATCAAAACCAGAAGCTTATTCCTGTCATCTAAACTCCATTCAAATACACATGCACTATCATAACAAGGCCATATTTTTACACCTCACTAGCTGTGAAACCAACAACAAAATCTCTCAACCACAAAACGTTTTTTAATCACTCCACACCCAGATCAATCATTGAAGTAAATAATACAACAAAAGGAAATGCCTACTATGACGCACGTTCTCGAACGTCGACGCTTGCAACGCTATTCCCTTGATAACCAACTTGAAGCGCATTCACCACGTCGCGTCCGACACTCTCTTACCAGCGCCGCTAATAAAGAAAACTTTGGCGTTCATTTTACACGAAGCTCTTTCGGCAATACCTCGCTCACCGCATTTCAGGACCTCAGCAATGGAAAGAGCCCCCTGCGAGTCGATTACACACCAACTCGTCCACCTTTGCGTTGCCAAACTCAAGGCAATATGAATTTAAACGTTAAACGTCGCAGCGGTACCCCAACGTCGCGCAATCGTTTTTCGGACGATTTTGTCAATCCGGAGACGCAGGATACACCACTAAGTCATTTGCGTTTCCGCAGCGCTTCCCGAGACGATTCACTTTCTTCTTCGCGTATGGGCGACGTAACACTTGACCGTATGTTAGACGCGATTATTGAGAGTGCACGTAAGGATGTAAAGCGTGTGAATGTGGTTCGTCCCAGAGATAGCGATCAGCAGCATGAAGTAAAAACCGCATTAAGAAGCTCTTCGCCTGCTGTTGTTAGCGACAGCGAAATCAGCGTGCATGAAATGGAAGTGCGAACCCCGACACATCTCAAGCGCCAACGTGTTGTACGGCGTAAGAATACCAAAACCACGGAGTCCCGACGCAAAATAGATTCAAAAGAAACGAAAATTTTTGGAAATGTAACACCGCCACCACCGCTCCAGCAATCAATGATCGGTGTTCCACTAGCCGACGGTGTGCATAGTCCGGACACACCACTTTTTAAGCCAAGTGCCGTGACTAACGCAGAGCTATTGGCGATGCAAACGCCACCAAATTCAACAGAAATCGATACTTTCACGACCGCAGCAACGGCCGGCGCAACGACAGCAGAAACTCAATCGCAGCAGTGCTGCTCAACACCGACGTTAGAGGAGACACATTCGATTAAGCGTTGCCTGAGCTTTTCCTCGACTAGTGATGATGAATACGATGTGGATTTTAGCAACGCTGCGAAACGCAGTTCTGTCGCATCATCCAATACGAGCTCTACAATGGGCGATCACTTCGGTTTGGGACAAACTTCACGACATTCTCAGGGTTCTTGGAAAGCTCCCAACAGTGCTGCAGTGCGTGGCCACGTGGAACTATCTATACAAGTGGAGCAGCAACAATTAAATGTACATGGTGAGTTCCAAATTTTTTGGGCTTTGGCGAAAGTGTCAACAAAAATCAACAAAAATTCTATGCAATTTGCAGTTTACAAATATAATATTCAATTAATTTTTCAATTGCAGTAATACGTTGTCGCGATCTACAGCGACCCAATGGTTCAACTGCGCTGAATGCCTACGTAAAGGTTGCATTGATACGCAACAAACCGGCTTCTAAAAAAATGGACAATCACTTCCAACGCACCGCTGTACACAGACATTCGAGTCGTCCGTACTTTGATCATCGCTTCAAGTTCGATTTGGGCGCGAAACCACAAGCACAACAGCAAACTAAAAATGATGGCACTAACGAACGTCTACAGCTGGCCGTGTGGCACCGAGACCGTCAACTAAAGTGAGTACGATCGCAAAATAACGATTTTCGTATAACTCACTGGTATAAAAATTCATTATTTTTGCTTTCTCTTGAACTTTGCTTAATCGCTGGTTAAATATACACTCAAATGGTGACCAAAGTACGCGAGCTCTGAATTTGAAAACCGCATTGGAACTATTTTTCCACAACTCGGCAACTAAAAATCTTTTTCAAACAATGCATTTGAATATTCGGAGCTTATAACAGACTTGTCTTGTGCTTTTTCAATTTAACCACTTATTAAGCGACCACACACTCTCATTGTCTCTAGAAAACTACCGTGTACCGGTAGAACTGAATCTACCACATGTAGAAGTATATCTTTGATTGCACCCGTGCGGATCTTTAGTACTAATTGTTCTGGCTAAATCATTTACGAGCGACTTATCAATAATTTAAAGAGGTTGCCGCCCGAATGATTAGCCTTTGAGACTGCGTCGTCACTAAACTCTGAAACTAATTAAAAATATGACATGCGTTACGCGCTACAAAGATAGAATGAAAGAGCCAAAAATGAGTGTCAACGACAGTACGAGTCATACAGGAACCATTCATGTACAGAAAGATACACATACACAATATATGTCTGTAATGTGTGACGAAATTTATGCACAGGTTGGACGAAAAGCACAACAACAAAGCTCATTACATGTAAATCACTTTCAGTTAAGACTTTTGTTTGGGTTCGGCAGACGCACGAAAATTGTTTGAACTAATTGAGCTTATTAAATTTTCACCATTCGGTGATGTTAAAATTGCCGAAATACATTAGCAGCACCACAATCCGCCCCCAAATTATTAATTCTTTTTAGATGTTGTGGCATGCTTTTAAAAATTTGATTCTTGTGAATTTATTAACTCTTCGCGCCACATACTTTCTTATTTCCTGTTTTATTTAAACAGCTAATCTTGTTTTGGCTCTTTTCGTATTTCACACCTTTCTCCTTCTCAGTTGAGCGCAATATTAACAACGGCAGGCAGCTTTAAAAAGGAAATGCTTAGTGGATGCATGAGTGGATGGGACAGTCAGTGCAATACTGCACGAGATTTGTACATTTCCAACAAAATTCGGGGTAAACAAAGTAGCAAGTCCTTGTTGAGCATCTCATTTATGTGCTTGAACTCTTGCCTGCTCATCTGTAAGAATATAGATTGGGAATATTAAGCAGTTATACGCATGCGTCAAACGTTGCAAGCGATTGAGAATGAGCACGCAAACTTTTGAGAGAAGTGAAGAAAAGTAAGAAAAATAACGTAAAGTCAGTTTATCTTTTGGCATGTGACGCAAAGTTAAAATAACAGCTGTTCCCAGAGAAGTTTGTCAAGCAATGTGGCTTCACTTCAGCAATGTATAGGTAACCGTTTGCTTGGTAAATTTGTAATCATGAAATTTTCATAAAAACTTAAATCGAAAATGAGAAAAATTAATTTCAATTTCAATTAAATTTCAAAAATTATTTTATTTTTTTATTATTATTCAAATGAAATGTTTTTGTTCCGACTTTCTACATACTAAATGTCAAACCACTCAAATCTTACAACCCATCTATGTTCGCAAATACTTCGTCTTAAGCTTTCAGGCATGTAAACAAATCATCGGCTGCCGGCAAAATGACGCGATTTCACGTGCACCCACCACTTGTCAGCGTGAATGTAACGGCATGTGAGCTAAAAGCCACAAATCAGCCGATTACTTAAGCTTTCGCGTGCGCTCTCCCAAACGCTCTATGCGCTCGTTGTGTGCTCACGCGCGCCTAGTTTCATTTTCATGCCCTCAAAAAATTTCTGGGCGAAATTTTCCAAGCAGAATCTCGACTGAGCTTAGTTTGTCTTTTCTACTGGTGGCGTTTAAACGAAAACTCGGAAATCTTAACGTTAACCAACCGCTCCACAAGGTGCTCTTAATAACCTAGACTCAGTTCATTGAAGCACCTATTGCAAACAGTACATTGGAAGAATTGAAGAAAAAACGAAAAAGCAGCTAATTATGTGTTTTAAGAAAATTTTCGCTATTCAAATGCTAAAGAAGTTATTTATTCGCAAATCAGTGTTCGATTACAAAGTATAGAGTAGAGAAAAAAGTGAAGTCAAGTGAAAGTATGTTACTAAATTATATAATTCATTAACGTGCAACGATCAAAACGAACGCGAGCCGAGCAGAATGGAGCCCCAAAGTGGATAAGTGAATGTGGTATGGTAGTTTGTGGGTGTGTGTAGGGACAATCATTAATTTATAACAAAAAAGTGATGTACTAAATCAGCAATATTTTCTGCACAGACACATGCACAACAGAAATGTGCGGAAGAATATGGAAATGAAAAATCAATAAACTCTCAAATAACGTGCTTAAAAATATATTCAAATATCGTATTGCGTATCCTAGTTTTCGAGACTTAACGTCTATGGTATTGCCTGTGTATGTATGCGTGGATTATGTGAATGCGTTTGTATATGTTCGTTTGCGGGTGAGTTTACGCTTATAGAAATATTCCCGCTGACGTTCTCGCATATTGGGATAACAGGAAGCAAGCACAGAGTGAAGTTGCCGAACGAATGAACCAGCAAGCCATCTACACTGAGAAACGAAGAGGGCGAACTTCAACAACGACGCCAGCTGACCGAGCGCACAACTAACTGTCCAACCGACCGAAGGGAGTACGAAGTAGGAAACAGCAAAAGTACTTCCCTACGAAAGGAGTTAGACAAACCACGCTATGAGAAACGAAATAAAAAAGCAACGATTGAAAGAATAAGCGTTCGTGTAGTAAGCGTGCTCTCACGCGCTGGATGCTATTGGTTATGGACATAAATATTCATATACGGCTGTAGAATGTCGGGTAGCCGTCCGCATCCGCTTTGATATTTACTACTCTCTATGAAATTACTTTTTTTAGACTAATTCGTTATCAGTCAGTGCGTTTGTTTGTTTGTAGTGTGAATCAGTACGTGCCCGCGAAACCAAAGTATGTGGTGCCACAAAAGTAAACCAAAGCTTGTTTCAGTAGATAAATAAGAGTCTGTAACAACTCATATATAAGTAAGACCAAAGCAAGTTCGCGTATACGCCGTGGCACAAAATCTATGGAGTAAAAACAAAATTCGTGATTTGTAAATGCGAAGAAATTTATAATCAAGAACCAGGGCTACCTTACAGAAACAGGGATAAATTTGAATACACCAAGAGGACAGCAGGGCATGTAAGCGAATATTAATAAATTTAACAAGAACAAGTAAGGAAGAGCTAAGTTCGGGTGCAACCAAACATTGCAACTTTCAAGAATCAAAGCCTTTACTTTAAGGTGTAAAACTAATCATATAGCGTAAAGTCAGCCGAATGTTCGAAAGTCCTGATATTAGTTATATGGGGACTCGGCCAAGTTTTCGCTCAAATTTATCTACATATTATCTAAATTTCGTCGTGCTACTTTGTCAAATGAGAAACATTTCTATACAAATGCTTGATTCCGATCATTCAGTTCGTATGACAGCTATATGCAACAGCGGTCTGATCTAAACAATTTCTTCGGAGATTGCACTATAATATAGGAACTATATAAATGTTTATTAAATTTAAGATTTATTAAAAAATTACGAAAAAATAGAAATATTGAAGTTAAATTTCGAATGTCAAGATTAACTCTCTCATTTTCCGTTAAGTAATTGACATGGCGGAATTCACTATTGAAATTATCATGAATATATTCACCTGGTCAGCTTATATACATATAAAAATACAAAACTCTTTGTAAAAAAGTAAAAAAAAAATAAAACGAAAAAATTTATATGAATGCGTCACGCATCTAATTTAGGTAGCTATATTAATCTTTATTGAACTGCCAACTTAAAATCCCATTTTTCGCCCTTAAACATTTTCGGTTTACTTTCTCGCCAAGAAATCAGAATTTATTATTTTGAGTTCCATGTACGTGTTTGTTATCATTCAATTTGTTCTGTGACCACAAAATGAATTTTATTAGTTATTCGCCACTAAGCTGCAATCATCAGCACACATACGCTGACGTTGCGGCACGTGCCACACCTGGCAGTCAGTTACCAACAACTCTTTGCAAATGTGTGTGTTCGACTGCCTCAAAATTCCCAGCGCGTTAATACCAATAAATTCAAGCAGACACCAACCGTGCTGCTCGTGAACCATAATTTTCAACTGCTTTTGTATTTCGCCTTTCCCCTCTTTGCTTGTGGCGGTCCCAAGGTGCACGAAGACGTGTTGGCACGCTGCCGCATATGCCACAGACGACGAGGTACACCTTGCTATATACTACTAATATACTCAATTCACTGTTGCATCGTCATTGGCAAATTCTCACTTTTCACCAGTGCTCGTATCTCACATTCACACATCCTTACGTATGAATATAAACCAGCAGCGTACACGAGCACGATACTCGCAGGTCACGGCAAGTGAAATGAGGAGGGTTAAGTTGGTGGAGAAGGTGAAGTGGGCAGAAATAATTTCGCCAGATGCAAAATTGAAAGCGCGCTGTGATTTTGTTTTATACCTAGCTTTTGAAGACCAAAATAAATATTGGCTAAAAGACAAACATACACATGCACATAAGTGTATATTATAAGCGACGTTTGTATTGCACATTTTCAACCGCTTTCTACCCCTGCGCTCGTTGCGTCCATTTGGTTTTTTCATGCTCCACTTTCGCTTATTTTCGGTTATTGATGAGCGATTGAAACACCAGCAACAGCAGCGCTAAAAGCAAGACTTTAGCGACAAACGAGGATATGTGGCGGCCTTGCCACATGGCCAGTTTCCATTTATTCATTAACTCATTGGACTGTCGCCGCTGTGGCGCTAGTCGTTGTGGCCACTGCCAGTCATTACACATATTTCTTCGTATTTTGGAACATTTGATTACCCAGTCTTCTTTACTATTATTCGCCAATAGCAAAATTCGAATTGTTTATTTTTTGAAAGCTGTTGCGTGCAGAAATTTCAGTAATTTATAAAAAACAAGGAATATAAATTGTGTTGCGGCAAAAGTTTCAAAATTTACTGAAAAATCTACGTGTTTTGATGTGAAAAGACACTGTTAAATGTAGCGAACCAACACTTCCACATGTTCGGGCTAATATCGCCGTGCTTAGCGCTACTATGTAGTCATATACATATATAGTAAAGATTTCATAAAATCGAGTTTACGCCTACTTTGCTTGCTTGCTTTGTTCCGCAGTTTGGGGATATTAAAACCAATCAATGGCAACACTAAACTGTATTCAATTTGGGTTATTGTGTTTGCTGCTGTTGTTGTTACCAATGCGTTTGCTTATTGTTCGAATGCCGTTACTGCACCCACAGTCTACAACTACTTTCTAATGTTGCACAATGAAAGCAGCCTAAACTTGTGTCGGGATTGGGCGTAAAGGGCACTAAAAAGGTCCTGTGCCATTTTTAATTATGCGAACCGCAATTAAACATGAATTTTGTATGATAATGCGTTAAACGTCAGTTACGTTGCGGGTGACACGCATATACAAATTCATATAAGCGCTACAATTTCGTTCGTTTCGAGCATTTATTCAACAAATTTGGGTGGTAACATGGTGAACGCTTCATTGAAACATTATGCCACCAAAGCGGTGGCCTCCGCAAACATTCATTATACATGAGTGTAAGCGATTATGTGATGAAAAGCGCAGTTTTAGGCGCAATGGGCACTTTCAGCTTTAATGGGGCACTGTACATTCTCTTATATATGAATTAGCGCTGTGTCAAGCCTCATTGTTTTATTTAATTTATAGTAAGTGCACACTTATTTGCTTCTACGTATACATATACCTGTAGGCAACAGCCGCTTGTGTGCGTTGAATATTTTCTGAAAGTTTTATTAGTGGCACATTGAGTGCGGATGTTGATGGACAGCACTTAATAATGCGTCAATAATATAAATTAAAGCCACGCATGGAAACCCGTAAATTAAGATTTGGTGCAACACCTGTTCATGGTAATTTTATAGAGAGAAGACAGTTATTACTATAATCGTTATAATTGTGTCTATTACTGGAAACATAAAATTACAACCACAATAAATTCAAACAGCACATTTCGAAAATATGAAAAAAGGTAAGACAAAAAAATATATTAACACTAGAAAGACGGGAGCTTAGTATAGGTATATTATATATAGCTTGTCGACAATATAGGTATAATATAAGTATATACTACTGTGCCCAAAAAATAAGGTGACATTTGAATTTAAACTGCGCGCGTCGAAGGATTTGGAGAATTATTTTTTTTTAGGTTGGTAGTACTGTCAGTCACATTTATGTCAAATTTCATGTCAAAATATTCATTAGTGTTTGAGATACGTGTCGTTTTGTGAGCTGCTAAAAGTGAGTTTTTCGTTTTTTGCGCTGTCGAAATTTGTTGAGCAAAGAATTTGCATTAAATTTTGTTTACGGAATCAATTTTCTGCTGCAGATACGTTGAGGATGGTGCAGAAAGCCTTTGGTGATGAGGCTATGTCTAAAAAAATGTTTACAAGTGGTATAGTGAGTTCCAAGCCGGCCGTGAACGTGTCGAAGACGAAGAGCGTCCAGGGCGACCATCAACCTCAACCGACGAAGCTCACGTTCAACAAATCAAAGATTTGGTGTTGAAAAACCGTCGATTAACAATTAGAGACCTTGCTGATGAAGTTGGCATATCGAAAGGCTCAGCCAATACCATTTTGAAGGATGTTTTGGGCCTCAAGCGCGTCAAATCTCGACTGGTACCGAAAACATTGAATTTTTGGAAAAAGGCGTCGCGTTGAAGTGTGTGAAACGATGCTTTCCGACTACCAGGGTGTCATGAAACGCATTATAACTGGCGATGAGACTTGGATCTATGCTTACGACCCCGAATATCGTGCCAAAAAAGAGCCGAGACCAAAAAAATCGCGCCAAAGTCGCTCAAAAATCAAGGTCAAGTTGACTGTTTTCTTCGATTATCGTGGTGTTGTGTTGTGTTGTGCATTATGAATATGCGTCATTTGCGTAACGCTATCCGCCTAAAAAGGCCGGAATTGTGGAAAGACAATTCTTGGTTTTTACACCACGATAATGCACCATCCCATACTGCCCTCATAATTCGTGATCATTTCGCCAAAAACTCAATCCATATCGTTCCGCAAACACCGTATTCACCTGATCTGGCGCCCTGCGACTTCTGATTGTTCAAAAAGCTCAAAAGACCGCTCCGGGGACACCGTTTTTATAGGAGATTCAAGCCGTAGCGAAGTCGGCCTTCAGATCCCGGAAAGTGACTACAACCAGTGTTTCGAAGATTGGAAAATCCGTTGGCATAAGTGCATTGCATCGGGAGGGGATTACTTTGAAGGGGATGAAATTGATTCGGAAGAATAAATAAAGAATTTTCAAAATAAATACAAGTATTATTTTTTGGGTACAGTAGTATATATACTATATTGGAAGTGAAGGAAGGGGACAACAACAATGATTAATTAATCGATTTATATATTGTAGAAAAAGTCAAAATGACTTGCTTAGGCAATCTAGTGTTAACAAAAAAATGTTTGACGAGAGAATAAAAGCTTCGTTTTAGTGAATTATATACCTTAGGATTTTAAGATCTGAATTTTATGACATTTCGAGAATATGCACCAAGAGTTACTTTTAACTTTATGCTTTTTCACGTCATTTTACATACTATATATGTATAATGTTTTATGCTCAGTCAAATTTATTTGCGAATGCCCCCCCTACTTGGCTTTGCAAAGTGGCACAGTTTTTCAGTTGATTGCATTAATAATTGAACAGCGTTTACCTTCAACTCTCAACTAAACTGATTTTTGTGCTATTTTTACATATTCTGTTGCCAATTTGTAGCCTGTTTAGGTCGTACTCCTATTTACTCAACTAGGAAATGACATTCAAAACTCTGTTTAATAAAACTCTGGTATAAGACAAAAAACACACTCTGGGATACTTTTCAGGCATAATATGAACATACTTGGCTGCCAAAGTTATTTGCAGAAGCTTTTAATAAATCATAAATCAGTGGATAATTAGCAGCCACGCCAGGCTTAGGTTAATATGATAAAAATGTGTAAACGTTGCTGTTTAAATACGCGATTGCAGTCTGACCTAATTTTATAGAACCCTTTAATAATACATTTTATTTAAATTGAGTTTTCAGCTGAAAATAGTATGCCTTACAGTGAATAAAAAAAGAAATAAAACCAATTTTATATGATTTTCGTGATCTGCTTGTTACTCATACGCCATGGAGACATGTACCAGAGCTGATTTTGATATTTATTGCAGAAAAATTGAATGCGGGACCTAGTACATTGCATTAGAGTGAATGTATCCCCTCAAGTATTGACTTCTTTATTGTGCGAGTGCATTTTATGTGCCGCGGCTTGAATACTAAGTATTGAATTTGCTTTCAGCGGAGAGCAGCAGCATGCGAAACCATTCTATGAATGTATGTGTGCCTTTTGTTAGTGCTCTTTTTCACTCTGTCCCGCGATGAAATTCAAATTTAAATCAAATCACAACGACGCACGACCGTCGTAAGATCTTACCACAATGGAATCTTCAAATATTGCCTCGCGTATGAATAAAGATGAAGATAATAAAAATGAATTTTCCGTACTTAAACACAGAGTCCAAATCAAAATTTTTTTTTCTGAATTAGTATATGAATGTATAAGCTCTTTTCAAAATAAATTTTCACTAAAATTGCTACACTTTTGATCCCACAAATTTGCTGCTATGTATCACGTAAGACTTAGTTGCAGGTCTTCGTACACTAAGCTCTATTTTCTGATATAATCACTCAAACACACATACCTACATGCGTTTGCATGTATGTAGTACATATTTGTCTAGTATGATCTGCTCGCTTTTCTCGCCTCTGTGTAGCGCTGTCCGCAGCGAAATCGCATTAAAAATGCATATTGCGCAAAGTGGAAAGTCGGGTAGTGAACACAGCGAAACCAACTATGTTCTAGCTTACAAATATACAAGTCCAAAACTATACAAATACAGAACATATGCTCTTGAATATTACGAGTATTTACGCAAAAGAAAGTAAAAATAACATTCGGAAATTTAAAGACGTGCGCATTCATTGTTGCAGGAAAAATAGTGACAGCGTAAGTGCCTTGAAATATGCGTTTTCTTTCGCGAAATTTTTTCACATCTTGTTGTTAAGTAAAATTAGTATAAAAACTAAAACCTTGGTGGTTATTGTTGCTTTGAATGACGGTTATAGGAAGCAACCGCTATTCGTATTTCGCTTTTTAGTTTTCCCATTCCTTTTGTTGCATTAAATAAAGCACAATGTTAGCGAGTCGTAAAGCGTGTACATGCGATTCCCATTAAAATATTAAAAGGCGGAATTGCTAATGCGAAAATGAAACTGTTGCGGCAAAAGATACGTATTTTGTTGCTTTCTTTGTAAGAATTCTTAAATTTCTAACAGTAAAAAACAATTTAACAGAATCTGACAGCTCAATTCAGATCTTGTTCTTACCGAGATGTGCTTATATTGTAGTCGAAAAAGTCTTTTCGTATTTTGTCCATAGATATCGTTGCAGTTACATATCTCCAGTACTACCAATCACAATGTGTCATACCATATAGTATAGTAAAGGTGAGATTTTAGACTTCATTAAAAAAATTATATTCGGAGAAGTTGAAAAAAGTTACAGTTGTTCAAAAATCAGTATGAAAAAATGTAGCACAACAATGTTTCGCTCGCTTCCGTTCTGGAAATTTCGAAATTTTGATTTACACTGATGGAATAATGGTTCTAGCGGAAAAATGGCAAAATCTGGTCGGCAAATTGGTGTACATTTCTTTATTTATTTATTAGTATAAATAAAAAATAATAAGTTGAAGATTGATTAGAAATGCAAAAAGGCTTTTTCGACTACCCAATATATCCGAATGACATATCTCCCATATAACCGATTTTTCAAATTTTTAAATTTCAACTTAAAAATCGCTGGTTTTAAATCGCTTTTAGACCCAATGTCTCTTAAGCAAAGTTGTATGGAGTGAACCGCAGAGAACAGACGATAAAAAAATCCACTCGCTCAAATATACATATTTGTATTAATATTGAACGTATTGAGTGCATAGCAAACTTTTATTCGTGCGGAAATTACTATAACCAGCCAACTCCACCTTGCCACGCAAACACACACACACACCTATTCAGAATAGGTGGTTTGAAGTGAGCGTGCAACAAGCGTGAAGGACGTGAATACGTCAAGAACCATCGACTTATTTATGAATTTATGTACATACGTATGTGCGCATAAATAAATAAATATTTTCATTTCATTTCCGTGAGCATTTCAATAAAATCGGATCCAAAAGCTAACCGCAAAAAGGCTATTTGAAAAACGCTGAAATGTTAAAAGGAAATAGACTGCGCTAAAGTGTCGAGTGTGTGTGTGTGTGTTTTATTCTGTCAAAAGCACCTACACGGAATTCATGATGCACTGACACTTGCCGCCGCTACTAGGCACATTTAATTTGAAAGGGCTGCATGGCTAATGCGAAGGCGCTTACTAACAGCTGCTTCAAATAGGCCAACTAAAGGTCTATTAATTCGAAAAATTTATTTTTCCAGTTACAACACCTACGCCAATCGTAATTGCTGTGCACAGAGCCACGCGCGCGAAGCAGAAGTACGTGTATGTTCAACACATATGCCATTTACGACGCCCTACGATGACACTTCAATCCGTACCACACCGCTGTTACAGTCACACCTGAGCCACCACACAAATCCAAGCACAAATAATTTCTGTAATCTAGCTGTAACTCCTACAAAAGGCATGCATTCAAAGGCTTAGAGCTCTTGCCGACGTACCGCGGCAACTGCAACGGCACGGCCAGCCAGCTATTTATGTCAGTTGTGTCGCACTGCCGATGAGTTATGACTTTTCATTCATGTGTGGCATGCCACATTTATAATGTAAGTACATTACAAAAACAAAAACAAAAATACATAAAAAGAAAGAGTGAAATGGATTTTTTTAATTGTGTCACGTTGCAGGCGGCAAAACACTGTGCAGCGCAGGTGAAAGCACACAGCTGCTTAAATGGGGTCACTGGCTTACATTTAAGCCTTGGCATGTGCATCCAGTCATTGTTCTTGGTATCGTGTTTTTTTCGCAATTTTCGCTCAAACGGTTCTACACACAGCACCAAAGCGTATGCTGCACCTTTGAGCAGCTGTATCGTGACTCCTGCGTCCCCGTAAACGCGCAGATAGTGCCGCTTCCATGCGCTTTTAATGTGCCAGAAATCTGTGCCGCCAGCTATTTACTCTGCTTTTTCCTGAACAAGCAGCAAACCATTTAAGCTTAATGCGGCGTACTGTTGTTTTGTGCTGCATACAATAACAACAGTCAGAGTGAGCCACAGCTACACATAACTGGGTTTATTCGCACAACGCATTTCACATATTGAAGATGGGGAAAAAGGGGAACGGGGAGTATTACCGAGGGAAATAGCACTGGCTTTGTGGTAGATTCGTATTTGTTGTTGTGTTGTGTTGCAGTTGCAGCCACTTGGTGGGATTTGCTCAAAGCCCTTAATCAGTTTTCCAAGGGTTTTTGTATGCTTTGGGAATGTCACGTATACGCCATGGGACCCAAACTGCGCGCCCTCGTTGGTTCTGCAGTGCAATTGACAGAGATTTTTTGTGATCAACGTGGGGTTTCTAAAAACAAATTGTAATGGAATTTAGAGAATAATGCAGCGATTTTTCGGATTTCAGAGCGAAAATTAAAAAGGAATGAAAACTACACTGCCCAGAAGCATAAATTACCATTTGGTAACAATTTATACAAGGTTCTACAATTATTTCTAATTTAAGGTTAATTGGAGAGGTGTCAAAGCGTGTACATGCTTTCCACACTTTCACGTGAAGCTGTCAAATTTGCACGAAGAAATAATTTATTATTTGTAATTGTATGGCAGCGCTCACTTACTTCCCGCAGCGCTGCGGAAGTGCCAGTTGCAACACTGAGCGCTATGGCGAACCGACAGTAGCTGGCGTTGTGCCAAAGAAACGCTTCAACTGACTAATGCACCAAATTATGGTATAACTTTAGCTATA